>NW_027363936.1:0-377613 GCF_046119375.1 Phyllobates terribilis
CCTGTTAATCCTAGCATGATAAAGAAGATTCAAAGAGAGTGAGATGCCAGCTCCTTTCATTCAGTCAGTAGCTTCAAACATTTCTGGTATATGAAAAACATGTTTTTCAATGGCAAAAATCAATGAATATTGTAAATGCACAAACAGTAATATCTCCACATTGCAAGGTGCAATTCTGAAATTTTTTGCTTTTTCCTGCTAATCCTAGCATGATAAAGAAGATTCAAAGAGAGTGAGATGCCAGCTCCTTTCATTCAGTCAGTAGCTTCAAACATTTCTGGTATATGAAAAACATGTTTTTCAATGGCAAAAATCAATGAATATTGTAAATGCACAAACAGTAATATCTCCACATTGCAAGGTGCAGTTCTGAAATTTTTTGCTTTTTCCTGCTAATCCTAGCATGATAAAGAAGATTCAAAGAGAGTGAGATGCCAGCTCCTTTCATTCAGTCAGTAGCTTCAAACATTTCTGGTATATGAAAAACATGTTTTTCAATGGCAAAAATCAATGAATATTGTAAATGCACAAACAGTAATATCTCCACATTGCAAGGTGCAATTCTGAAATTTTTTGCTTTTTCCTGTTAATCCTAGCATGATAAAGAAGATTCAAAGAGAGTGAGATGCCAGCTCCTTTCATTCAGTCAGTAGCTTCAAACATTTCTGGTATATGAAAAACATGTTTTTCAATGGCAAAAAATCAATGAATATTGTAAATGCACAAACAGTAATATCTCCACATTGCAAGGTGCAATTCTGAAATTTTTTGCTTTTTCCTGCTAATCCTAGCATGATAAAGAAGATTCAAAGAGAGTGAGATGCCAGCTCCTTTCATTCAGTCAGTAGCTTCAAACATTTCTGGTATATGAAAAACATGTTTTTCAATGGCAAAAATCAATGAATATTGTAAATGCACAAACAGTAATATCTCCACATTGCAAGGTGCAATTCTGAAATTTTTTGCTTTTTCCTGCTAATCCTAGCATGATAAAGAAGATTCAAAGAGAGTGAGATGCCAGCTCCTTTCATTCAGTCAGTAGCTTCAAACATTTCTGGTATATGAAAAACATGTTTTTCAATGGCAAAAATCAATGAATATTGTAAATGCACAAACAGTAATATCTCCACATTGCAAGGTGCAATTCTGAAATTTTTTGCTTTTTCCTGTTAATCCTAGCATGATAAAGAAGATTCAAAGAGAGTGAGATGCCAGCTCCTTTCATTCAGTCAGTAGCTTCAAACATTTCTGGTATATGAAAAACATGTTTTTCAATGGCAAAAATCAATGAATATTGTAAATGCACAAACAGTAATATCTCCACATTGCAAGGTGCAATTCTGAAATTTTTTGCTTTTTCCTGCTAATCCTAGCATGATAAAGAAGATTCAAAGAGAGTGAGATGCCAGCTCCTTTCATTCAGTCAGTAGCTTCAAACATTTCTGGTATATGAAAAACATGTTTTTCAATGGCAAAAATCAATGAATATTGTAAATGCACAAACAGTAATATCTCCACATTGCACGGTGCAATTCTGAAATTTTTAGCTTTTTCCTGTTAATCCTAGCATGATAAAGAAGATTCAAAGAGAGTGAGATGCCAGCTCCTTTCATTCAGTCAGTAGCTTCAAACATTTCTGGTATATGAAAAACATGTTTTTCAATGGCAAAAATCAATGAATATTGTAAATGCACAAACAGTAATATCTCCACATTGCAAGGTGCAATTCTGAAATTTTTTGCTTTTTCCTGCTAATCCTAGCATGATAAAGAAGATTCAAAGAGAGTGAGATGCCAGCTCCTTTCATTCAGTCAGAAGCTTCAAACATTTCTGGTATATGAAAAACATGTTTTTCAATGGCAAAAATCAATGAATATTGTAAATGCACAAACAGTAATATCTCCACATTGCACGGTGCAATTCTTAAATTTTTAGCTTTTTCCTGTTAATCCTAGCATGATAAAGAAGATTCAAAGAGAGTGAGATGCCAGCTCCTTTCATTCAGTCAGTAGCTTCAAACATTTCTGGTATATGAAAAACATGTTTTTCAATGGCAAAAATCAATGAATATTGTAAATGCACAAACAGTAATATCTCCACATTGCAAGGTGCAATTCTGAAATTTTTTGCTTTTTCCTGTTAATCCTAGCATGATAAAGAAGATTCAAAGAGAGTGAGATGCCAGCTCCTTTCATTCAGTCAGTAGCTTCAAACATTTCTGGTATATGAAAAACATGTTTTTCAATGGCAAAAATCAATGAATATTGTAAATGCACAAACAGTAATATCTCCACATTGCACGGTGCAATTCTGAAATTTTTAGCTTTTTCCTGTTAATCCTAGCATGATAAAGAAGATTCAAAGAGAGTGAGATGCCAGCTCCTTTCATTCAGTCAGTAGCTTCAAACATTTCTGGTATATGAAAAACATGTTTTTCAATGGCAAAAATCAATGAATATTGTAAATGCACAAACAGTAATATCTCCACATTGCAAGGTGCAATTCTGAAATTTTTTGCTTTTTCCTGTTAATCCTAGCATGATAAAGAAGATTCAAAGAGAGTGAGATGCCAGCTCCTTTCATTCAGTCAGTAGCTTCAAACATTTCTGGTATATGAAAAACATGTTTTTCAATGGCAAAAATCAATGAATATTGTAAATGCACAAACAGTAATATCTCCACATTGCAAGGTGCAATTCTGAAATTTTTTGCTTTTTCCTGCTAATCCTAGCATGATAAAGAAGATTCAAAGAGAGTGAGATGCCAGCTCCTTTCATTCAGTCAGTAGCTTCAAACATTTCTGGTATATGAAAAAACATGTTTTTCAATGGCAAAAATCAATGAATATTGTAAATGCACAAACAGTAATATCTCCACATTGCACGGTGCAATTCTGAAATTTTTAGCTTTTTCCTGTTAATCCTAGCATGATAAAGAAGATTCAAAGAGAGTGAGATGCCAGCTCCTTTCATTCAGTCAGTAGCTTCAAACATTTCTGGTATATGAAAAACATGTTTTTCAATGGCAAAAATCAATGAATATTGTAAATGCACAAACAGTAATATCTCCACATTGCAAGGTGCAATTCTGAAATTTTTTGCTTTTTCCTGCTAATCCTAGCATGATAAAGAAGATTCAAAGAGAGTGAGATGCCAGCTCCTTTCATTCAGTCAGTAGCTTCAAACATTTCTGGTATATGAAAAACATGTTTTTCAATGGCAAAAATCAATGAATATTGTAAATGCACAAACAGTAATATCTCCACATTGCAAGGTGCAATTCTGAAATTTTTTGCTTTTTCCTGTTAATCCTAGCATGATAAAGAAGATTCAAAGAGAGTGAGATGCCAGCTCCTTTCATTCAGTCAGTAGCTTCAAACATTTCTGGTATATGAAAAACATGTTTTTCAATGGCAAAAATCAATGAATATTGTAAATGCACAAACAGTAATATCTCCACATTGCAAGGTGCAATTCTGAAATTTTTTGCTTTTTCCTGCTAATCCTAGCATGATAAAGAAGATTCAAAGAGAGTGAGATGCCAGCTCCTTTCATTCAGTCAGTAGCTTCAAACATTTCTGGTATATGAAAAACATGTTTTTCAATGGCAAAAATCAATGAATATTGTAAATGCACAAACAGTAATATCTCCACATTGCAAGGTGCAATTCTGAAATTTTTTGCTTTTTCCTGCTAATCCTAGCATGATAAAGAAGATTCAAAGAGAGTGAGATGCCAGCTCCTTTCATTCAGTCAGTAGCTTCAAACATTTCTGGTATATGAAAAACATGTTTTTCAATGGCAAAAATCAATGAATATTGTAAATGCACAAACAGTAATATCTCCACATTGCACGGTGCAATTCTGAAATTTTTAGCTTTGTCCTGTTAATCCTAGCATGATGAAGATTCAAAGAGAGTGAGATGCCAGCTCCTTTCATTCAGTCAGTAGCTTCAAACATTTCTGGTATATGAAAAACATGTTTTTCAATGGCAAAAATCAATGAATATTGTAAATGCACAAACAGTAATATCTCCACATTGCACGGTGCAATTCTGAAATTTTTAGCTTTTTCATGTTAATCCTAGCATGATAAAGAAGATTCAAAGAGAGTGAGATGCCAGCTCCTTTCATTCAGTCATTAGCTTCAAACATTTCTGGTATATGAAAAACATGTTTTTCAATGGCAAAAATCAATGAATATTGTAAATGCACAAACAGTAATATCTCCACATTGCACGGTGCAATTCTGAAATTTTTAGCTTTTTCCTGTTAATCCTAGCATGATAAAGAAGATTCAAAGAGAGTGAGATGCCAGCTCCTTTCATTCAGTCAGTAGCTTCAAACATTTCTGGTACATGAAAAACATGTTTTTCAATGGCAAAAATCAATGAATATTGTAAATGCACAAACAGTAATATCTCCACATTGCAAGGTGCAATTCTGAAATTTTTTGCTTTTTCCTGTTAATCCTAGCATGATAAAGAAGATTCAAAGAGAGTGAGATGCCAGCTCCTTTCATTCAGTCAGTAGCTTCAAACATTTCTGGTATATGAAAAACATGTTTTTCAATGGCAAAAATCAATGAATATTGTAAATGCACAAACAGTAATATCTCCACATTGCACGGTGCAATTCTGAAATTTTTAGCTTTTTCCTGTTAATCCTAGCATGATAAAGAAGATTCAAAGAGAGTGAGATGCCAGCTCCTTTCATTCAGTCAGTAGCTTCAAACATTTCTGGTATATGAAAAACATGTTTTTCAATGGCAAAAATCAATGAATATTGTAAATGCACAAACAGTAATATCTCCACATTGCAAGGTGCAATTCTGAAATTTTTTGCTTTTTCCTGCTAATCCTAGCATGATAAAGAAGATTCAAAGAGAGTGAGATGCCAGCTCCTTTCATTCAGTCAGTAGCTTCAAACATTTCTGGTATATGAAAAACATGTTTTTCAATGGCAAAAATCAATGAATATTGTAAATGCACAAACAGTAATATCTCCACATTGCACGGTGCAATTCTGAAATTTTTAGCTTTTTCCTGTTAATCCTAGCATGATAAAGAAGATTCAAAGAGAGTGAGATGCCAGCTCCTTTCATTCAGTCAGTAGCTTCAAACATTTCTGGTATATGAAAAACATGTTTTTCAATGGCAAAAATCAATGAATATTGTAAATGCACAAACAGTAATATCTCCACATTGCAAGGTGCAATTCTGAAATTTTTTGCTTTTTCCTGCTAATCCTAGCATGATAAAGAAGATTCAAAGAGAGTGAGATGCCAGCTCCTTTCATTCAGTCAGTAGCTTCAAACATTTCTGGTATATGAAAAACATGTTTTTCAATGGCAAAAATCAATGAATATTGTAAATGCACAAACAGTAATATCTCCACATTGCAAGGTGCAATTCTGAAATTTTTTGCTTTTTCCTGTTAATCCTAGCATGATAAAGAAGATTCAAAGAGAGTGAGATGCCAGCTCCTTTCATTCAGTCAGTAGCTTCAAACATTTCTGGTATATGAAAAACATGTTTTTCAATGGCAAAAATCAATGAATATTGTAAATGCAGAAACAGTAATATCTCCACATTGCAAGGTGCAATTCTGAAATTTTTTGCTTTTTCCTGCTAATCCTAGCATGATAAAGAAGATTCAAAGAGAGTGAGATGCCAGCTCCTTTCATTCAGTCAGTAGCTTCAAACATTTCTGGT
Organism: Phyllobates terribilis; assembly: GCF_046119375.1. NCBI lineage: Eukaryota > Metazoa > Chordata > Amphibia > Anura > Dendrobatidae > Phyllobates > Phyllobates terribilis. Next base: position 5,714 of record NW_027363936.1, read on the forward strand.
ATATGAAAAACATGTTTTTCAATGGCAAAAATCAATGAATATTGTAAATGCACAAACAGTAATATCTCCACATTGCACGGTGCAATTCTGAAATTTTTAGCTTTTTCCTGTTAATCCTAGCATGATAAAGAAGATTCAAAGAGAGTGAGATGCCAGCTCCTTTCATTCAGTCAGTAGCTTCAAACATTTCTGGTATATGAAAAACATGTTTTTCAATGGCAAAAATCAATGAATATTGTAAATGCACAAACAGTAATATCTCCACATTGCAAGGTGCAATTCTGAAATTTTTTGCTTTTTCCTGCTAATCCTAGCATGATAAAGAAGATTCAAAGAGAGTGAGATGCCAGCTCCTTTCATTCAGTCAGTAGCTTCAAACATTTCTGGTATATGAAAAACATGTTTTTCAATGGCAAAAATCAATGAATATTGTAAATGCACAAACAGTAATATCTCCACATTGCACGGTGCAATTCTGAAATTTTTAGCTTTTTCCTGTTAATCCTAGCATGATAAAGAAGATTCAAAGAGAGTGAGATGCCAGCTCCTTTCATTCAGTCAGTAGCTTCAAACATTTCTGGTATATGAAAAACATGTTTTTCAATGGCAAAAATCAATGAATATTGTAAATGCACAAACAGTAATATCTCCACATTGCAAGGTGCAATTCTGAAATTTTTTGCTTTTTCCTGCTAATCCTAGCATGATAAAGAAGATTCAAAGAGAGTGAGATGCCAGCTCCTTTCATTCAGTCAGTAGCTTCAAACATTTCTGGTATATGAAAAACATGTTTTTCAATGGCAAAAATCAATGAATATTGTAAATGCACAAACAGTAATATCTCCACATTGCAAGGTGCAATTCTGAAATTTTTTGCTTTTTCCTGCTAATCCTAGCATGATAAAGAAGATTCAAAGAGAGTGAGATGCCAGCTCCTTTCATTCAGTCAGTAGCTTCAAACATTTCTGGTATATGAAAAACATGTTTTTCAATGGCAAAAATCAATGAATATTGTAAATGCACAAACAGTAATATCTCCACATTGCACGGTGCAATTCTGAAATTTTTAGCTTTTTCCTGTTAATCCTAGCATGATAAAGAAGATTCAAAGAGAGTGAGATGCCAGCTCCTTTCATTCAGTCAGTAGCTTCAAACATTTCTGGTATATGAAAAACATGTTTTTCAATGGCAAAAATCAATGAATATTGTAAATGCACAAACAGTAATATCTCCACATTGCAAGGTGCAATTCTGAAATTTTTTGCTTTTTCCTGCTAATCCTAGCATGATAAAGAAGATTCAAAGAGAGTGAGATGCCAGCTCCTTTCATTCAGTCAGTAGCTTCAAACATTTCTGGTATATGAAAAACATGTTTTTCAATGGCAAAAATCAATGAATATTGTAAATGCACAAACAGTAATATCTCCACATTGCACGGTGCAATTCTGAAATTTTTAGCTTTTTCCTGTTAATCCTAGCATGATAAAGAAGATTCAAAGAGAGTGAGATGCCAGCTCCTTTCATTCAGTCAGTAGCTTCAAACATTTCTGGTATATGAAAAACATGTTTTTCAATGGCAAAAATCAATGAATATTGTAAATGCACAAACAGTAATATCTCCACATTGCAAGGTGCAATTCTGAAATTTTTTGCTTTTTCCTGCTAATCCTAGCATGATAAAGAAGATTCAAAGAGAGTGAGATGCCAGCTCCTTTCATTCAGTCAGTAGCTTCAAACATTTCTGGTATATGAAAAACATGTTTTTCAATGGCAAAAATCAATGAATATTGTAAATGCACAAACAGTAATATCTCCACATTGCACGGTGCAATTCTGAAATTTTTAGCTTTTTCCTGTTAATCCTAGCATGATAAAGAAGATTCAAAGAGAGTGAGATGCCAGCTCCTTTCATTCAGTCAGTAGCTTCAAACATTTCTGGTATATGAAAAACATGTTTTTCAATGGCAAAAATCAATGAATATTGTAAATGCACAAACAGTAATATCTCCACATTGCAAGGTGCAATTCTGAAATTTTTTGCTTTTTCCTGTTAATCCTAGCATGATAAAGAAGATTCAAAGAGAGTGAGATGCCAGCTACTTTCATTCAGTCAGTAGCTTCAAACATTTCTGGTATATGAAAAACATGTTTTTCAATGGCAAAAATCAATGAATATTGTAAATGCACAAACAGTAATATCTCCACATTGCAAGGTGCAATTCTGAAATTTTTTGCTTTTTCCTGCTAATCCTAGCATGATAAAGAAGATTCAAAGAGAGTGAGATGCCAGCTCCTTTCATTCAGTCAGTAGCTTCAAACATTTCTGGTATATGAAAAACATGTTTTTCAATGGCAAAAATCAATGAATATTGTAAATGCACAAACAGTAATATCTCCACATTGCACGGTGCAATTCTGAAATTTTTAGCTTTTTCCTGTTAATCCTAGCATGATAAAGAAGATTCAAAGAGAGTGAGATGCCAGCTCCTTTCATTCAGTCAGTAGCTTCAAACATTTCTGGTATATGAAAAACATGTTTTTCAATGGCAAAAATCAATGAATATTGTAAATGCACAAACAGTAATATCTCCACATTGCAAGGTGCAATTCTGAAATTTTTTGCTTTTTCCTGCTAATCCTAGCATGATAAAGAAGATTCAAAGAGAGTGAGATGCCAGCTCCTTTCATTCAGTCAGAAGCTTCAAACATTTCTGGTATATGAAAAACATGTTTTTCAATGGCAAAAATCAATGAATATTGTAAATGCACAAACAGTAATATCTCCACATTGCACGGTGCAATTCTGAAATTTTTAGCTTTTTCCTGTTAATCCTAGCATGATAAAGAAGATTCAAAGAGAGTGAGATGCCAGCTCCTTTCATTCAGTCAGTAGCTTCAAACATTTCTGGTATATGAAAAACATGTTTTTCAATGGCAAAAATCAATGAATATTGTAAATGCACAAACAGTAATATCTCCACATTGCAAGGTGCAATTCTGAAATTTTTTGCTTTTTCCTGTTAATCCTAGCATGATAAAGAAGATTCAAAGAGAGTGAGATGCCAGCTCCTTTCATTCAGTCAGTAGCTTCAAACATTTCTGGTATATGAAAAACATGTTTTTCAATGGCAAAAATCAATGAATATTGTAAATGCACAAACAGTAATATCTCCACATTGCACGGTGCAATTCTGAAATTTTTAGCTTTTTCCTGTTAATCCTAGCATGATAAAGAAGATTCAAAGAGAGTGAGATGCCAGCTCCTTTCATTCAGTCAGTAGCTTCAAACATTTCTGGTATATGAAAAACATGTTTTTCAATGGCAAAAATCAATGAATATTGTAAATGCACAAACAGTAATATCTCCACATTGCAAGGTGCAATTCTGACATTTTTTGCTTTTTCCTGTTAATCCTAGCATGATAAAGAAGATTCAAAGAGAGTGAGATGCCAGCTCCTTTCATTCAGTCAGTAGCTTCAAACATTTCTGGTATATGAAAAACATGTTTTTCAATGGCAAAAATCAATGAATATTGTAAATGCACAAACAGTAATATCTCCATATTGCACGGTGCAATTCTGAAATTTTTAGCTTTTTCCTGTTAATCCTAGCATGGTAAAGAAGATTCAAAGAGAGTGAGATGCCAGCTCCTTTCATTCAGTCAGTAGCTTCAAACATTTCTGGTATATGAAAAACATGTTTTTCAATGGCAAAAATCAATGAATATTGTAAATGCACAAACAGTAATATCTCCACATTGCAAGGTGCAATTCTGAAATTTTTTGCTTTTTCCTGCTAATCCTAGCATGATAAAGAAGATTCAAAGAGAGTGAGATGCCAGCTCCTTTCATTCAGTCAGAAGCTTCAAACATTTCTGGTATATGAAAAACATGTTTTTCAATGGCAAAAATCAATGAATATTGTAAATGCACAAACAGTAATATCTCCACATTGCACGGTGCAATTCTGAAATTTTTAGCTTTTTCCTGTTAATCCTAGCATGATAAAGAAGATTCAAAGAGAGTGAGATGCCAGCTCCTTTCATTCAGTCAGTAGCTTCAAACATTTCTGGTATATGAAAAACATGTTTTTCAATGGCAAAAATCAATGAATATTGTAAATGCACAAACAGTAATATCTCCACATTGCAAGGTGCAATTCTGAAATTTTTTGCTTTCTCCTGTTAATCCTAGCATGATAAAGAAGATTCAAAGAGAGTGAGATGCCAGCTCCTTTCATTCAGTCAGTAGCTTCAAACATTTCTGGTATATGAAAAACATGTTTTTCAATGGCAAAAATCAATGAATATTGTAAATGCACAAACAGTAATATCTCCACATTGCACGGTGCAATTCTGAAATTTTTAGCTTTTTCCTGTTAATCCTAGCATGATAAAGAAGATTCAAAGAGAGTGAGATGCCAGCTCCTTTCATTCAGTCAGTAGCTTCAAACATTTCTGGTATATGAAAAACATGTTTTTCAATGGCAAAAATCAATGAATATTGTAAATGCACAAACAGTAATATCTCCACATTGCAAGGTGCAATTCTGAAATTTTTTGCTTTTTCCTGTTAATCCTGGCATGATAAAGAAGATTCAAAGAGAGTGAGATGCCAGCTCCTTTCATTCAGTCAGTAGCTTCAAACATTTCTGGTATATGAAAAACATGTTTTTCAATGGCAAAAATCAATGAATATTGTAAATGCACAAACAGTAATATCTCCACATTGCAAGGTGCAATTCTGAAATTTTTTGCTTTTTCCTGCTAATCCTAGCATGATAAAGAAGATTCAAAGAGAGTGAGATGCCAGCTCCTTTCATTCAGTCAGTAGCTTCAAACATTTCTGGTATATGAAAAACATGTTTTTCAATGGCAAAAATCAATGAATATTGTAAATGCACAAACAGTAATATCTCCACATTGCACGGTGCAATTCTGAAATTTTTAGCTTTTTCCTGTTAATCCTAGCATGGTAAAGAAGATTCAAAGAGAGTGAGATGCCAGCTCCTTTCATTCAGTCAGTAGCTTCAAACATTTCTGGTATATGAAAAACATGTTTTTCAATGGCAAAAATCAATGAATATTGTAAATGCACAAACAGTAATATCTCCACATTGCAAGGTGCAATTCTGAAATTTTTTGCTTTTTCCTGCTAATCCTAGCATGATAAAGAAGATTCAAAGAGAGTGAGATGCCAGCTCCTTTCATTCAGTCAGTAGCTTCAAACATTTCTGGTATATGAAAAACATGTTTTTCAATGGCAAAAATCAATGAATATTGTAAATGCACAAACAGTAATATCTCCACATTGCACGGTGCAATTCTGAAATTTTTAGCTTTTTCCTGTTAATCCTAGCATGATAAAGATTCAAAGAGAGTGAGATGCCAGCTCCTTTCATTCAGTCAGTAGCTTCAAACATTTCTGGTATATGAAAAACATGTTTTTCAATGGCAAAAATCAATGAATATTGTAAATGCACAAACAGTAATATCTCCACATTGCAAGGTGCAATTCTGAAATTTTTTGCTTTTTCCTGTTAATCCTAGCATGATAAAGAAGATTCAAAGAGAGTGAGATGCCAGCTCCTTTCATTCAGTCAGTAGCTTCAAACATTTCTGGTATATGAAAAACATGTTTTTCAATGGCAAAAATCAATGAATATTGTAAATGCACAAACAGTAATATCTCCACATTGCAAGGTGCAATTCTGAAATTTTTTGCTTTTTCCTGCTAATCCTAGCATGATAAAGAAGATTCAAAGAGAGTGAGATGCCAGCTCCTTTCATTCAGTCAGTAGCTTCAAACATTTCTGGTATATGAAAAACATGTTTTTCAATGGCAAAAATCAATGAATATTGTAAATGCACAAACAGTAATATCTCCACATTGCAAGGTGCAATTCTGAAATTTTTTGCTTTTTCCTGCTAATCCTAGCATGATAAAGAAGATTCAAAGAGAGTGAGATGCCAGCTCCTTTCATTCAGTCAGTAGCTTCAAACATTTCTGGTATATGAAAAACATGTTTTTCAATGGCAAAAATCAATGAATATTGTAAATGCACAAACAGTAATATCTCCACATTGCAAGGTGCAATTCTGAAATTTTTTGCTTTTTCCTGCTAATCCTAGCATGATAAAGAAGATTCAAAGAGAGTGAGATGCCAGCTCCTTTCATTCAGTCAGTAGCTTCAAACATTTCTGGTATATGAAAAACATGTTTTTCAATGGCAAAAATCAATGAATATTGTAAATGCACAAACAGTAATATCTCCACATTGCACGGTGCAATTCTGAAATTTTTAGCTTTTTCCTGTTAATCCTAGCATGATAAAGAAGATTCAAAGAGAGTGAGATGCCAGCTCCTTTCATTCAGTCAGTAGCTTCAAACATTTCTGGTATATGAAAAACATGTTTTTCAATGGCAAAAATCAATGAATATTGTAAATGCACAAACAGTAATATCTCCACATTGCAAGGTGCAATTCTGAAATTTTTTGCTTTTTCCTGCTAATCCTAGCATGATAAAGAAGATTCAAAGAGAGTGAGATGCCAGCTCCTTTCATTCAGTCAGTAGCTTCAAACATTTCTGGTATATGAAAAACATGTTTTTCAATGGCAAAAATCAATGAATATTGTAAATGCACAAACAGTAATATCTCCACATTGCAAGGTGCAATTCTGAAATTTTTTGCTTTTTCCTGCTAATCCTAGCATGATAAAGAAGATTCAAAGAGAGTGAGATGCCAGCTCCTTTCATTCAGTCAGTAGCTTCAAACATTTCTGGTATATGAAAAACATGTTTTTCAATGGCAAAAATCAATGAATATTGTAAATGCACAAACAGTAATATCTCCACATTGCACGGTGCAATTCTGAAATTTTTAGCTTTTTCCTGTTAATCCTAGCATGATAAAGAAGATTCAAAGAGAGTGAGATGCCAGCTCCTTTCATTCAGTCAGTAGCTTCAAACATTTCTGGTATATGAAAAACATGTTTTTCAATGGCAAAAATCAATGAATATTGTAAATGCACAAACAGTAATATCTCCACATTGCAAGGTGCAATTCTGAAATTTTTTGCTTTTTCCTGCTAATCCTAGCATGATAAAGAAGATTCAAAGAGAGTGAGATGCCAGCTCCTTTCATTCAGTCAGTAGCTTCAAACATTTCTGGTATATGAAAAACATGTTTTTCAATGGCAAAAATCAATGAATATTGTAAATGCACAAACAGTAATATCTCCACATTGCAAGGTGCAATTCTGAAATTTTTTGCTTTTTCCTGCTAATCCTAGCATGATAAAGAAGATTCAAAGAGAGTGAGATGCCAGCTCCTTTCATTCAGTCAGTAGCTTCAAACATTTCTGGTATATGAAAAACATGTTTTTCAATGGCAAAAATCAATGAATATTGTAAATGCACAAACAGTAATATCTCCACATTGCAAGGTGCAATTCTGAAATTTTTAGCTTTTTCCTGTTAATCCTAGCATGATAAAGAAGATTCAAAGAGAGTGAGATGCCAGCTCCTTTCATTCAGTCAGTAGCTTCAAACATTTCTGGTATATGAAAAACATGTTTTTCAATGGCAAAAATCAATGAATATTGTAAATGCACAAACAGTAATATCTCCACATTGCAAGGTGCAATTCTGAAATTTTTTGCTTTTTCCTGTTAATCCTAGCATGATAAAGAAGATTCAAAGAGAGTGAGATGCCAGCTCCTTTCATTCAGTCAGTAGCTTCAAACATTTCTGGTATATGAAAAACGTTTTTCAATGGCAAAAATCAATGAATATTGTAAATGCACAAACAGTAATATCTCCACATTGCAAGGTGCAATTCTGAAATTTTTTGCTTTTTCCTGCTAATCCTAGCATGATAAAGAAGATTCAAAGAGAGTGAGATGCCAGCTCCTTTCATTCAGTCAGTAGCTTCAAACATTTCTGGACGTTTTTCAATGGCAAAAATCAATGAATATTGTAAATGCACAAACAGTAATATCTCCACATTGCAAGGTGCAATTCTGAAATTTTTTGCTTTTTCCTGCTAATCCTAGCATGATAAAGAAGATTCAAAGAGAGTGAGATGCCAGCTCCTTTCATTCAGTCAGTAGCTTCAAACATTTCTGGTATATGAAAAACATGTTTTTCAATGGCAAAAATCAATGAATATTGTAAATGCACAAACAGTAATATCTCCACATTGCAAGGTGCAATTCTGAAATTTTTTGCTTTTTCCTGCTAATCCTAGCATGATAAAGAAGATTCAAAGAGAGAGAGATGCCAGCTCCTTTCATTCAGTCAGTAGCTTCAAACATTTCTGGTATATGAAAAACATGTTTTTCAATGGCAAAAATCAATGAATATTGTAAATGCACAAACAGTAATATCTCCACATTGCAAGGTGCAATTCTGAAATTTTTTGCTTTTTCCTGCTAATCCTAGCATGATAAAGAAGATTCAAAGAGAGTGAGATGCCAGCTCCTTTCATTCAGTCAGTAGCTTCAAACATTTCTGGACGTTTTTCAATGGCAAAAATCAATGAATATTGTAAATGCACAAACAGTAATATCTCCACATTGCAAGGTGCAATTCTGAAATTTTTTGCTTTTTCCTGCTAATCCTAGCATGATAAAGAAGATTCAAGGAGAGTGAGATGCCAGCTCCTTTCATTCAGTCAGTAGCTTCAAACATTTCTGGTATATGAAAAACATGTTTTTCAATGGCAAAAATCAATGAATATTGTAAATGCACAAACAGTAATATCTCCACATTGCAAGGTGCAATTCTGAAATTTTTTGCTTTTTCCTGCTAATCCTAGCATGATAAAGAAGATTCAAAGAGAGTGAGATGCCAGCTCCTTTCATTCAGTCAGTAGCTTCAAACATTTCTGGTATATGAAAAACATGTTTTTCAATGGCAAAAATCAATGAATATTGTAAATGCACAAACAGTAATATCTCCACATTGCAAGGTGCAATTCTGAAATTTTTTGCTTTTTCCTGTTAATCCTAGCATGATAAAGAAGATTCAAAGAGAGTGAGATGCCAGCTCCTTTCATTCAGTCAGTAGCTTCAAACATTTCTGGTATATGAAAAACATGTTTTTCAATGGCAAAAATCAATGAATATTGTAAATGCACAAACAGTAATTTCTCCGCATTGCAAGGTGCAATTCTGAAATTTTTTGCTTTTTCCTGCTCCTCTTAGCATGATAAAGAAGATTCAAAGAGAGTGAGATGCCAGCTCCTTTCATTCAGTCAGTAGCTTCAAACATTTCTGGTATATGAATAACATGATGTTTTTCAATGGCAAAAATCAATGAATATTGTAAATGCACAAACAGTAATTTCTCCGCATTGCAAGGTGCAATTCTGAAATTTTTTGCTTTTTCCTGCTCCTCTTAGCATGATAAAGAAGATTCAAAGAGAGTGAGATGCCAGCTCCTTTCATTCAGTCAGTAGCTTCAATCTTTTCTGGACGTTTTTCAATGGCAAAAATCAATGAATATTGTAAATGCACAAACAGTAATTTCTCCGCATTGTAAAGGTGGAATTCTGAAATTTTTTGCTTTTTCTTGCTCCTCTTAGCATGATAAAGAAGATTCAAAGATAGTGAGATGCCAGCTTCTTTCATTCAGTCAGTAGCTTCAAACATTTCTGGTATATGAATAACATGATGTTTTTCAATGGCAAAAATCAATGAATATTGTAAATGCACAAAGAGTAATTTCTCCGCATTGCAAGGTGCAATTCTGAAATTTTTTGCTTTTTCCTGCTCCTCTTAGCATGATAAAGAAGACTCAAAGAGAGTTACATGCCAGCTCCTTTCATTCAGTCAGTAGCTTCAATCATTTCTGGACGTTTTTCAATGGCAAAAATCAATGAATATTGTAAATGCACAAACAGTAATTTCTCCGCATTGCAAGGTGCAATTCTGAAATTTTTTGCTTTTTCCTGCTCCTCTTAGCATGATAAAGAAGATTCAAAGAGAGTGAGATGCCAGCTCCTTTCATTCAGTCAGTAGCTTCAATCATTTCTGGACGTTTTTCAATGGCAAAAATCAATGAATATTGTAAATGCACAAACAGTAATTTCTCCGCATTGCAAGGTGCAATTCTGAAATTTTTTGCTTTTTCCTGCTCCTCTTAGCATGATAAAGAAGATTGAAAGAGAGTGAGATGCCAGCTCCTTTCATTCAGTCAGTAGCTTCAATCATTTCTGGTATATGAATAACATGATGTTTTTCAATGGCAAAAATCAATGAATATTGTAAATGCACAAACAGTAATTTCTCCGCATTGCAAGGTGCAATTCTGAAATTTTTTGCTTTTTCCTGCTCCTCTTAGCATGGTAAAGAAGATTCAAAGAGAGTGAGATGCCAGCTCCTTTCATTCAGTCAGTAGCTTCAATCATTTCTGGACGTTTTTCAATGGCAAAAATCAATGAATATTGTAAATGCACAAACAGTAATTTCTCCGCATTGCAAGGTGCAATTCTGAATTTTTTTGCTTTTTCCTGCTCCTCTTAGCATGATAAAGAAGATTCAAAGAGAGTGAGATGCCAGCTCCTTTCATTCAGTCAGTAGCTTCAATCATTTCTGGACGTTTTTCAATGGCAAAAATCAATGAATATTGTAAATGCACAAACAGTAATTTCTCCGCATTGCAAGGTGCAATTCTGAAATGTTTTGCTTTTTCTTGCTCCTCTTAGCATGATAAAGAAGATTCAAAGAGAGTGAGATGCCAGCTCCTTTCATTCAGTCAGTAGCTTCAATCATTTCTGGGTATGAATAACATGATGTTTTTCAATGGCAAAAATCAATGAATATTGTAAATGCACAAACAGTAATTTCTCCACATTGCAAGGTGCAATTCTGAAATTTTTTGCTTTTTCCTGCTCCTCTTAGCATGATAAAGAAGATTCAAAGAGAGTGAGATGCCAGCTCCTTTCATTCAGTCAGTAGCTTCAATCATTTCTGGACGTTTTTCAATGGCAAAAATCAATGAATATTGTAAATGCACAAACAGTAATTTCTCCGCATTGCAAGGTGCAATTCTGAAATTTTTTGCTTTTTCCTGCTCCTCTTAGCATGATAAAGAAGATTCAAAGAGAGTGAGATGCCAGCTCCTTTCATTCAGTCAGTAGCTTCAATCATTTCTGGACGTTTTTCAATGGCAAAAATCAATGAATATTGTAAATGCACAAACAGTAATTTCTCCGCATTGCAAGGTGCAATTCTGAATTTTTTTGCTTTTTCCTGCTCCTCTTAGCATGATAAAGAAGATTCAAAGAGAGTGAGATGCCAGCTCCTTTCATTCAGTCAGTAACTTCAAACATTTCTGGTATAAACATTTCTGGACGTTTTTCAATGGCAAAAATCAATGAATATTGTAAATGCACAAACAGTAATATCTCCACATTGCAAGGTGCAATTCTGAAATTTTTTGCTTTTTCCTGCTAATCCTAGCATGATAAAGAATATTCAAATAGAGTGAGATGCCAGCTCCTTTCATTCAGTCAGTAGCTTCAAACATTTCTGGACGTTTTTCAATGGCAAAAATCAATGAATATTGTAAATGCACAAACAGTAATATCTCCACATTGCAAGGTGCAATTCTGAAATTTTTTGCTTTTTCCTGCTAATCCTAGCATGATAAAGAAGATTCAAAGAGAGTGAGCTGCCAGGTCCTTTCATTCAGTCAGTAGCCTCAAACATTTCTGGTATATGAATAACATGATGTTTTTCAATGGCAAAAATCAATGAATATTGTAAATGCACAAACAGTAATATCTCCACATTGCAAGGTGCAATTCTGAAATTTTTTGCTTTTTCCTGCTAATCCTAGCATGATAAAGAAGATTCAAAGAGAGTGAGATGCCAGCTCCTTTCATTCAGTCAGTAGCTTCAAACATTTCTGGACGTTTTTCAATGGCAAAAATCAATGAATATTGTAAATGCACAAACAGTAATATCTCCACATTGCAAGGTGCAATTCTGAAATTTTTTGCTTTTTCCTGCTACTCCTAGCATGATAAAGAAGATTCAAAGAGAGTGAGATGCCAGCTCCTTTCATTCAGTCAGTAGCTTCAAACATTTCTGTACGTTTTTCAATGGCAAAAATCAATGAATATTGTAAATGCACAAACAGTAATATCTCCACATTGCAAGGTGCAATTCTGAAATTTTTTGCTTTTTCCTGCTAATCCTAGCATGATAAAGAAGATTCAAAGAGAGTGAGATGCCAGCTCCTTTCATTCAGTCAGTAGCTTCAAACATTTCTGGACGTTTTTCAATGGCAAAAATCAATGAATATTGTAAATGCACAAACAGTAATTTCTCCGCATTGCAAGGTGCAATTCTGAAATTTTTTGCTTTTTCCTGCTCCTCTTAGCATGATAAAGATTCAAAGAGAGTGAGATGCCAGCTCCTTTCATTCAGTCAGTAGCTTCAATCATTTCTGGACGTTTTTCAATGGCAAAGATCAATGAATATTGTAAATGCACAAGCAGTAATTTCTCCGCATTGCAAGGTGCAATTCTGAAATTTTTTGCTTTTTCCTGCTCCTCTTAGCATGAAAAAGAAGATTCAAAGAGAATGAGATGCCCGCTCCTTTCATTCAGTCAGTAGCTTCAATCATTTCTGGTATATGAATAACATGATGTTTTTCAATGGCAAAAATCAATGAATATTGTAAATGCACAAACAGTAATATCTCCACGTTGCACGGTGCAATTCTGAAATTTTTAGCTTTTTCCTGTTAATCCTAGCATGATAAAGAAGATTCAAAGAGAGTGAGATGCCAGCTCCTTTCATTCAGTCAGTAGCTTCAAACATTTCTGGTATATGAAAAACATGTTTTTCAATGGCAAAAATCAATGAATATTGTAAATGCACAAACAGTAATATCTCCACATTGCAAGGTGCAATTCTGAAATTTTTTGCTTTTTCCTGCTAATCCTAGCATGATAAAGAAGATTCAAAGAGAGTGAGATGCCAGCTCCTTTCATTCAGTCAGAAGCTTCAAACATTTCTGGTATATGAAAAACATGTTTTTCAATGGCAAAAATCAATGAATATTGTAAATGCACAAACAGTAATATCTCCACATTGCAAGGTGCAATTCTGAAATTTTTTGCTTTTTCCTGCTAATCCTAGCATGATAAAGAAGATTCAAAGAGAGTGAGATGCCAGCTCCTTTCATTCAGTCAGTAGCTTCAAACATTTCTGGTATATAAAAACATGTTTTTCAATGGCAAAAATCAATGAATATTGTAAATGCACAAACAGTAATATCTCCACATTGCAAGGTGCAATTCTGAAATTTTTTGCTTTTTCCTGCTAATCCTAGCATGATAAAGAAGATTCAAAGAGAGTGAGATGCCAGCTCCTTTCATTCAGTCATTAGCTTCAAACATTTCTGGTATATGAAAAACATGTTTTTCAATGGCAAAAATCAATGAATATTGTAAATGCACAAACAGTAATATCTCCACATTGCACGGTGCAATTCTGAAATTTTTAGCTTTTTCCTGTTAATCCTAGCATGATAAAGAAGATTCAAAGAGAGTGAGATGCCAGCTCCTTTCATTCATATTCATTGATTTTTGCCATTGAAAAACGTCCAGAAATGTTTGAAGCTACTGACTGAATGAAAGGAGCTGGCATCTCACTCTATTTGAATCTTCTTTATCATGCTAGGATTAGCAGGAAAAAGCAAAAAATTTCAGAATTGCACCTTGCAATGTGGAGATATTACTGTTTGTGCATTTACAATATTCATTGATTTTTGCCATTGAAAAACGTCCAGAAATGTTTATACCAGAAATGTTTGAAGCTACTGACTGAATGAAAGGAGCTGGCATCTCACTCTCTTTGAATCTTCTTTATTATGCTAAGAGGAGCAGGAAAAAGCAAAAAAATTCAGAATTGCACCTTGCAATGTGGAGAAATTACTGTTTGTGCATTTACAATATTCATTGATTTTTGCCATTGAAACACGTCCAGAAATGTTTGAAGCTACTGACTGAATGAAAGGAGCTGGCATCTCACTCTCTTTGAATCTTCTTTATCATGATAGGATTAGCAGGAAAAAGCAAAAAATTTCAGAATTGCACCTTGCAATGTGGAGATATTACTGTTTGTGCATTTACAATATTCATTGATTTTTGCCATTGAAAAACGTCCAGAAATGTTTATACCAGAAATGTTTGAAGCTACTGACTGAATGAAAGGAGCTGGCATCTCACTCTCCTTGAATCTTATTTATCATGCTAAGAGGAGCAGGAAAAAGCAAAAAATTTCAGAATTGCACCTTGCAATGCGGAGAAATTACTGTTTGTGCATTTACAATATTCATTGATTTTTGCCATTGAAAAACATCATGTTATTCATATACCAGAAATGATTGAAGCTACTGACTGAATGAAAGGAGCTGGCATCTCACTCTCTTTGAATATTCTTTATCATGCTAGGATTAGCAGGAAAAAGCAAAAAATTTCAGAATTGCACCTTGCAATGTGGAGATATTACTGTTTGTGCATTTACAATATTCATTGATTTTTGCCATTGAAAAACGTCCAGAAATGTTTGAAGCTACTGACTGAATGAAAGGAGCTGGCATCTCACTCTCTTTGAATCTTCTTTATCATGCTAGGATTAGCAGGAAAAAGCAAAAAATTTCAGAATTGCACCTTGCAATGTGGAGATATTACTGTTTGGGCATTTACAATATTCATTGATTTTTGCCATTGAAAAACGTCCAGAAATGTTTGAAGCTACTGACTGAATGAAAGGAGCTGGCATCTCACTCTCTTTGAATCTTCTTTATCATGATAGGATAAGCAGGAAAAAGCAAAAAATTTCAGAATTGCACCTTGCAATGTGGAGATATTACTGTTTGTGCATTTACAATATTCATTGATTTTTGCCATTGAAAAACGTCCAGAAATGTTTATACCAGAAATGTTTGAAGCTACTGACTGAATGAAAGGAGCTGGCATCTCACTCTCTTTGAATCTTCTTTATCATGCTAAGAGGAGCAGGAAAAAGCAAAAAAATTCAGAATTGCACCTTGCAATGCGGAGAAATTACTGTTTGTGCATTTACAATATTCATTGATTTTTGCCATTGAAACACGTCCAGAAATGTTTGAAGCTACTGACTGAATGAAAGGAGCTGGCATCTCACTCTCTTTGAATCTTCTTTATCATGATAGGATTAGCAGGAAAAAGCAAAAAATTTCAGAATTGCACCTTGCAATGTGGAGATATTACTGTTTGTGCATTTACAATATTCATTGATTTTTGCCATTGAAAAACGTCCAGAAATGTATATACCAGAAATGTTTGAAGCTACTGACTGAATGAAAGGAGCTGGCATCTCACTCTCTTTGAATCTTATTTATCATGCTAAGAGGAGCAGGAAAAAGCAAAAAATTTCAGAATTGCACCTTGCAATGCGGAGAAATTACTGTTTGTGCATTTACAATATTCATTGATTTTTGCCATTGAAAAACATCATGTTATTCATATACCAGAAATGATTGAAGCTACTGACTGAATGAAAGGAGCTGGCATCTCACTCTCTTTGAATCTTCTTTATCATGCTAGGATTAGCAGGAAAAAGCAAAAAATTTCAGAATTGCACCTTGCAATGTGGAGATATTACTGTTTGTGCATTTACAATATTCATTGATTTTTGCCATTGAAAAACGTCCAGAAATGTTTGAAGCTACTGACTGAATGAAAGGAGCTGGCATCTCACTCTCTTTGAATCTTCTTTATCATGCTAGGATTAGCAGGAAAAAGCAAAAAATTTCAGAATTGCACCTTGCAATGTGGAGATATTACTGTTTGTGCATTTACAATATTCATTGATTTTTGCCATTGAAAAACGTTTTTCATATACCAGAAATGTTTGAAGCTACTGACTGAATGAAAGGAGCTGGCATCTCACTCTCTTTGAATCTTCTTTATCATGCTAGGATTAACAGGAAAAAGCAAAAAATTTCAGAATTGCACCTTGCAATGTGGAGATATTACTGTTTGTGCATTTACAATATTCATTGATTTTTGCCATTGAAAAACGTCCAGAAATGTTTGCATCTCACTCTCTTTGAATCTTATTTATCATGCTAAGAGGAGCAGGAAAAAGCAAAAAATTTCAGAATTGCACCTTGCAATGCGGAGAAATTACTGTTTGTGCATTTACAATATTCATTGATTTTTGCCATTGAAAAACATCATGTTATTCATATACCAGAAATGATTGAAGCTACTGACTGAATGAAAGGAGCTGGCATCTCACTCTCTTTGAATCTTCTTTATCATGCTAGGATTAGCAGGAAAAAGCAAAAAATTTCAGAATTGCACCTTGCAATGTGGAGATATTACTGTTTGTGCATTTACAATATTCATTGATTTTTGCCATTGAAAAACGTCCAGAAATGTTTGAAGCTACTGACTGAATGAAAGGAGCTGGCATCTCACTCTCTTTGAATCTTCTTTATCATGCTAGGATTAGCAGGAAAAAGCAAAAAATTTCAGAATTGCACCTTGCAATGTGGAGATATTACTGTTTGTGCATTTACAATATTCATTGATTTTTGCCATTGAAAAACGTCCAGAAATGTTTGAAGCTACTGACTGAATGAAAGGAGCTGGCATCTCACTCTCTTTGAATCTTCTTTATCATGCTAGGAGTAGCAGGAAAAAGCAAAAAATTTCAGAATTGCACCTTGCAATGTGGAGATATTACAGTTTGTGCATTTACAATATTCATTGATTTTTTCCATTGAAAAACGTCCAGAAATGTTTGAAGCTACTGACTGAATGAAAGGAGCTGGCATCTCACTCTCTTTGAATCTTCTTTATCATGCTAGGATTAGCAGGAAAAAGCAAAAAATTTCAGAATTGCACCTTGCAATGTGGAGATATTACTGTTTGTGCATTTACAATATTCATTGATTTTTGCCATTGAAAAACATCATGTTATTCATATACCAGAAATGTTTGAAGCTACTGACTGAATGAAAGGAGCTGGCATCTCACTCTCTTTGAATCTTCTTTATCATGCTAGGATTAGCAGGAAAAAGCAAAAAATTTCAGAATTGCACCTTGCAATGTGGAGATATTACTGTTTGTGCATTTACAATATTCATTGATTTTTGCCATTGAAAAACGTCCAGAAATGTTTATACCAGAAATGTTTGAAGCTACTGACTGAATGAAAGGAGCTGGCATCTCACTCTCTTTGAATCTTCTTTATCATGCTAAGAGGAGCAGGAAAAAGCAAAAAAATTCAGAATTGCACCTTGCAATGCGGAGAAATTACTGTTTGTGCATTTACAATATTCATTGATTTTTGCCATTGAAACACGTCCAGAAATGTTTGAAGCTACTGACTGAATGAAAGGAGCTGGCATCTCACTCTCTTTGAATCTTCTTTATCATGATAGGATTAGCAGGAAAAAGCAAAAAATTTCAGAATTGCACCTTGCAATGTGGAGATATTACTGTTTGTGCATTTACAATATTCATTGATTTTTGCCATTGAAAAACGTCCAGAAATGTTTATACCAGAAATGTTTGAAGCTACTGACTGAATGAAAGGAGCTGGCATCTCACTCTCTTTGAATCTTATTTATCATGCTAAGAGGAGCAGGAAAAAGCAAAAAATTTCAGAATTGCACCTTGCAATGCGGAGAAATTACTGTTTGTGCATTTACAATATTCATTGATTTTTGCCATTGAAAAACATCATGTTATTCATATACCAGAAATGATTGAAGCTACTGACTGAATGAAAGGAGCTGGCATCTCACTCTCTTTGAATCTTCTTTATCATGCTAGGATTAGCAGGAAAAAGCAAAAAATTTCAGAATTGCACCTTGCAATGTGGAGATATTACTGTTTGTGCATTTACAATATTCATTGATTTTTGCCATTGAAAAACGTCCAGAAATGTATATACCAGAAATGTTTGAAGCTACTGACTGAATGAAAGGAGCTGGCATCTCACTCTCTTTGAATCTTATTTATCATGCTAAGAGGAGCAGGAAAAAGCAAAAAATTTCAGAATTGCACCTTGCAATGCGGAGAAATTACTGTTTGTGCATTTACAATATTCATTGATTTTTGCCATTGAAAAACATCATGTTATTCATATACCAGAAATGATTGAAGCTACTGACTGAATGAAAGGAGCTGGCATCTCACTCTCTTTGAATCTTCTTTATCATGCTAGGATTAGCAGGAAAAAGCAAAAAATTTCAGAATTGCACCTTGCAATGTGGAGATATTACTGTTTGTGCATTTACAATATTCATTGATTTTTGCCATTGAAAAACGTCCAGAAATGTTTGAAGCTACTGACTGAATGAAAGGAGCTGGCATCTCACTCTCTTTGAATCTTCTTTATCATGCTAGGATTAGCAGGAAAAAGCAAAAAATTTCAGAATTGCACCTTGCAATGTGGAGATATTACTGTTTGTGCATTTACAATATTCATTGATTTTTGCCATTGAAAAACGTTTTTCATATACCAGAAATGTTTGAAGCTACTGACTGAATGAAAGGAGCTGGCATCTCACTCTCTTTGAATCTTCTTTATCATGCTAGGATTAACAGGAAAAAGCAAAAAATTTCAGAATTGCACCTTGCAATGTGGAGATATTACTGTTTGTGCATTTACAATATTCATTGATTTTTGCCATTGAAAAACGTCCAGAAATGTTTGCATCTCACTCTCTTTGAATCTTATTTATCATGCTAAGAGGAGCAGGAAAAAGCAAAAAATTTCAGAATTGCACCTTGCAATGCGGAGAAATTACTGTTTGTGCATTTACAATATTCATTGATTTTTGCCATTGAAAAACATCATGTTATTCATATACCAGAAATGATTGAAGCTACTGACTGAATGAAAGGAGCTGGCATCTCACTCTCTTTGAATCTTCTTTATCATGCTAGGATTAGCAGGAAAAAGCAAAAAATTTCAGAATTGCACCTTGCAATGTGGAGATATTACTGTTTGTGCATTTACAATATTCATTGATTTTTGCCATTGAAAAACGTCCAGAAATGTTTGAAGCTACTGACTGAATGAAAGGAGCTGGCATCTCACTCTCTTTGAATCTTCTTTATCATGCTAGGATTAGCAGGAAAAAGCAAAAAATTTCAGAATTGCACCTTGCAATGTGGAGATATTACTGTTTGTGCATTTACAATATTCATTGATTTTTGCCATTGAAAAACGTCCAGAAATGTTTGAAGCTACTGACTGAATGAAAGGAGCTGGCATCTCACTCTCTTTGAATCTTCTTTATCATGCTAGGAGTAGCAGGAAAAAGCAAAAAATTTCAGAATTGCACCTTGCAATGTGGAGATATTACAGTTTGTGCATTTACAATATTCATTGATTTTTTCCATTGAAAAACGTCCAGAAATGTTTGAAGCTACTGACTGAATGAAAGGAGCTGGCATCTCACTCTCTTTGAATCTTCTTTATCATGCTAGGATTAGCAGGAAAAAGCAAAAAATTTCAGAATTGCACCTTGCAATGTGGAGATATTACTGTTTGTGCATTTACAATATTCATTGATTTTTGCCATTGAAAAACATCATGTTATTCATATACCAGAAATGTTTGAAGCTACTGACTGAATGAAAGGAGCTGGCATCTCACTCTCTTTGAATCTTCTTTATCATGCTAGGATTAGCAGGAAAAAGCAAAAAATTTCAGAATTGCACCTTGCAATGTGGAGATATTACTGTTTGTGCATTTACAATATTCATTGATTTTTGCCATTGAAAAACGTCCAGAAATGTTTATACCAGAAATGTTTGAAGCTACTGACTGAATGAAAGGAGCTGGCATCTCACTCTCTTTGAATCTTCTTTATCATGCTAAGAGGAGCAGGAAAAAGCAAAAAAATTCAGAATTGCACCTTGCAATGCGGAGAAATTACTGTTTGTGCATTTACAATATTCATTGATTTTTGCCATTGAAACACGTCCAGAAATGTTTGAAGCTACTGACTGAATGAAAGGAGCTGGCATCTCACTCTCTTTGAATCTTCTTTATCATGATAGGATTAGCAGGAAAAAGCAAAAAATTTCAGAATTGCACCTTGCAATGTGGAGATATTACTGTTTGTGCATTTACAATATTCATTGATTTTTGCCATTGAAAAACGTCCAGAAATGTTTATACCAGAAATGTTTGAAGCTACTGACTGAATGAAAGGAGCTGGCATCTCACTCTCTTTGAATCTTATTTATCATGCTAAGAGGAGCAGGAAAAAGCAAAAAATTTCAGAATTGCACCTTGCAATGCGGAGAAATTACTGTTTGTGCATTTACAATATTCATTGATTTT
Organism: Phyllobates terribilis; assembly: GCF_046119375.1. Lineage (NCBI taxonomy): Eukaryota > Metazoa > Chordata > Amphibia > Anura > Dendrobatidae > Phyllobates > Phyllobates terribilis. The sequence goes on from NW_027363936.1 coordinate 26,092, forward strand.
TGCCATTGAAAAACATCATGTTATTCATATACCAGAAATGATTGAAGCTACTGACTGAATGAAAGGAGCTGGCATCTCACTCTCTTTGAATCTTCTTTATCATGCTAGGATTAGCAGGAAAAAGCAAAAAATTTCAGAATTGCACCTTGCAATGTGGAGATATTACTGTTTGTGCATTTACAATATTCATTGATTTTTGCCATTGAAAAACGTCCAGAAATGTTTGAAGCTACTGACTGAATGAAAGGAGCTGGCATCTCACTCTCTTTGAATCTTCTTTATCATGCTAGGAGTAGCAGGAAAAAGCAAAAAATTTCAGAATTGCACCTTGCAATGTGGAGATATTACAGTTTGTGCATTTACAATATTCATTGATTTTTGCCATTGAAAAACGTCCAGAAATGTTTGAAGCTACTGACTGAATGAAAGGAGCTGGCATCTCACTCTCTTTGAATCTTCTTTATCATGCTAGGATTAGCAGGAAAAAGCAAAAAATTTCAGAATTGCACCTTGCAATGTGGAGATATTACTGTTTGTGCATTTACAATATTCATTGATTTTTGCCATTGAAAAACATCATGTTATTCATATACCAGAAATGTTTGAAGCTACTGACTGAATGAAAGGAGCTGGCATCTCACTCTCTTTGAATCTTCTTTATCATGCTAGGATTAGCAGGAAAAAGCAAAAAATTTCAGAATTGCACCTTGCAATGTGGAGATATTACTGTTTGTGCATTTACAATATTCATTGATTTTTGCCATTGAAAAACGTCCAGAAATGTTTATACCAGAAATGTTTGAAGCTACTGACTGAATGAAAGGAGCTGGCATCTCACTCTCTTTGAATCTTCTTTATCATGCTAAGAGGAGCAGGAAAAAGCAAAAAAATTCAGAATTGCACCTTGCAATGCGGAGAAATTACTGTTTGTGCATTTACAATATTCATTGATTTTTGCCATTGAAACACGTCCAGAAATGTTTGAAGCTACTGACTGAATGAAAGGAGCTGGCATCTCACTCTCTTTGAATCTTCTTTATCATGATAGGATTAGCAGGAAAAAGCAAAAAATTTCAGAATTGCACCTTGCAATGTGGAGATATTACTGTTTGTGCATTTACAATATTCATTGATTTTTGCCATTGAAAAACGTCCAGAAATGTTTATACCAGAAATGTTTGAAGCTACTGACTGAATGAAAGGAGCTGGCATCTCACTCTCTTTGAATCTTATTTATCATGCTAAGAGGAGCAGGAAAAAGCAAAAAATTTCAGAATTGCACCTTGCAATGCGGAGAAATTACTGTTTGTGCATTTACAATATTCATTGATTTTTGCCATTGAAAAACATCATGTTATTCATATACCAGAAATGATTGAAGCTACTGACTGAATGAAAGGAGCTGGCATCTCACTCTCTTTGAATCTTCTTTATCATGCTAGGATTAGCAGGAAAAAGCAAAAAATTTCAGAATTGCACCTTGCAATGTGGAGATATTACTGTTTGTGCATTTACAATATTCATTGATTTTTGCCATTGAAAAACGTCCAGAAATGTTTGAAGCTACTGACTGAATGAAAGGAGCTGGCATCTCACTCTCTTTGAATCTTCTTTATCATGCTAGGATTAGCAGGAAAAAGCAAAAAATTTCAGAATTGCACCTTGCAATGTGGAGATATTACTGTTTGTGCATTTACAATATTCATTGATTTTTGCCATTGAAAAACGTCCAGAAATGTTTGAAGCTACTGACTGAATGAAAGGAGCTGGCATCTCACTCTCTTTGAATCTTCTTTATCATGCTAGGAGTAGCAGGAAAAAGCAAAAAATTTCAGAATTGCACCTTGCAATGTGGAGATATTACTGTTTGTGCATTTACAATATTCATTGATTTTTTCCATTGAAAAACGTCCAGAAATGTTTGAAGCTACTGACTGAATGAAAGGAGCTGGCATCTCACTCTCTTTGAATCTTCTTTATCATGCTAGGATTAGCAGGAAAAAGCAAAAAATTTCAGAATTGCACCTTGCAATGTGGAGATATTACTGTTTGTGCATTTACAATATTCATTGATTTTTGCCATTGAAAAACATCATGTTATTCATATACCAGAAATGTTTGAAGCTACTGACTGAATGAAAGGAGCTGGCATCTCACTCTCTTTGAATCTTCTTTATCATGCTAGGATTAGCAGGAAAAAGCAAAAAATTTCAGAATTGCACCTTGCAATGTGGAGATATTACTGTTTGTGCATTTACAATATTCATTGATTTTTGCCATTGAAAAACGTCCAGAAATGTTTGAAGCTACTGACTGAATGAAAGGAGCTGGCATCTCACTCTATTTGAATCTTCTTTATCATGCTAGGATTAGCAGGAAAAAGCAAAAAATTTCAGAATTGCACCTTGCAATGTGGAGATATTACTGTTTGTGCATTTACAATATTCATTGATTTTTGCAATTGAAAAACGTCCAGAAATGTTTATACCAGAAATGTTTGAAGCTACTGACTGAATGAAAGGAGCTGGCATCTCACTCTCTTTGAATCTTCTTTATCATGCTAAGAGGAGCAGGAAAAAGCAAAAAAATTCAGAATTGCACCTTGCAATGGGGAGAAATTACTGTTTGTGCATTTACAATATTCATTGATTTTTGCCATTGAAAAACATCATGTTATTCATATACCAGAAATGATTGAAGCTACTGACTGAATGAAAGGAGCTGGCATCTCACTCTCTTTGAATCTTCTTTATCATGCTAGGATTAGCAGGAAAAAGCAAAAAATTTCAGAATTGCACCTTGCAATGTGGAGATATTACTGTTTGTGCATTTACAATATTCATTGATTTTTGCCATTGAAAAACGTCCAGAAATGTTTGAAGCTACTGACTGAATGAAAGGAGCTGGCATCTCACTCTCTTTGAATCTTCTTTATCATGCTAGGATTAGCAGGAAAAAGCAAAAAATTTCAGAATTGCACCTTGCAATGTGGAGATATTACTGTTTGTGCATTTACAATATTCATTGATTTTTGCCATTGAAAAACGTCCAGAAATGTTTGAAGCTACTGACTGAATTAAAGGAGCTGGCATCTCACTCTCTTTGAATCTTCTTTATCATGCTAGGAGTAGCAGGAAAAAGCAAAAAATTTCAGAATTGCACCTTGCAATGTGGAGATATTACTGTTTGTGCATTTACAATATTCATTGATTTTTTCCATTGAAAAACGTCCAGAAATGTTTGAAGCTACTGACTGAATGAAAGGAGCTGGCATCTCACTCTCTTTGAATCTTCTTTATCATGCTAGGATTAGCAGGAAAAAGCAAAAAATTTCAGAATTGCACCTTGCAATGTGGAGATATTACTGTTTGTGCATTTACAATATTCATTGATTTTTGCCATTGAAAAACATCATGTTATTCATATACCAGAAATGTTTGAAGCTACTGACTGAATGAAAGGAGCTGGCATTTCACTCTCTTTGAATCTTCTTTATCATGCTAGGATTAGCAGGAAAAAGCAAAAAATTTCAGAATTGCACCTTGCAATGTGGAGATATTACTGTTTGTGCATTTACAATATTCATTGATTTTTGCCATTGAAAAACGTCCAGAAATGTTTGAAGCTACTGACTGAATGAAAGGAGCTGGCATCTCACTCTATTTGAATCTTCTTTATCATGCTAGGATTAGCAGGAAAAAGCAAAAAATTTCAGAATTGCACCTTGCAATGTGGAGATATTACTGTTTGTGCATTTACAATATTCATTGATTTTTGCCATTGAAAAACGTCCAGAAATGTTTATACCAGAAATGTTTGAAGCTACTGACTGAATGAAAGGAGCTGGCATCTCACTCTCTTTGAATCTTCTTTATCATGCTAAGAGGAGCGGGAAAAAGCAAAAAAATTCAGAATTGCACCTTGCAATGCGGAGAAATTACTGTTTGTGCATTTACAATATTCATTGATTTTTGCCATTGAAAAACATCCAGAAATTATTGAAACTACTGACTGAATGAAAGGAGCTGGCATCTCACTCTCTTTGAATCTTCTTTATCATGCTAAGAGGAGCAGGAAAAAGCAAAAAATTTCAGAATTGCACCTTGCAATGCGGAGAAATTACTGTTTGTGCATTTACAATATTCATTGATTTTTGCCATTGAAAAAAGGCCAGAAATGATTGAAGCTACTGACTGAATGAAAGGAGCTGGCATCTCACTCTCTTTGAATCTTCTTTATCATGCTAAGAGGAGCAGGAAAAAGCAAAAAATTTCAGAATTGCACCTTGCAATGCGGAGAAATTACTGTTTGTGCATTTACAATATTCATTGATTTTTGCCATTGAAAAACGTCCAGAAATGATTGAAGCTACTGACTGAATGAAAGGAGTTGGCATCTCACTCTCTTTGAATCTTCTTTACCATGCTAAGAGGAGCAGGAAAAAGCAAAAAATTTCAGAATTGCACCTTGCAATGCGGAGAAATTACTGTTTGTGCATTTACAATATTCATTGATTTTTGACATTGAAAAACATCATGTTATTCATATACCAGAAATAATTGAAGCTACTGACTGAATGAAAGGAGCTGGCATCTCACTCTCTTTGAATCTTCTTTATCATGCTAAGAGGAGCAGGAAAAAGCAAAAAATTTCAGAATTGCACCTTGCAATGCGGAGAAATTACTGTTTGTGCATTTACAATATTCATTGATTTTTGCCATTGAAAAACGTCCAGAAATGATTGAAGCTACTGACTGAATGAAAGGAGCTGGCATCTCACTCTCTTTGAATCTTCTTTATGATGCTAAGAGGAGCAGGAAAAAGCAAAAAATTTCAGAATTGCACCTTGCAATGCGGAGAAATTACTGTTTGTGCATTTACAATATTCATTGATTTTTGCCATTGAAAAACGTCCAGAAATGATTGAAGCTACTGACTGAATGAAAGGAGCTGGCATCTCACTCTCTTTGAATTTTCTTTATCATGCTAAGAGGAGCAGGAAAAAGCAAAAAATTTCAGAATTGCACCTTGCAATGCGGAGAAATTACTGTTTGTGCATTTACAATATTCATTGATTTTTGCCATTGAAAAACATCATGTTATTCATATACCAGAAATGTTTGAAGCTATTGACTGAATGAAAGAAGCTGGCATCTCACTATCTTTGAATCTTCTTTATCATGCTATGAGGAGCAGGAAAAAGCAAAAAATTTCAGAATTGCACCTTACAATGCGGAGAAATTACTGTTTGTGCATTTACAATATTCATTGATTTTTGCCATTGAAAAACGTCCAGAAATGATTGAAGCTACTGACTGACTGAAAGGAGCTGGCATCTCACTCTCTTTGAATCTTCTTTATCATGCTAAGAGGAGCAGGAAAAAGCAAAAAATTTCAGAATTGCACCTTGCAATGCGGAGAAATTACTGTTTGTGCATTTACAATATTCATTGATTTTTGCCATTGAAAAACGTCCAGAAATGTTTGAAGCTACTGACTGAATGAAAGGAGCTGGCATCTTACTCTCTTTGAATCTTCTTTATCATGCTAAGAGGAGCAGGAAAAAGCAAAAAATTTCAGAATTGCACCTTGCAATGCGGAGAAATTACTGTTTGTGCATTTACAATATTCATTGATTTTTGCCATTGAAAAACATCATGTTATTCATATACCAGAAATGTTTGAAGCTACTGACTGAATGAAAGGAGCTGGCATCTCACTATCTTTGAATCTTCTTTATCATGCTAAGAGGAGCAGGAAAAAGCAAAAAATTTCAGAATTGCACCTTACAATGCGGAGAAATTACTGTTTGTGCATTTACAATATTCATTGATTTTTGCCATTGAAAAACGTCCAGAAATGATTGAAGCTACTGACTGAATGAAAGGAGCTGGCATCTCACTCTCTTTGAATCTTGTTTATCATGCTAAGAGGAGCAGGAAAAAGCAAAAAATTTCAGAATTGCACCTTGCAATGCGGAGAAATTACTGTTTGTGCATTTACAATATTCATTGATTTTTGCCATTGAAAAACGTCCAGAAATGTTTGAAGCTACTGACTGAATGAAAGGAGCTGGCATCTTACTCTCTTTGAATCTTCTTTATCATGCTAGGATTAGTAGGAAAAAGCAAAAAATTTCAGAATTGCACCTTGCAATGTGGAGATATTACTGTTTGTGCATTTACAATATTCATTGATTTTTGCCATTGAAAAACGTCCAGAAATGTTTGAAGCTACTGACTGAATGAAAGGAGCTGGCATCTCACTCTCTTTGAATCTTCTTTATCATGCTAGGAGTAGCAGGAAAAAGCAAAAAATTTCAGAATTGCACCTTGCAATGTGGAGATATTACTGTTTGTGCATTTACAATATTCATTGATTTTTGCCATTGAAAAACGTCCAGAAATGTTTGAAGTTACTGACTGAATGAAAGGAGCTGGCATCTCACTCTCTTTGAATCTTCTTTATCATGCTAGGATTAGCAGGAAAAAGCAAAAAAATTCAGAATTGCACCTTGCAATGTGGAGATATTACTGTTTGTGCATTTACAATATTCATTGATTTTTGCCATTGAAAAACGTCCAGAAATGTTTGAAGCTACTGACTGAATGAAAGGAGCTGGCATCTCACTCTATTTGAATCTTCTTTATCATGCTAGGATTAGCAGGAAAAAGCAAAAAATTTCAGAATTGCACCTTGCAATGTGGAGATATTACTGTTTGTGCATTTACAATATTCATTGATTTTTGCCATTGAAAAACGTCCAGAAATGTTTATACCAGAAATGTTTGAAGCTACTGACTGAATGAAAGGAGCTGGCATCTCACTCTCTTTGAATCTTCTTTATCATGCTAAGAGGAGCAGGAAAAAGCAAAAAATTTCAGAATTGCACCTTGCAATGCGGAGAAATTACTGTTTGTGCATTTACAATATTCATTGATTTTTGCCATTGAAAAACGTCCAGAAATGATTGAAGCTACTGACTGAATGAAAGGAGCTGGCATCTCACTCTCTTTGAATCTTCTTTATTATGCTAAGAGGAGCAGGAAAAAGCAAAAAATTTCAGAATTGCACCTTGCAATGCGGAGAAATTACTGTTTGTGCATTTACAATATTCATTGATTTTTGCCATTGAAAAACATCATGTTATTCATATACCAGAAATGATTGAAGCTACTGACTGAATGAAAGGAGCTGGCATCTCACTCTCTTTGAATCTTCTTTATCATGCTAAGAGGAGCAGGAAAAAGCAAAAAATTTCAGAATTGCACCTTACAATGCGGAGAAATTGCTGTTTGTGCATTTACAATATTCATTGATTTTTGCCATTGAAAAACGTCCAGAAATGATTGAAGCTACTGACTGAATGAAAGGAGCTGGCATCTCACTCTCTTTGAATCTTCTTTATCATGCTAAGAGGAGCAGGAAAAAGCAAAAAATTTCAGAATTGCAACTTGCAATGCGGAGAAATTACTGTTTGTGCATTTACAATATTCATTGATTTTTGCCATTGAAAAACGTCCAGAAATGATTGAAGCTACTGACTGAATGAAAGGAGCTGGCATCTCACTCTCTTTGAATCTTCTTTATCATGCTAAGAGGAGCAGGAAAAAGCAAAAAATTTCAGAATTGCACCTTGCAATGCGGAGAAATTACTGTTTGTGCATTTACAATATTCATTGATTTTTGCCATTGAAAAACGTCCAGAAATGATTGAAGCTACTGACTGAATGAAAGGAGCTGGCATCTCACTCTCTTTGAATCTTCTTTATCATGCTAAGAGGAGCAGGAAAAAGCAAAAAATTTCAGAATTGCAACTTGCAATGCGGAGAAATTACTGTTTGTGCATTTACAATATTCATTGATTTTTGCCATTGAAAAACATCATGTTATTCATATACCAGAAATGTTTGAAGCTACTGACTGAATGAAAGAAGCTCGCATCTCACTATCTTTGAATCTTCTTTATCATGCTAAGAGGAGCAGGAAAAAGCAAAAAATTTCAGAATTGCACCTTACAATGCGGAGAAATTGCTGTTTGTGCATTTACAATATTCATTGATTTTTGCCATTGAAAAACGTCCAGAAATGATTGAAGCTACTGACTGAATGAAAGGAGCTGGCATCTCACTCTCTTTGAATCTTCTTTATCATGCTAAGAGGAGCAGGAAAAAGCAAAAAATTTCAGAATTGCACCTTGCAATGCGGAGAAATTACTGTTTGTGCATTTACAATATTCATTGATTTTTGCCATTGAAAAACGTCCAGAAATGTTTGAAGCTACTGACTGAATGAAAGGAGCTGGCATCTTACTCTCTTTGAATCTTCTTTATCATGCTAGGATTAGCAGGAAAAAGCAAAAAATTTCAGAATTGCACCTTGCAATGTGGAGATATTACTGTTTGTGCATTTACAATATTCATTGATTTTTGCCATTGAAAAACGTCCAGAAATGTTTGAAGCTACTGACTGAATGAAAGGAGCTGGCATCTCACTCTCTTTGAATCTTCTTTATCATGCTAGGAGTAGCAGGAAAAAGCAAAAAATTTCAGAATTGCACCTTGCAATGTGGAGATATTACTGTTTGTGCATTTACAATATTCATTGATTTATGCCATTGAAAAACGTCCAGAAATGTTTGAAGCTACTGACTGAATGAAAGGAGCTGGCATCTCACTCTCTTTGAATCTTCTTTATCATGCTAGGATTAGCAGGAAAAAGCAAAAAATTTCAGAATTGCACCTTGCAATGTGGAGATATTACTGTTTGTGCATTTACAATATTCATTGATTTTTGCCATTGAAAAACGTCCAGAAATGTTTATACCAGAAATGTTTGAAGCTACTGACTGAATGAAAGGAGCTGGCATCTCACTCTCTTTGAATCTTCTTTATCATGCTAAGAGGAGCAGGAAAAAGCAAAAAATTTCAGAATTGCACCTTGCAATGCGGAGAAATTACTGTTTGTGCATTTACAATATTCATTGATTTTTGCCATTGAAAAACGTCCAGAAATGATTGAAGCTACTGACTGAATGAAAGGAGCTGGCATCTCACTCTCTTTGAATCTTCTTTATCATGCTAAGAGGAGCAGGAAAAAGCAAAAAATTTCAGAATTGCACCTTGCAATGCGGAGAAATTACTGTTTGTGCATTTACAATATTCATTGATTTTTGCCATTGAAAAACATCATGTTATTCATATACCAGAAATGATTGAAGCTACTGACTGAATGAAAGGAGCTGGCATCTCACTCTCTTTGAATCTTCTTTATCATGCTAAGAGGAGCAGGAAAAAGCAAAAAATTTCAGAATTGCACCTTGCAATGCGGAGAAATTACTGTTTGTGCATTTACAATATTCATTGATTTTTGCCATTGAAAAACGTCCAGAAATGATTGAAGCTACTGACTGAATGAAAGGAGCTGGCATCTCACTCTCTTTGAATCTTCTTTATCATGCTAAGAGGAGCAGGAAAAAGCAAAAAATTTCAGAATTGCACCTTGCAATGCGGAGAAATTACTGTTTGTGCATTTACAATATTCATTGATTTTTGCCATTGAAAAACGTCCAGAAATGATTGAAGCTACTGACTGAATGAAAGGAGCTGGCATCTCACTCTCTTTGAATCTTCTTTATCATGCTAAGAGGAGCAGGAAAAGCAAAAAATTTCAGAATTGCAACTTGCAATGCGGAGAAATTACTGTTTGTGCATTTACAATATTCATTGATTTTTGGCATTGAAAAACATCATGTTATTCATATACCAGAAATGATTGAAGCTACTGACTGAATGAAAGGAGCTGGCATCTCACTCTCTTTGAATCTTCTTTATCATGCTAAGAGGAGCAGGAAAAAGCAAAAAATTTCAGAATTGCACCTTGCAATGCGGAGAAATTACTGTTTGTGCATTTACAATATTCATTGATTTTTGCCATTGAAAAACGTCCAGAAATGATTGAAGCTACTGACTGAATGAAAGGAGCTGGCATCTCACTCTCTTTGAATCTTCTTTATCATGCTAAGAGGAGCAGGAAAAAGCAAAAAATTTCAGAATTGCAACTTGCAATGCGGAGAAATTACTGTTTGTGCATTTACAATATTCATTGATTTTTGCCATTGAAAAACATCATGTTATTCATATACCAGAAATGTTTGAAGCTACTGACTGAATGAAAGAAGCTGGCATCTCACTATCTTTGAATCTTCTTTATCATGCTAAGAGGAGCAGGAAAAAGCAAAAAATTTCAGAATTGCACCTTGCAATGCGGAGAAATTACTGTTTGTGCATTTACAATATTCATTGATTTTTGCCATTGAAAAACATCATGTTATTCATATACCAGAAATGATTGAAGCTACTGACTGAATGAAAGGAGCTGGCATCTCACTCTCTTTGAATCTTCTTTATCATGCTAAGAGGAGCAGGAAAAAGCAAAAAATTTCAGAATTGCACCTTGCAATGCGGAGAAATTACTGTTTGTGCATTTACAATATTCATTGATTTTTGCCATTGAAAAACGTCCAGAAATGATTGAAGCTACTGACTGAATGAAAGGAGCTGGCATCTCACTCTCTTTGAATCTTCTTTATCATGCTAAGAGGAGCAGGAAAAAGCAAAAAATTTCAGAATTGCACCTTGCAATGCGGAGAAATTACTGTTTGTGCATTTACAATATTCATTGATTTTTGCCATTGAAAAACGTCCAGAAATGATTGAAGCTACTGACTGAATGAAAGGAGCTGGCATCTCACTCTCTTTGAATCTTCTTTATCATGCTAAGAGGAGCAGGAAAAGCAAAAAATTTCAGAATTGCAACTTGCAATGCGGAGAAATTACTGTTTGTGCATTTACAATATTCATTGATTTTTGCCATTGAAAAAGATCATGTTATTCATATACCAGAAATGATTGAAGCTACTGACTGAATGAAAGGAGCTGGCATCTCACTCTCTTTGAATCTTCTTTATCATGCTAAGAGGAGCAGGAAAAAGCAAAAAATTTCAGAATTGCACCTTGCAATGCGGAGAAATTACTGTTTGTGCATTTACAATATTCATTGATTTTTGCCATTGAAAAACGTCCAGAAATGATTGAAGCTACTGACTGAATGAAAGGAGCTGGCATCTCACTCTCTTTGAATCTTCTTTATCATGCTAAGAGGAGCAGGAAAAAGCAAAAAATTTCAGAATTGCAACTTGCAATGCGGAGAAATTACTCTTTGTGCATTTACAATATTCATTGATTTTTGCCATTGAAAAACATCATGTTATTCATATACCAGAAATGTTTGAAGCTACTGACTGAATGAAAGAAGCTGGCATCTCACTATCTTTGAATCTTCTTTATCATGCTAAGAGGAGCAGGAAAAGGCAAAAAATTTCAGAATTGCACCTTACAATGCGGAGAAATTACTGTTTGTGCATTTACAATATTCATTGATTTTTGCCATTGAAAAACGTCCAGAAATGATTGAAGCTACTGACTGACTGAAAGGAGCTGGCATCTCACTCTCTTTGAATCTTCTTTATCATGCTAAGAGGAGCAGGAAAAAGCAAAAATTTTCAGAATTGCACCTTGCAATGCGGAGAAATTACTGTTTGTGCATTTACAATATTCATTGATTTTTGCCATTGAAAAACGTCCAGAAATGTTTGAAGCTACTGACTGAATGAAAGGAGCTGGCATCTTACTCTCTTTGAATCTTCTTTATCATGCTAAGAGGAGCAGGAAAAAGCAAAAAATTTCAGAATTGCACCTTGCAATGCGGAGAAATTACTGTTTGTGCATTTACAATATTCATTGATTTTTGCCATTGAAAAACATCATGTTATTCATATACCAGAAATGTTTGAAGCTACTGACTGAATGAAAGAAGCTGGCATCTCACTATCTTTGAATCTTCTTTATCATGCTAAGAGGAGCAGGAAAAAGCAAAAAATTTCAGAATTGCACCTTACAATGCGGAGAAATTACTGTTTGTGCATTTACAATATTCATTGATTTTTGCCATTGAAAAACGTCCAGAAATGATTGAAGCTACTGACTGAATGAAAGGAGCTGGCATCTCACTCTCTTTGAATCTTGTTTATCATGCTAAGAGGAGCAGGAAAAAGCAAAAAATTTCAGAATTGCACCTTGCAATGCGGAGAAATTACTGTTTGTGCATTTACAATATTCATTGATTTTTGCCATTGAAAAACGTCCAGAAATGTTTGAAGCTACTGACTGAATGAAAGGAGCTGGCATCTTACTCTCTTTGAATCTTCTTTATCATGCTAGGATTAGTAGGAAAAAGCAAAAAATTTCAGAATTGCACCTTGCAATGTGGAGATATTACTGTTTGTGCATTTACAATATTCATTGATTTTTGCCATTGAAAAACGTCCAGAAATGTTTGAAGCTACTGACTGAATGAAAGGAGCTGGCATCTCACTCTCTTTGAATCTTCTTTATCATGCTAGGAGTAGCAGGAAAAAGCAAAAAATTTCAGAATTGCACCTTGCAATGTGGAGATATTACTGTTTGTGCATTTACAATATTCATTGATTTTTGCCATTGAAAAACGTCCAGAAATGTTTGAAGTTACTGACTGAATGAAAGGAGCTGGCATCTCACTCTCTTTGAATCTTCTTTATCATGCTAGGATTAGCAGGAAAAAGCAAAAAATTTCAGAATTGCACCTTGCAATGTGGAGATATTACTGTTTGTGCATTTACAATATTCATTGATTTTTGCCATTGAAAAACGTCCAGAAATGTTTGAAGCTACTGACTGAATGAAAGGAGCTGGCATCTCACTCTATTTGAATCTTCTTTATCATGCTAGGATTAGCAGGAAAAAGCAAAAAATTTCAGAATTGCACCTTGCAATGTGGAGATATTACTGTTTGTGCATTTACAATATTCATTGATTTTTGCCATTGAAAAACGTCCAGAAATGTTTATACCAGAAATGTTTGAAGCTACTGACTGAATGAAAGGAGCTGGCATCTCACTCTCTTTGAATCTTCTTTATCATGCTAAGAGGAGCAGGAAAAAGCAAAAAATTTCAGAATTGCACCTTGCAATGCGGAAAAATTACTGTTTGTGCATTTACAATATTCATTGATTTTTGCCATTGAAAAACGTCCAGAAATGATTGAAGCTACTGACTGAATGAAAGGAGCTGGCATCTCACTCTCTTTGAATCTTCTTTATCATGCTAAGAGGAGCAGGAAAAAGCAAAAAATTTCAGAATTGCACCTTGCAATGCGGAGAAATTACTGTTTGTGCATTTACAATATTCATTGATTTTTGCCATTGAAAAACATCATGTTATTCATATACCAGAAATGATTGAAGCTACTGACTGAATGAAAGGAGCTGGCATCTCACTCTCTTTGAATCTTCTTTATCATGCTAAGAGGAGCAGGAAAAAGCAAAAAATTTCAGAATTGCACCTTGCAATGCGGAGAAATTACTGTTTGTGCATTTACAATATTCATTGATTTTTGCCATTGAAAAACGTCCAGAAATGATTGAAGCTACTGACTGAATGAAAGGAGCTGGCATCTCACTCTTTTTGAATCTTCTTTATCATGCTAAGAGGAGCAGGAAAAAGCAAAAAATTTCAGACTTGCACCTTGCAATGCGGAGAAATTACTGTTTGTGCATTTACAATATTCATTGATTTTTGCCATTGAAAAACGTCCAGAAATGATTGAAGCTACTGACTGAATGAAAGGAGCTGGCATCTCACTCTCTTTGAATCTTCTTTATCATGCTAAGAGGAGCAGGAAAAAGCAAAAAATTTCAGAATTGCAACTTGCAATGCGGAGAAATTACTGTTTGTGCATTTACAATATTCATTGATTTTTGCCATTGAAAAACGTCCAGAAATGATTGAAGCTACTGACTGAATGAAAGGAGCTGGCATCTCACTCTCTTTGAATCTTCTTTATCATGCTAAGAGGAGCAGGAAAAAGCAAAAAATTTCAGAATTGCACCTTGCAATGCGGAGAAATTACTGTTTGTGCATTTACAATATTCATTGATTTTTGCCATTGAAAAACGTCCAGAAATGATTGAAGCTACTGACTGAATGAAAGGAGCTGGCATCTCACTCTCTTTGAATCTTCTTTATCATGCTAAGAGGAGCAGGAAAAAGCAAAAAATTTCAGAATTGCAACTTGCAATGCGGAGAAATTACTGTTTGTGCATTTACAATATTCATTGATTTTTGCCATTGAAAAACATCATGTTATTCATATACCAGAAATGTTTGAAGCTACTGACTGAATGAAAGAAGCTGGCATCTCACTATCTTTGAATCTTCTTTATCATGCTAAGAGGAGCAGGAAAAAGCAAAAAATTTCAGAATTGCACCTTACAATGCGGAGAAATTACTGTTTGTGCATTTACAATATTCATTGATTTTTGCCATTGAAAAACGTCCAGAAATGATTGAAGCTACTGACTGAATGAAAGGAGCTGGCATCTCACTCTCTTTGAATCTTCTTTATCATGCTAAGAGGAGCAGGAAAAAGCAAAAAATTTCAGAATTGCACCTTGCAATGCGGAGAAATTACTGTTTGTGCATTTACAATATTCATTGATTTTTGCCATTGAAAAACGTCCAGAAATGTTTGAAGCTACTGACTGAATGAAAGGAGCTGGCATCTTACTCTCTTTGAATCTTCTTTATCATGCTAGGATTAGCAGGAAAAAGCAAAAAATTTCAGAATTGCACCTTGCAATGTGGAGATATTACTGTTTGTGCATTTACAATATTCATTGATTTTTGCCATTGAAAAACGTCCAGAAATGTTTGAAGCTACTGACTGAATGAAAGGAGCTGGCATCTCACTCTCTTTGAATCTTCTTTATCATGCTAGGAGTAGCAGGAAAAAGCAAAAAATTTCAGAATTGCACCTTGCAATGTGGAGATATTACTGTTTGTGCATTTATAATATTCATTGATTTATGCCATTGAAAAACGTCCAGAAATGTTTGAAGCTACTGACTGAATGAAAGGAGCTGGCATCTCACTCTCTTTGAATCTTCTTTATCATGCTAGGATTAGCAGGAGAAAGCAAAAAATTTCAGAATTGCACCTTGCAATGTGGAGATATTACTGTTTGTGCATTTACAATATTCATTGATTTTTGCCATTGAAAAACGTCCAGAAATGTTTATACCAGAAATGTTTGAAGCTACTGACTGAATGAAAGGAGCTGGCATCTCACTCTCTTTGAATCTTCTTTATCATGCTAAGAGGAGCAGGAAAAAGCAAAAAATTTCGGAATTGCACCTTGCAATGCGGAGAAATTACTGTTTGTGCATTTACAATATTCATTGATTTTTGCCATTGAAAAACGTCCAGAAATGATTGAAGCTACTGACTGAATGAAAGGAGCTGGCATCTCACTCTCTTTGAATCTTCTTTATCATGCTAAGAGGAGCAGGAAAAAGCAAAAAATTTCAGACTTGCACCTTGCAATGCGGAGAAATTACTGTTTGTGCATTTACAATATTCATTGATTTTTGCCATTGAAAAACATCATGTTATTCATATACCAGAAATGATTGAAGCTACTGACTGAATGAAAGGAGCTGGCATCTCACTCTCTTTGAATCTTCTTTATCATGCTAAGAGGAGCAGGAAAAAGCAAAAAATTTCAGAATTGCACCTTGCAATGCGGAGAAATTACTGTTTGTGCATTTACAATATTCATTGATTTTTGCCATTGAAAATCTCCAGAAATGATTGAAGCTACTGACTGAATGAAAGGAGCTGGCATCTCACTCTCTTTGAATCTTCTTTATCATGCTAAGAGGAGCAGGAAAAAGCAAAAAATTTCAGAATTGCACCTTGCAATGCGGAGAAATTACTGTTTGTGCATTTACAATATTCATTGATTTTTGCCATTGAAAAACGTCCAGAAATGATTGAAGCTACTGACTGAATGAAAGGAGCTGGCATCTCACTCTCTTTGAATCTTCTTTATCATGCTAAGAGGAGCAGGAAAAGCAAAAAATTTCAGAATTGCAACTTGCAATGCGGAGAAATTACTGTTTGTGCATTTACAATATTCATTGATTTTTGCCATTGAAAAACATCATGTTATTCATATACCAGAAATGATTGAAGCTACTGACTGAATGAAAGGAGCTGGCATCTCACTCTCTTTGAATCTTCTTTATCATGCTAAGAGGAGCAGGAAAAAGCAAAAAATTTCAGAATTGCACCTTGCAATGCGGAGAAATTACTGTTTGTGCATTTACAATATTCATTGATTTTTGCCATTGAAAAACGTCCAGAAATGATTGAAGCTACTGACTGAATGAAAGGAGCTGGCATCTCACTCTCTTTGAATCTTCTTTATCATGCTAAGAGGAGCAGGAAAAAGCAAAAAATTTCAGAATTGCAACTTGCAATGCGGAGAAATTACTGTTTGTGCATTTACAATATTCATTGATTTTTGCCATTGAAAAACATCATGTTATTCATATACCAGAAATGTTTGAAGCTACTGACTGAATGAAAGAAGCTGGCATCTCACTATCTTTGAATCTTCTTTATCATGCTAAGAGGAGCAGGAAAAAGCAAAAAATTTCAGAATTGCACCTTACAATGCGGAGAAATTACTGTTTGTGCATTTACAATATTCATTGATTTTTGCCATTGAAAAACGTCCAGAAATGATTGAAGCTACTGACTGAATGAAAGGAGCTGGCATCTCATTCTCTTTGAATCTTCTTTATCATGCTAAGAGGAGCAGGAAAAAGCAAAAAATTTCAGAATTGCACCTTGCAATGCGGAGAAATTACTGTTTGTGCATTTACAATATTCATTGATTTTTGCCATTGAAAAACGTCCAGAAATGTTTGAAGCTACTGACTGAATGAAAGGAGCTGGCATCTTACTCTCTTTGAATCTTCTTTATCATGCTAGGATTAGCAGGAAAAAGCAAAAAATTTCAGAATTGCACCTTGCAATGTGGAGATATTACTGTTTGTGCATTTACAATATTCATTGATTTTTGCCATTGAAAAACGTCCAGAAATGTTTGAAGCTACTGACTGAATGAAAGGAGCTGGCATCTCACTCTCTTTGAATCTTCTTTATCATGCTAGGAGTAGCAGTAAAAAGCAAAAAATTTCAGAATTGCACCTTGCAATGTGGAGATATTACTGTTTGTGCATTTACAATATTCATTGATTTATGCCATTGAAAAACGTCCAGAAATGTTTGAAGCTACTGACTGAATGAAAGGAGCTGGCATCTCACTCTCTTTGAATCTTCTTTATCATGCTAGGATTAGCAGGAAAAAGCAAAAAATTTCAGAATTGCACCTTGCAATGTGGAGATATTACTGTTTGTGCATTTACAATATTCATTGATTTTTGCCATTGAAAAACGTCCAGAAATGTTTATACCAGAAATGTTTGAAGCTACTGACTGAATGAAAGGAGCTGGCATCTCACTCTCTTTGAATCTTCTTTATCATGCTAAGAGGAGCAGGAAAAAGCAAAAAATTTCAGAATTGCACCTTGCAATGCGGAGAAATTACTGTTTGTGCATTTACAATATTCATTGATTTTTGCCATTGAAAAACGTCCAGAAATGATTGAAGCTACTGACTGAATGAAAGGAGCTGGCATCTCACTCTCTTTGAATCTTCTTTATCATGCTAAGAGGAGCAGGAAAAAGCAAAAAATTTCAGAATTGCACCTTGCAATGCGGAGAAATTACTGTTTGTACATTTACAATATTCATTGATTTTTGCCATTGAAAAACATCATGTTATTCATATACCAGAAATGATTGAAGCTACTGACTGAATGAAAGGAGCTGGCATCTCTCTCTCTTTGAATCTTCTTTATCATGCTAAGAGGAGCAGGAAAAAGCAAAAAATTTCAGAATTGCACCTTGCAATGCGGAGAAATTACTGTTTGTGCATTTACAATATTCATTGATTTTTGCCATTGAAAAACGTCCAGAAATGATTGAAGCTACTGACTGAATGAAAGGAGCTGGCATCTCACTCTCTTTGAATCTTCTTTATCATGCTAAGAGGAGCAGGAAAAAGCAAAAAATTTCAGAATTGCACCTTGCAATGCGGAGAAATTACTGTTTGTGCATTTACAATATTCATTGATTTTTGCCATTGAAAAACGTCCAGAAATGATTGAAGCTACTGACTGAATGAAAGGAGCTGGCATCTCACTCTCTTTGAATCTTCTTTATCATGCTAAGAGGAGCAGGAAAAAGCAAAAAATTTCAGAATTGCAACTTGCAATGCGGAGAAATTACTGTTTGTGCATTTACAATATTCATTGATTTTTGCTATTGAAAAACATCATGTTATTCATATACCAGAAATGATTGAAGCTACTGACTGAATGAAAGGAGCTGGCATCTCACTCTCTTTGAATCTTCTTTATCATGCTAAGAGGAGCAGGAAAAAGCAAAAAATTTCAGAATTGCACCTTGCAATGCGGAGAAATTACTGTTTGTGCATTTACAATATTCATTGATTTTTGCCATTGAAAAACGTCCAGAAATGATTGAAGCTACTGACTGAATGAAAGGAGCTGGCATCTCACTCTCTTTGAATCTTCTTTATCATGCTAAGAGGAGCAGGAAAAAGCAAAAAATTTCAGAATTGCACCTTGCAATGCGGAGAAATTACTGTTTGTGCATTTACAATATTCATTGATTTTTGCCATTGAAAAACGTCCAGAAATGATTGAAGCTACTGACTGAATGAAAGGAGCTGGCATCTCACTCTCTTTGAATCTTCTTTATCATGCTAAGAGGAGCAGGAAAAAGCAAAAAATTTCAGAATTGCACCTTGCAATGCGGAGAAATTACTGTTTGTGCATTTACAATATTCATTGATTTTTGCCATTGAAAAACATCATGTTATTCATATCCCAGAAATGTTTGAAGCTACTGACTGAATGAAAGAAGCTGGCAACTCACTCTCTTTGAATCTTCTTTATCATGCTAAGAGGAGCAGGAAAAAGTAAAAAATTTCAGAATTGCACCTTGCAATGCGGAGAAATTACTGTTTGTGCATTTACAATATTCATTGATTTTTGCAATTGAAAAACGTCCAGAAATGATTGAAGCTACTGACTGAATGAAAGGAGCTGGCATCTCACTCTCTTTGAATCTTCTTTATCATGCTAAGAGGAGCAGGAAAAAGCAAAAAATTTCAGAATTGCACCTTGCAATGCGGAGAAATTACTGTTTGTGCATTTACAATATTCATTGATTTTTGCCATTGAAAAACGTCCAGAAATGATTGAAGCTACTGACTGAATGAAAGGAGCTGTTATCTCACTCTCTTTGAATCTTGTTTATCATGCTAAGAGGAGCAGGAAAAAGCAAAAAATTTCAGAATTGCACCTTGCAATGAGGAGAAATTACTGTTTGTGCATTTACAATATTCATTGATTTTTGCCATTGAAAAACATCATGTTATTCATATACCAGAAATGATTGAAGCTACTGACTGAAAGAAAGGAGCTGGCATCTCACACTCTTTGAATCTTCTTTATCATGCTAAGAGGAGCAGGAAAAAGTAAAAAATTTCAGAATTGCACTTTGCAATGCGGAGAAATTACTGTTTGTGCATTTACAATATTCAATGATTTTTGCCATTGAAAAACGTCCAGAAATGATTGAAGCTACTGACTGAACGAAAGGAGCTGGCATCTCACTCTCTTTGAATCTTCTTTATCATGCTAAGAGGAGCAGGAAAAAGCAAAAAATTTCAGAATTGCACCTTGCAATGCGGAGAAATTACTGTTTGTGCATTTACAATATTCATTGATTTTTGCCATTGAAAAACATCATGTTATTCATATACCAGAAATGTTTGAAGCTACTGACTGAATGAAAGGAGCTGGCATCTCACTCTCTTTGAATCTTCTTCATAATGCTAAGAGGAGCAGGAAAAAGCAAAAAATTTCAGAATTGCACCTTGCAATGCGGAGAAATTACTGTTTGTGCATTTACAATATTCATTGATTTTTGCCATTGAAAAACGTCCAGAAATGATTGAAGCTACTGACGGAATGAAAGGAGCTGGCATCTCACTCTCTTTTAATCTTCTTTATCATGCTAAGAGGAGCAGGAAAAAGCAAAAAATTTCAGAATTGCACCTTGCAATGCGGAGAAATTACTGTTTGTGCATTTACAATATTCATTGATTTTTGCCATTGAAAAACATCATGTTATTCATATACCAGAAATGTTTGAAGCTACTGACTGAATGAAAGGAGCTGGCATCTCACTCTCTTTGAATCTTCTTTATCATGCTAAGAGGAGCAGGAAAAAGCAAAAAATTTCAGAATTGCACCTTGCAATGCGGATAAATTACTGTTTGTGCATTTACAATATTCATTGATTTTTGCCATTGAAAAACGTCCAGAAATGATTGAAGCTACTGACTGAATCAAAGGAGCTGGCATCTCACTCTCTTTGAATCTTGTTTATCATGCTAAGAGGAGCAGGAAAAAGCAAAAAATTTCAGAATTGCACCTTGCAATGCGGAGAAATTACTGTTTGTGCATTTACAATATTCATTGATTTTTGCCATTGAAAAACGTCCAGAAATGATTGAAGCTACTGACTGAATGAAAGGAGCTGGCATCTCACTCTCTTTGAAACTTCTTTATCATGCTAAGAGGAGCAGGAAAAAGCAAAAATTTTCAGAATTGCACCTTGCAATGCGGAGAAATTACTGTTTGTGCATTTACAATATTCATTGATTTTTGCCATTGAAAAACGTCCAGAAATGATTGAAGCTACTGACTGAATGAAAGGAGCTGGCATCTCACTCTCTTTGAATCTTCTTTATCATGCTAAGAGGAGCAGGAAAAAGCAAAAAATTTCAGAATTGCACCTTGCAATGCGGAGAAATTACTGTTTGTGCATTTACAATATTCATTGATTTTTGCCATTGAAAAACATCATGTTATTCATATACCAGAAATGTTTGAAGCTACTGACTGAATGAAAGGAGCTGGCATCTCACTCTCTTTGAATCTTCTTTATCATGCTAAGAGGAGCAGGAAAAAGCAAAAAATTTCAGAATTGCACCTTGCAATGCGGAGAAATTACTGTTTGTGCATTTACAATATTCATTGATTTTTGCCATTGAAAAACGTCCAGAAATGATTGAAGCTACTGACTGAATGAAACGAGCTGGCATCTCACTCTCTTTGAATCTTCTTTATCATGCTAAGAGGAGCAGGAAAAAGCAAAAAATTTCAGAATTGCACCTTGCAATGCGGAGAAATTACTGTTTGTGCATTTACAATATTCATTGATTTTTACCATTGAAAAACATCATGTTATTCATATACCAGAAATGTTTGAAGCTACTGACTGAATGAAAGGAGCTGGCATCTCACTCTCTTTGAATCTTCTTTATCATGCTAAGAGGAGCAGGAAAAAGCAAAAAATTTCAGAATTGCACCTTGCAATGCGGATAAATTACTGTTTGTGCATTTACAATATTCATTGATTTTTGCCATTGAAAAACATCATGTTATTCATATACCAGAAATGATTGAAGCTACTGACTGAATGAAAGGAGCTGGCATCTCACTCTCTTTGAATCTTCTTTATCATGCTAAGAGGAGCAGGATAAAGCAAAAAATTTCAGAATTGCACCTTGCAATGCGGAGAAATTACTGTTTGTGCATTTACAATATTCATTGATTTTTGCCATTGAAAAACATCATGTTATTCATATACCAGAAATGATTGAAGCTACTGACTGAATGAAAGTAGCTGGCATGTCACTCTCTTTGAATCTTCTTTATCATGCTAAGAGGAGCAGGAAAAAGCAAAAAATTTCAGAATTGCACCTTGCAATGCGGAGAAATTACTGTTTGTGCATTTACAATATTCATTGATTTTTGCAATTGAAAAACGTCCAGAAATGATTGAAGCTACTGACTGAATGAAAGGAGCTGGCATCTCACTCTCTTTGAATCTTCTTTATCATGCTAAGAGGAGCAGGAAAAAGCAAAAAATTTCAGAATTGCACCTTGCAATGCGGAGAAATTACTGTTTGTGCATTTACAATATTCATTGATTTTTGCCATTGAAAAACGTCCAGAAATGATTGAAGCTACTGACTGAATGAAAGGAGCTGTTATCTCACTCTCTTTGAATCTTCTTTACCATGCTAAGAGGAGCAGGAAAAAGCAAAAAATTTCAGAATTGCACCTTGCAATGCGGAGAAATTACTGTTTGTGCAATAACATGATGCACAAACAGTAATTTCTCCGCATTGCAAGGTGCAATTCTGAAATTTTTTGCTTTTTCCTGCTCCTCTTAGCATGATAAAGAAGAATCAAAGAGAGTGAGATGCCAGCTCCTTTCATTCAGTCTGTAGCTTCAATCATTTCTGGATGTTTTTCAATGGCAAAAATCAATGAATATTGTAAATGCACAAACAGTAATTTCTCCGCATTGCAAGGTGCAATTCTGAAATTTTTTGCTTTTTCCTGCTCCTCTTAGCATTATGAAGAAGATTCAAAGAGAGTGAGATGCCAGCTCCTTTCATTCAGTCAGTAGCTTCAAACATTTCTGGTATATGAATAACATGATGTTTTTCAATGGCAAAAATCAATGAATATTGTAAATGCACAAACAGTAATTTCTCCGCATTGCAAGGTGCAATTCTGAAATTTTTTGCTTTTTCCTGCTCCTCTTAGCATGATAAAGAAGATTCAAAGAGAGTGAGATGCCAGCTCCTTTCGTTCAGTCAGTAGCTTCAATAATTTCTGGACGTTTTTCAATGGCAAAAATCATTGAATATTGTAAATGCACAAACAGTAATTTCTCCGCATTGCAAGGTGCAATTCTGAAATTTTTTACTTTTTCCTGCTCCTCTTAGCATGATAAAGAAGATTCAAAGAGAGTGAGATGCCAGCTCCTTTCATTCAGTCAGTAGCTTCAATCATTTCTGGACGTTTTTCAATGGCAAAAATCAATGAATATTGTAAATGCACAAACAGTAATTTCTCCGCATTGCAAGGTGCAATTCTGAAATTTTTTGCTTTTTCCTGCTCCTCTTAGCATGATAAAGAAGTTTCAAAGAGAGTGAGATGCCAGCTCCTTTCATTCAGTCAGTAGCTTCAATCATTTCTGGACATTTTTCAATGGCAAAAATCAATGAATATTGTAAATGCACAAACAGTAATTTCTCCGCATTGCAAGGTGCAATTCTGAAATTTTTTGCTTTTTCCTGCTCCTCTTAGCATGATAAACAAGATTCAAAGAGAGTGAGATGTCAGCTCCTTTCATTCAGTCAGTAGCTTCAATCATTTCTGGACGTTTTTCAATGGCAAAAATCAATGAATATTGTAAATGCACAAACAGTAATTTCTCCGCATTGCAAGGTGCAATTCTGAAATTTTTTGCTTTTTCCTGCTCCTCTTAGCATGATAAAGAAGATTCAAAGAGAGTGAGATGCCAGCTCCTTTCATTCAGTCAGTAGCTTCAAACATTTCTGGTATATGAATAACATGATGTTTTTCAATGGCAAAAATCAATGAATATTGTAAATGCACAAACAGTAATTTCTCCGCATTGCAAGGTGCAATTCTGAAATTTTTTGCCTTTTCCTGCTCCTCTTAGCATGATAAAGAAGATTCAAAGAGAGTGAGATGCCAGCTCCTTTCATTCAGTCAGTAGCTTCAATCATTTCTGGACGTTTTTCAATTGCAAAAATCAATGAATATTGTAAATGCACAAACAGTAATTTCTCCGCATTGCAAGGTGCAATTCTGAAATTTTTTGCTTTTTCCTGCTCCTCTTAGCATGATAAAGAAGATTCAAAGAGAGTGAGATGCCAGCTCCTTTCATTCAGTCAGTAGCTTCAATCATTTCTGGTATATGAATAACATGATGTTTTTCAATGGCAAAAATCAATGAATATTGTAAATGCACAAACAGTAATTTCTCCGCATTGCAAGGTGCAATTCTGAAATTTTTTGCTTTTTCCTGCTCCTCTTAGCATGATAAAGAAGATTCAAAGAGAGTGAGATGCCAGCTCCTTTCATTCAGTCAGTAGCTTCAATCATTTCTGGTTTATGAATAACATGATGTTTTTCAATGGCAAAAATCAATGAATATTGTAAATGCACAAACAGTAATTTATCCGCATTGCAAGGTGCAATTCTGAAATTTTTTGCTTTTTCCTGCTCCTCTTAGCATGATAAAGAAGATTGAAAGAGAGTGAGATGCCAGCTCCTTTCATTCAGTCAGTAGCTTCAAACATTTCTGGTATATGAATAACATGATGTTTTTCAATGGCAAAAATCAATGAATATTGTAAATGCACAAACAGTAATTTCTCCGCATTGCAAGGTGCAATTCTGAAATTTTTTGCTTTTTCCTGCTCCTCTTAGCATGATAAAGAAGATTCAAAGAGAGTGAGATGCCAGCTCCTTTCATTCAGTCAGTAGCTTCAATCATTTCTGGACGTTTTTCAATGGCAAAAATCAATGAATATTGTAAATGCACAAACAGTAATTTCTCCGCATTGCAAGGTGCAATTCTGAAATTTTTTGCTTTTTCCTGCTCCTCTTAGCATGATAAAGAAGATTCAAAGAGAGTGAGATGCCAGCTCCTTTCATTCAGTCAGTAGCTTCAGTCATTTCTAGTATATGAATAACATGATGTTTTTCAATGGCAAAAATCAATGAATTTTGTAAATGCACAAACAGTAATTTCTCCGCATTGCAAGGTGCAATTCTGAAATTTTTTGCTTTTTCCTGCTCCTCTTAGCATGATAAAGAAGATTCAAAGAGAGTGAGATGCCAGCTCCTTTCATTCAGTCAGTAGCTTCAATCATTTCTGGATGTTTTTCAATGGCAAAAATCAATGAATATTGTAAATGCACAAACAGTAATTTCTCCGCATTGCAAGGTGCAATTCTGAAATTTTTTGCTTTTTCCTGCTCCTCTTAGCATTATGAAGAAGTTTCAAAGAGAGTGAGATGCCAGCTCCTTTCATTCAGTCAGTAGCTTCAAACATTTCTGGTATATGAATAACATGATGTTTTTCAATGGCAAAAATCAATGAATATTGTAAATGCACAAACAGTAATTTCTCCGCATTGCAAGGTGCAATTCTGAAATGTTTTGCTTTTTCCTGCTCCTCTTAGCATGATAAAGAAGATTCAAAGAGAGTGAGATGCCAGCTCCTTTCGTTCAGTCAGTAGCTTCAATAATTTCTGGACGTTTTTCAATGGCAAAAATCATTGAATATTGTAAATGCACAAACAGTAATTTCTCCGCATTGCAAGGTGCAATTCTGAAATTTTTTGCTTTTTCCTGCTCCTCTTAGCATGATAAAGAAGATTCAAAGAGAGTGAGATGCCAGCTCCTTTCATTCAGTCAGTAGCTTCAATCATTTCTGGTATATGAATAACATGATGTTTTTCAATGGCAAAAATCAATGAATATTGTAAATGCACAAACAGTAATTTCTCCGCATTGCAAGGTGCAATTCTGAAATTTTTTGCTTTTTCCTGCTCCTCTTAGCATGATAAAGAAGATTCAAAGAGAGTGAGATGCCAGCTCCTTTCATTCAGTCAGTAGCTTCAATCATTTCTGGTATATGAATAACATGATGTTTTTCAATGGCAAAAATCAATGAATATTGTAAATGCACAAACAGTAATTTATCCGCATTGCAAGGTGCAATTCTGAAATTTTTTGCTTTTTCCTGCTCCTCTTAGCATGATAAAGAAGATTGAAAGAGAGTGAGATGCCAGCTCCTTTCATTCAGTCAGTAGCTTCAAACATTTCTGGTATATGAATAACATGATGTTTTTCAATGGCAAAAATCAATGAATATTGTAAATGCACAAACAGTAATTTCTCCGCATTGCAAGGTGCAATTCTGAAATTTTTTGCTTTTTCCTGCTCCTCTTAGCATGATAAAGAAGATTCAAAGAGAGTGAGATGCCAGCTCCTTTCATTCAGTCAGTAGCTTCAATCATTTCTGGACGTTTTTCAATGGCAAAAATCAATGAATATTGTAAATGCACAAACAGTAATTTCTCCGCATTGCAAGGTGCAATTCTGAAATGTTTTGCTTTTTCCTGCTCCTCTTAGCATGATAAAGAAGATTCAAAGAGAGTGAGATGCCAGCTCCTTTCATTCAGTCAGTAGCTTCAGTCATTTCTGGTATATGAATAACATGATGTTTTTCAATGGCAAAAATCAATGAATTTTGTAAATGCACAAACAGTAATTTCTCCGCATTGCAAGGTGCAATTCTGAAATTTTTTGCTTTTTCCTGCTCCTCTTAGCATGATAAAGAAGATTCAAAGAGAGTGAGATGCCAGCTCCTTTCATTCAGTCAGTAGCTTCAATCATTTCTGGACATTTTTCAATGGCAAAAATCAATGAATATTGTAAATGCACAAACAGTAATTTCTCCGCATTGCAAGGTGCAATTCTGAAATTTTTTGCTTTTTCCTGCTCCTCTTAGCATTATGAAGAAGATTCAAAGAGAGTGAGATGCCAGCTCCTTTCATTCAGTCAGTAGCTTCAAACATTTCTGGTATATGAATAACATGATGTTTTTCAATGGCAAAAATCAATGAATATTGTAAATGCACAAACAGTAATTTCTCCGCATTGCAAGGTGCAATTCTGAAATTTTTTGCTTTTTCCTGCTCCTCTTAGCATGATAAAGAAGATTCAAAGAGAGTGAGATGCCAGCTCCTTTCGTTCAGTCAGTAGCTTCAATAATTTCTGGACGTTTTTCAATGGCA
The DNA here is from genome assembly GCF_046119375.1 of Phyllobates terribilis. Taxonomy (NCBI): domain Eukaryota; kingdom Metazoa; phylum Chordata; class Amphibia; order Anura; family Dendrobatidae; genus Phyllobates; species Phyllobates terribilis. The sequence continues at coordinate 52,891 of NW_027363936.1, forward strand.
AAAATCATTGAATATTGTAAATGCACAAACAGTAATTTCTCCGCATTGCAAGGTGCAATTCTGAAATTTTTTACTTTTTCCTGCTCCTCTTAGCATGATAAAGAAGATTCAAAGAGAGTGAGATGCCAGCTCCTTTCATTCAGTCAGTAGCTTCAATCATTTCTGGACGTTTTTCAATGGCAAAAATCAATGAATATTGTAAATGGACAAACAGTAATTTCTCCGCATTGCAAGGTGCAATTCTGAAATTTTTTGCTTTTTCCTGCTCCTCTTAGCATGATAAAGAAGTTTCAAAGAGAGTGAGATGCCAGCTCCTTTCATTCAGTCAGTAGCTTCAATCATTTCTGGACGTTTTTCAATGGCAAAAATCAATGAATATTGTAAATGCACAAACAGTAATTTCTCCGCATTGCAAGGTGCAATTCTGAAATTTTTTGCTTTTTCCTGCTCCTCTTAGCATGATAAACAAGATTCAAAGAGAGTGAGATGCCAGCTCCTTTCATTCAGTCAGTAGCTTCAATCATTTCTGGACGTTTTTCAATGGCAAAAATTAATGAATATTGTAAATGCACAAACAGTAATTTCTCCGCATTGCAAGGTGCAATTCTGAAATTTTTTGCTTTTTCCTGCTCCTCTTAGCATGATAAAGAAGATTCAAAGAGAGTGAGATGCCAGCTCCTTTCATTCAGTCAGTAGCTTCAAACATTTCTGGTATATGAATAACATGATGTTTTTCAATGGCAAAAATCAATGAATATTGTAAATGCACAAACAGTAATTTCTCCGCATTGCAAGGTGCAATTCTGAAATTTTTTGCTTTTTCCTGCTCCTCTTAGCATGATAAAGAAGATTCAAAGAGAGTGAGATGCCAGCTCCTTTCATTCAGTCAGTAGCTTCAATCATTTCTGGACGTTTTTCAATTGCAAAAATCAATGAATATTGTAAATGCACAAACAGTAATTTCTCCGCATTGCAAGGTGCAATTCTGAAATTTTTTGCTTTTTCCTGCTCCTCTTAGCATGATAAAGAAGATTCAAAGAGAGTGAGATGCCAGCTCCTTTCATTCAGTCAGTAGCTTCTATCATTTCTGGTATATGAATAACATGATGTTTTTCAATGGCAAAAATCAATGAATATTGTAAATGCACAAACAGTAATTTCTCCGCATTGCAAGGTGCAATTCTGAAATTTTTTGCTTTTTCCTGCTCCTCTTAGCATGATAAAGAGGATTCAAAGAGAGTGAGATGCCAGCTCCTTTCATTCAGTCAGTAGCTTCAATCATTTCTGGTATATGAATAACATGATGTTTTTCAATGGCAAAAATCAATGAATATTGTAAATGCACAAACAGTAATTTATCCGCATTGCAAGGTGCAATTCTGAAATTTTTTGCTTTTTCCTGCTCCTCTTAGCATGATAAAAAGATTGAAAGATAGTGAGATGCCAGCTCCTTTCATTCAGTCAGTAGCTTCAAACATTTCTGGTATATGAATAACATGATGTTTTTCAATGGCAAAAATCAATGAATATTGTAAATGCACAAACAGTAATTTCTCCGCATTGCAAGGTGCAATTCTGAAATTTTTTGCTTTTTCCTGCTCCTCTTAGCATGATAAAGAAGATTCAAAGAGAGTGAGATGCCAGCTCCTTTCATTCAGTCAGTAGCTTCAATCATTTCTGGACGTTTTTCAATGGCAAAAATCAATGAATATTGTAAATGCACAAACAGTAATTTCTTCGCATTGCAAGGTGCAATTCTGAAATTTTTTGCTTTTTCCTGCTCCTCTTAGCATTATGAAGAAGATTCAAAGAGAGTGAGATGCCAGCTCCTTTCATTCAGTCAGTAGCTTCAAACATTTCTGGTATATGAATAACATGATGTTTTTCAATGGCAAAAATCAATGAATATTGTAAATGCACAAACAGTAATTTCTCCGCATTGCAAGGTGCAATTCTGAAATTTTTTGCTTTTTCCTGCTCCTCTTAGCATGATAAAGAAGATTCAAAGAGAGTGAGATGCCAGATCCTTTCATTCAGTCAGTAGCTTCAATCATTTCTGGTATATGAATAACATGATGTTTTTCAATGGCAAAAATCAATGAATATTGTAAATGCACAAACAGTAATTTCTCCGCATTGCAAGGTGCAATTCTGAAATTTTTTGCTTTTTCCTGCTCCTCTTAGCATGATAAAGAAGATTCAAAGAGAGTGAGATGCCAGCTCCTTTCATTCAGTCAGTAGCTTCAATCATTTCTGGTATATGAATAACATGATGTTTTTCAATGGCAAAAATCAATGAATATTGTAAATGCACAAACAGTAATTTATCCGCATTGCAAGGTGCAATTCTGAAATTTTTTGCTTTTTCCTGCTCCTCTTAGCATTATGAAGAAGATTCAAAGAGAGTGAGATGCCAGCTCCTTTCATTCAGTCAGTAGCTTCAAACATTTCTGGTATATGAATAACATGATGTTTTTCAATGGCAAAAATCAATGAATATTGTAAATGCACAAACAGTAATTTCTCCGCATTGCAAGGTGCAATTCTGAAATTTTTTGCTTTTTCCTGCTCCTCTTAGCATGATAAAGAAGATTCAAAGAGAGTGAGATGCCAGCTCCTTTCGTTCAGTCAGTAGCTTCAATCATTTCTGGACGTTTCTCAATGGCAAAAATCATTGAATATTGTAAATGCACAAACAGTAATTTCTCCGCATTGCAAGGTGCAATTCTGAAATTTTTTGCTTTTTCCTGCTCCTCTTAGCATGATAAACAAGATTCAAAGAGAGTGAGATGCCAGCTCCTTTCATTCAGTCAGTAGCTTCAATCATTTCTGGACGTTTTTCAATGGCAAAAATCAATGAATATTGTAAATGCACAAACAGTAATTTCTCCACATTGCAAGGTGCAATTCTGAAATTTTTTGCTTTTTCCTGCTCCTCTTAGCATGATAAAGAAGATTCAAAGAGAGTGAGATGCCAGCTCCTTTTATTCAGTCAGTAGCTTCAAACATTTCTGTTATATGAATAACATGATGTTTTTCAATGTCAAAAATCAATGAATATTGTAAATGCACAAACAGTAATTTGTCCGCATTGCAAGGTGCAATTCTGAAATTTTTTGCTTTTTCCTGCTCCTCTTAGCATGATAAAGAAGATTCAAAGAGAGTGAGATGCCAGCTCTTTTCATTCAGTCGGTAGCTTCAATCATTTCTGGACGTTTTTCAATTGCAAAAATCAATGAATATTGTAAATGCACAAACAGTAATTTCTCCGCATTGCAAGGTGCAATTCTGAAATTTTTTGCTTTTTCCTGCTCCTGTTAGCATGATAAAGAAGATTCAAAGAGAGTGAGATGCCAGCTCCTTTCATTCAGTCAGTAGCTTCAATCATTTCTGGTATATGAATAACATGATGTTTTTCAATGGCAAAAATCAATGAATATTGTAAATGCACAAACAGTAATTTATCCGCATTGCAAGGTGCAATTCTGAAATTTTTTGCTTTTTCCTGCTCCTCTTAGCATGATAAAGAAGATTCAAAGAGAGTGAGATGCCAGCTCCTTTCATTCAGTCAGTAGCTTCAAACATTTCTGGTATATGAATAACATGATGTTTTTCAATGGCAAAAATCAATGAATATTGTAAATGCACAAACAGTAATTTATCCGCATTGCAAGGTGCAATTCTGAAATTTTTTGCTTTTTCCTGCTCCTCTTAGCATTATGAAGAAGATTCAAAGAGAGTGAGATGCCAGCTCCTTTCATTCAGTCAGTAGCTTCAAACATTTCTGGTATATGAATAACATGATGTTTTTCAATGGCAAAAATCAATGAATATTGTAAATGCACAAACAGTAATTTCTCCGCATTGCAAGGTGCAATTCTGAAATTTTTTGCTTTTTCCTGCTCCTCTTAGCATGATAAAGAAGATTCAAAGAGAGTGAGATGCCAGCTCCTTTCGTTCAGTCAGTAGCTTCAATCATTTCTGGACGTTTCTCAATGGCAAAAATCATTGAATATTGTAAATGCACAAACAGTAATTTCTCCGCATTGCAAGGTGCAATTCTGAAATTTTTTGCTTTTTCCTGCTCCTCTTAGCATGATAAACAAGATTCAAAGAGAGTGAGATGCCAGCTCCTTTCATTCAGTCAGTAGCTTCAATCATTTCTGGACGTTTTTCAATGGCAAAAATCAATGAATATTGTAAATGCACAAACAGTAATTTCTCCGCATTGCAAGGTGCAATTCTGAAATTTTTTGCTTTTTCCTGCTCCTCTTAGCATGATAAAGAAGATTCAAAGAGAGTGAGATGCCAGCTCCTTTTATTCAGTCAGTAGCTTCAAACATTTCTGGTATATGAATAACATGATGTTTTTCAATGGCAAAAATCAATGAATATTGTAAATGCACAAACAGTAATTTCTCCGCATTGCAAGGTGCAATTCTGAAATTTTTTGCTTTTTCCTGCTCCTCTTAGCATGATAAAGAAGATTCAAAGAGAGTGAGATGCCAGCTCCTTTCATTCAGTCGGTAGCTTCAATCATTTCTGGACGTTTTTCAATTGCAAAAATCAATGAATATTGTAAATGCACAAACAGTAATTTCTCCGCATTGCAAGGTGCAATTCTGAAATTTTTTGCTTTTTCCTGCTCCTGTTAGCATGATAAAGAAGATTCAAAGAGAGTGAGATGCCAGCTCCTTTCATTCAGTCAGTAGCTTCAATCATTTCTGGTATATGAATAACATGATGTTTTTCAATGGCAAAAATCAATGAATATTGTAAATGCACAAACAGTAATTTATCCGCATTGCAAGGTGCAATTCTGAAATTTTTTGCTTTTTCCTGCTCCTCTTAGCATAATAAAGAAGATTCAAAGAGAGTGAGATGCCAGCTCCTTTCATTCAGTCAGTAGCTTCAAACATTTCTGGTATATGAATAACATGATGTTTTTCAATGGCAAAAATCAATGAATATTGTAAATGCACAAACAGTAATTTCTCCGCATTGCAAGGTGCAATTCTGAAATTTTTTGCTTTTTCCTGCTCCTCTTAGCATGATAAAGAAGATTCAAAGAGAGTGAGATGCCAGCTCCTTTCATTCAGTCAGTAGCTTCAATCATTTCTGGACGTTTTTCAATGGCAAAAATCAATGAATATTGTAAATGCACAAACAGTAATTTCTCCGCATTGCAAGGTGCAATTCTGAAATTTTTTGCTTTTTCCTGCTCCTCTTAGCATGATAAAGAAGATTCAAAGAGAGTGAGATGCCAGCTCCTTTCATTCAGTCAGTAGCTTCAGTCATTTCTGGTATATGAATAACATGATGTTTTTCAATGGCAAAAATCAATGAATTTTGTAAATGCACAAACAGTAATTTCTCCGCATTGCAAGGTGCAATTCTGAAATTTTTTGCTTTTTCCTGCTCCTCTTAGCATGATAAAGAAGATTCAAAGAGAGTGAGATGCCAGCTCCTTTCATTCAGTCAGTAGCTTCAAACATTTCTGGTATATGAATAACATGATGTTTTTCAATGGCAAAAATCAATGAATATTGTAAATGCACAAACAGTAATTTCTCCGCATTGCAAGGTGCAATTCTGAAATTTTTTGCTTTTTCCTGCTCCTCTTAGCATGATAAAGAAGATTCAAAGAGAGTGAGATGCCAGCTCGTTTCATTCAGTCGGTAGCTTCAATCATTTCTGGACGTTTTTCAATTGCAAAAATCAATGAATATTGTAAATGCACAAACAGTAATTTCTCCGCATTGCAAGGTGCAATTCTGAAATTTTTTGCTTTTTCCTGCTCCTGTTAGCATGGTAAAGAAGATTCAAAGAGAGTGAGATGCCAGCTCCTTTCATTCAGTCAGTAGCTTCAATCATTTCTGGTATATGAATAACATGATGTTTTTCAATGGCAAAAATCAATGAATATTGTAAATGCACAAACAGTAATTTATCCGCATTGCAAGGTGCAATTCTGAAATTTTTTGCTTTTTCCTGCTCCTCTTAGCATGATAAAGAAGATTCAAAGAGAGTGAGATGCCAGCTCCTTTCATTCAGTCAGTAGCTTCAAACATTTCTGGTATATGAATAACATGATGTTTTTCAATGGCAAAAATCAATGAATATTGTAAATGCACAAACAGTAATTTCTCCGCATTGCAAGGTGCAATTCTGAAATTTTTTGCTTTTTCCTGCTCCTCTTAGCATGATAAAGAAGATTCAAAGAGAGTGAGATGCCAGCTCCTTTCATTCAGTCAGTAGCTTCAATCATTTCTGGACGTTTTTCAATGGCAAAAATCAATGAATATTGTAAATGCACAAACAGTAATTTCTCCGCATTGCAAGGTGCAATTCTGAAATTTTTTGCTTTTTCCTGCTCCTCTTAGCATGATAAAGAAGATTCAAAGAGAGTGAGATGCCAGCTCCTTTCATTCAGTCAGTAGCTTCAAACATTTCTGGTATATGAATAACATGATGTTTTTCAATGGCAAAAATCAATGAATATTGTAAATGCACAAACAGTAATTTCTCCGCATTGCAAGGTGCAATTCTGAAATTTTTTGCTTTTTCCTGCTCCTCTTAGCATGATAAAGAAGATTCAAAGAGAGTGAGATGCCAGCTCCTTTCATTCAGTCAGTAGCTTCAATCATTTCTGGACGTTTTTCAATGGCAAAAATCAATGAATATTGTAAATGCACAAACAGTAATTTCTCCGCTTTGCAAGGTGCAATTCTGAAATTTTTTGCTTTTTCCTGCTCCTCTTAGCATGATAAAGAAGATTCAAAGAGAGTGAGATGCCAGCTCCTTTCATTCAGTCAGTAGCTTCAGTCATTTCTGGTATATGAATAACATGATCTTTTTCAATGGCAAAAATCAATGAATTTTGTAAATGCACAAACAGTAATTTCTCCGCATTGCAAGGTGCAATTCTGAAATTTTTTGCTTTTTCCTGCTCCTCTTAGCATGATAAAGAAGATTCAAAGAGAGTGAGATGCCAGCTCCTTTCATTCAGTCAGTAGCTTCAAACATTTCTGGTATATGAATAACATGATGTTTTTCAATGGCAAAAATCAATGAATATTGTAAATGCACAAACAGTAATTTCTCCGCATTGCAAGGTGCAATTCTGAAATTTTTTGCTTTTTCCTGCTCCTCTTAGCATGATAAAGAAGATTCAAAGAGAGTGAGATGCCAGCTCGTTTCATTCAGTCGGTAGCTTCAATCATTTCTGGACGTTTTTCAATTGCAAAAATCAATGAATATTGTAAATGCACAAACAGTAATTTCTCCGCATTGCAAGGTGCAATTCTGAAATTTTTTGCTTTTTCCTGCTCCTGTTAGCATGGTAAAGAAGATTCAAAGAGAGTGAGATGCCAGCTCCTTTCATTCAGTCAGTAGCTTCAATCATTTCTGGTATATGAATAACATGATGTTTTTCAATGGCAAAAATCAATGAATATTGTAAATGCACAAACAGTAATTTATCCGCATTGCAAGGTGCAATTCTGAAATTTTTTGCTTTTTCCTGCTCCTCTTAGCATGATAAAGAAGATTCAAAGAGAGTGAGATGCCAGCTCCTTTCATTCAGTCAGTAGCTTCAAACATTTCTGGTATATGAATAACATGATGTTTTTCAATGGCAAAAATCAATGAATATTGTAAATGCACAAACAGTAATTTCTCCGCATTGCAAGGTGCAATTCTGAAATTTTTTGCTTTTTCCTGCTCCTCTTAGCATGATAAAGAAGATTCAAAGAGAGTGAGATGCCAGCTCCTTTCATTCAGTCAGTAGCTTCAATCATTTCTGGACGTTTTTCAATGGCAAAAATCAATGAATATTGTAAATGCACAAACAGTAATTTCTCCGCATTGCAAGGTGCAATTCTGAAATTTTTTGCTTTTTCCTGCTCCTCATAGCATGATAAAGAAGATTCAAAGAGAGTGAGATGCCAGCTCCTTTCATTCAGTCAGTAGCTTCAATCATTTCTGGACGTTTTTCAATGGCAAAAATCAATGAATATTGTAAATGCACAAACAGTAATTTCTCCGCATTGTAAGGTGCAATTCTGAAATTTTTTGCTTTTTCCTGCTCCTCTTAGCATTATGAAGAAGATTCAAAGAGAGTGAGATGCCAGCTCCTTTCATTCAGTCAGTAGCTTCAAACATTTCTGGTATATGAATAACATGATGTTTTTCAATGGCAAAAATCAATGAATATTGTAAATGCACAAACAGTAATTTCTCCGCATTGCAAGGTGCAATTTTGAAATTTTTTGCTTTTTCCTGCTCCTCTTAGCATGATAAAGAAGATTCAAAGAGAGTGAGATGCCAGCTCCTTTCGTTCAGTCAGTAGCTTCAATCATTTCTGGACGTTTTTCAATGGCAAAAATCATTGAAAATTGTAAATGCACAAACAGTAATTTCTTCGCATTGCAAGATGCAATTCTGAAATTTTTTACTTTTTCCTGCTCCTCTTAGCATGATAAAGAAGATTCAAAGAGAGTGAGATGCCAGCTCCTTTCATTCAGTCAGTAGCTTCAATCATTTATGGTATATGAATAACATGATGTTTTTCAATCGCAAAAATCAATGAATATTGTAAATGCACAAACAGTAATTTCTCCGCATTGCAAGGTGCAATTCTGAAATTTTTTGCTTTTTCCTGCTCCTCTTAGCATGATAAAGAAGATTCAAAGAGAGTGAGATGCCAGCTCCTTTCATTCAGTCGGTAGCTTCAATCATTTCTGGACGTTTTTCAATTGCAAAAATCAATGAATATTGTAAATGCACAAACAGTAATTTCTCCGCATTGCAAGGTGCAATTCTGAAATTTTTTGCTTTTTCCTGCTCCTGTTAGCATGATAAAGAAGATTCAAAGAGAGTGAGATGCCAGCTCCTTTCATTCAGTCAGTAGCTTCAATCATTTCTGGTATATGAATAACATGATGTTTTTCAATGGCAAAAATCAATGAATATTGTAAATGCACAAACAGTAATTTATCCGCATTGCAAGGTGCAATTCTGAAATTTTTTGCTTTTTCCTGCTCCTCTTAGCATGATAAAGAAGATTCAAAGAGAGTGAGATGCCAGCTCATTTCATTCAGTCAGTAGCTTCAATCATTTCTGGACGTTTTTCAATGGCAAAAATCATTGAATATTGTAAATGCACAAACAGTAATTTCTTCGCATTGCAAGATGCAATTCTGAAATTTTTTACTTTTTCCTGCTCCTCTTAGCATGATAAAGAAGATTCAAAGAGAGTGAGATGCCAGCTCCTTTCATTCAGTCAGTAGCTTCAATCATTTATGGTATATGAATAACATGATGTTTTTCAATCGCAAAAATCAATGAATATTGTAAATGCACAAACAGTAATTTCTCCGCATTGCAAGGTGCAATTCTGAAATTTTTTGCTTTTTCCTGCTCCTCTTAGCATGATAAAGAAGATTCAAAGAGAGTGAGATGCCAGCTCCTTTCATTCAGTCAGTAGCTTCAATCATTTCTGGACGTTTTTCAATGGCAAAAATCAATGAATATTGTAAATGCACAAACAGTAATTTCTCCGCATTGCAAGGTGCAATTCTGAAATTTTTTACTTTTTCCTGCTCCTCTTAGCATGATAAAGAAGATTCAAAGAGAGTGAGATGCCAGCTCCTTTCATTCAGTAAGTAGCTTCAATCATTTCTGGTATATGAATAACATGATGTTTTTCAATGGCAAAAATCAATGAATTTTGTAAATGCACAAACAGTAATTTCTCCGCATTGCAAGGCGCAATTCTGAAATTTTTTGCTTTTTCCTGCTCCTCTTAGCATGATAAAGAAGATTCAAAGAGAGTGAGATGCCAGCTCCTTTCATTCAGTCAGTAGCTTCAATCATTTCTGGACGTTTTTCAATGGCAAAAATCAATGAATATTGTAAATGCACAAACAGTAATTTCTCCGCATTGCAAGGTGCAATTCTGAAATTTTTTGCTTTTTCCTGCTCCTCTTAGCATGATAAAGAAGATTCAAAGAGAGTGAGATGCCAGCTCCTTTCATTCAGTCAGTAGCTTCAATCATTTCTGGACGTTTTTCAATGGCAAAAATCAATGAATATTGTAAATGCACAAACAGTAATTTCTCCGCATTGCAAGGTGCAATTCTGAAATTTTTTGCTTTTTCCTGCTCCTCTTAGCATGATAAAGAAGATTCAAAGAGAGTGAGGTGCCAGCTCCTTTCATTCAGTCAGTAGCTTCAAACATTTCTGGTATATGAATAACATGTTTTTCAATGGCAAAAATCAATGAATATTGTAAATGCACAAACAGTAATTTCTCCGCATTGCAAGGTGCAATTCTGAAATTTTTTGCTTTTTCCTGCTCCTCTTAGCATGATAAAGAAGATTCAAAGAGAGTGAGATGCCAGCTCCTTTCATTCAGTCAGTAGCTTCAATCATTTCTGGACGTTTTTCAATGGCAAAAATCAATGAATATTGTAAATGCACAAACAGTAATTTCTCCGCATTGCAAGGTGCAATTCTGAAATTTTTTGCTTTTTCCTGCTCCTCTTAGCATGATAAAGAAGATTCAAAGAGAGTGAGATGCCAGCTCCTTTCATTCAGTCAGTAGCTTCAATCATTTCTTGACGTTTTTCAATGGCAAAAATCAATGAATATTGTAAATGCACAAACTGTAATTTCTCCGCATTGCAAGGTGCAATTCTGAAATTTTTTGCTTTTTCCTGCTCCTCTTAGCATGATAAAGAAGATTCAAAGAGAGTGAGATGCCAGCTCCTTTCGTTCAGTCAGTAGCTTCAATCATTTCTGGACGTTTTTCAATGGCAAAAATCATTGAATATTGTAAATGCACAAACAGTAATTTCTTCGCATTGCAAGATGCAATTCTGAAATTTTTTACTTTTTCCTGCTCCTCTTAGCATGATAAAGAAGATTCAAAGAGAGTGAGATGCCAGCTCCTTTCATTCAGTCAGTAGCTTCAATCATTTATGGTATATGAATAACATGATGTTTTTCAATCGCAAAAATCAATGAATATTGTAAATGCACAAACAGTAATTTCTCCGCATTGCAAGGTGCAATTCTGAAATTTTTTGCTTTTTCCTGCTCCTCTTAGCATGATAAAGAAGATTCAAAGAGAGTGAGATGCCAGCTCCTTTCATTCAGTCGGTAGCTTCAATCATTTCTGGACGTTTTTCAATTGCAAAAATCAATGAATATTGTAAATGCACAAACAGTAATTTCTCCGCATTGCAAGGTGCAATTCTGAAATTTTTTGCTTTTTCCTGCTCCTGTTAGCATGATAAAGAAGATTCAAAGAGAGTGAGATGCCAGCTCCTTTCATTCAGTCAGTAGCTTCAATCATTTCTGGTATATGAATAACATGATGTTTTTCAATGGCAAAAATCAATGAATATTGTAAATGCACAAACAGTAATTTATCCGCATTGCAAGGTGCAATTCTGAAATTTTTTGCTTTTTTCTGCTCCTCTTAGCATGATAAAGAAGATTCAAAGAGAGTGAGATGCCAGCTCCTTTCATTCAGTCAGTAGCTTCAATCATTTCTGGACGTTTTTCAATGGCAAAAATCATTGAATATTGTAAATGCACAAACAGTAATTTCTTCGCATTGCAAGATGCAATTCTGAAATTTTTTACTTTTTCCTGCTCCTCTTAGCATGATAAAGAAGATTCAAAGAGAGTGAGATGCCAGCTCCTTTCATTCAGTCAGTAGCTTCAATCATTTATGGTATATGAATAACATGATGTTTTTCAATCGCAAAAATCAATGAATATTGTAAATGCACAAACAGTAATTTCTCCGCATTGCAAGGTGCAATTCTGAAATTTTTTGCTTTTTCCTGCTCCTCTTAGCATGATAAAGAAGATTCAAAGAGAGTGAGATGCCAGCTCCTTTCATTCAGTCAGTAGCTTCAATCATTTCTGGACGTTTTTCAATGGCAAAAATCAATGAATATTGTAAATGCACAAACAGTAATTTCTCCGCATTGCAAGGTGCAATTCTGAAATTTTTTACTTTTTCCTGCTCCTCTTAGCATGATAAAGAAGATTCAAAGAGAGTGAGATGCCAGCTCCTTTCATTCAGTAAGTAGCTTCAATCATTTCTGGTATATGAATAACATGATGTTTTTCAATGGCAAAAATCAATGAATTTTGTAAATGCACAAACAGTAATTTCTCCGCATTGCAAGGCGCAATTCTGAAATTTTTTGCTTTTTCCTGCTCCTCTTAGCATGATAAAGAAGATTCAAAGAGAGTGAGATGCCAGCTCCTTTCATTCAGTCAGTAGCTTCAATCATTTCTGGACGTTTTTCAATGGCAAAAATCAATGAATATTGTAAATGCACAAACAGTAATTTCTCCGCATTGCAAGGTGCAATTCTGAAATTTTTTGCTTTTTCCTGCTCCTCTTAGCATGATAAAGAAGATTCAAAGAGAGTGAGATGCCAGCTCCTTTCATTCAGTCAGTAGCTTCAATCATTTCTGGACGTTTTTCAATGGCAAAAATCAATGAATATTGTAAATGCACAAACAGTAATTTCTCCGCATTGCAAGGTGCAATTCTGAAATTTTTTGCTTTTTCCTGCTCCTCTTAGCATGATAAAGAAGATTCAAAGAGAGTGAGGTGCCAGCTCCTTTCATTCAGTCAGTAGCTTCAAACATTTCTGGTATATGAATAACATGTTTTTCAATGGCAAAAATCAATGAATATTGTAAATGCACAAACAGTAATTTCTCCGCATTGCAAGGTGCAATTCTGAAATTTTTTGCTTTTTCCTGCTCCTCTTTGCATGATAAAGAAGATTCAAAGAGAGTGAGATGCCAGCTCCTTTCATTCAGTCAGTAGCTTCAATCATTTCTGGACGTTTTTCAATGGCAAAAATCAATGAATATTGTAAATGCACAAACAGTAATTTCTCCGCATTGCAAGGTGCAATTCTGAAATTTTTTGCTTTTTCCTGCTCCTCTTAGCATGATAAAGAAGATTCAAAGAGAGTGAGATGCCAGCTCCTTTCATTCAGTCAGTAGCTTCAATCATTTCTTGACGTTTTTCAATGGCAAAAATCAATGAATATTGTAAATGCACAAACTGTAATTTCTCCGCATTGCAAGGTGCAATTCTGAAATTTTTTGCTTTTTCCTGCTCCTCTTAGCATGATAAAGAAGATTCAAAGAGAGTGAGATGCCAGCTCCTTTCATTCAGTCAGTAGCTTCAATCATTTCTGGACGTTTTTCAATGGCAAAAATCAATGAATATTGTAAATGCACAAACAGTAATTTCTCCGCATTGCAAGGTGCAATTCTGAAATTTTTTGCTTTTTCCTGCTCCTCTTAGCATGGTAAAGAAGATTCATAGAGAGTGAGATTCCAGCTCCTTTCATTCAGTCAGTAGCTTCAAACATTTCTGGTATATGAATAACATGATGTTTTTCAATGGCAAAAATCAATGAATATTGTAAATGCACAAACAGTAATTTCTCCGCATTGCAAGGTGCAAGTCTGAAATTTTTTGCTTTTTCCTGCTCCTCTTAGCATGATAAAGAAGATTCAAAGAGAGTGAGATGCCAGCTCCTTTCATTCAGTCAGTAGCTTCAATCATTTCTGGACGTTTTTCAATGGCAAAAATCAATGAATATTGTAAATGCACAAACTGTAATTTCTCCGCATTGCAAGGTGCAATTCTGAAATTTTTTGCTTTTTCCTGCTCCTCTTAGCATGATAAAGAAGATTCAAAGAGAGTGAGATGCCAGCTCCTTTCATTCAGTCAGTAGCTTCAATCATTTCTGGACGTTTTTCAATGGCAAAAATCAATGAATATTGTAAATGCACAAACAGTAATTTCTCCGCATTGCAAGGTGCAATTCTGAAATTTTTTGCTATTTCCTGCTCCTCTTAGTATGGTAAAGAAGATTCAAAGAGAGTGAGATGCCAGCTCCTTTTATTCAGTCAGTAGCTTCAAACATTTCTGGTATATGAATAACATGATGTTTTTCAATGGCAAAAATCAATGAATATTGTAAATGCACAAACAGTAATTTCTCCGCATTGCAAGGTGCAAGTCTGAAATTTTTTGCTTTTTCCTGCTCCTCTTAGCATGATAAAAAGATTCAAAGAGAGTGAGATGCCAGCTCCTTTCATTCAGTCAGTAGCTTCAAACATTTCTGGTATATGAATAACATGATGTTTTTCAATGGCAAAAATCAATGAATATTGTAAATGCACAAACAGTAATTTCTCCTCATTGCAAGGTGCAATTCTGAAATTTTTTGCTTTTTCCTGCTCCTCTTAGCATGATAAAGAAGATTCAAAGAGAGTGAGATGCCAGCTCCTTTCATTCAGTCAGTAGCTTCAATCATTTCTGGACGTTTTTCAATGGCAAAAATCAATGAATATTGTAAATGCACAAACAGTAATTTCTCCGCATTGCAAGGTGCAATTCTGAAATTTTTTGCTTTTTCCTGCTCCTCTTAGCATGATAAACAAGATTCAAAGAGAGTGAGATGCCAGCTCCTTTCATTCAGTCAGTAGCTTCAATCATTTCTGGACGTTTTTCAAAGGCAAAAATCAATGAATATTGTAAATGCACAAACAGTAATTTCTCCGCATTGCAAGGTGCAATTCTGAAATTTTTTGCTTTTTCCTGCTCCTCTTAGCATGATAAAGAAGATTCAAAGAGAGTGAGATGCCAGCTCCTTTCATTCAGTCAGTAGCTTCAATCATTTCTGGTATATGAATAACATGATGTTTTTCAATGGCAAAAATCAATGAATATTGTAAATGCACAAACAGTAATTTATCCGCATTGCAAGGTGCAATTCTGAAATTTTTTGCTTTTTCCTGCTCCTCTTAGCATGATAAAAAGATTGAAAGATAGTGAGATGCCAGCTCCTTTCATTCATTCAGTAGCTTCAAACATTTCTGGTATATGAATAACATGATGTTTTTCAATGGCAAAAATCAATGAATATTGTAAATGCACAAACAGTAATTTCTCCGCATTGCAAGGTGCAATTCTGAAATTTTTTGCTTTTTCCTGCTCCTCTTAGCATGATAAAGAAGATTCAAAGAGAGTGAGATGCCAGCTCCTTTCATTCAGTCAGTAGCTTCAATCATTTCTGGACGTTTTTCAATGGCAAAAATCAATGAATATTGTAAATGCACAAACAGTAATTTCTTCGCATTGCAAGGTGCAATTCTGAAATTTTTTGCTTTTTCCTGCTCCTCTTAGCATTATGAAGAAGATTCAAAGAGAGTGAGATGCCAGCTCCTTTCATTCAGTCAGTAGCTTCAAACATTTCTGGTATATGAATAACATGATGTTTTTCAATGGCAAAAATCAATGAATATTGTAAATGCACAAACAGTAATTTCTCCGCATTGCAAGGTGCAATTCTGAAATTTTTTGCTTTTTCCTGCTCCTCTTAGCATGATAAAGAAGATTCAAAGAGAGTGAGATGCCAGATCCTTTCATTCAGTCAGTAGCTTCAATCATTTCTGGTATATGAATAACATGATGTTTTTCAATGGCAAAAATCAATGAATATTGTAAATGCACAAACAGTAATTTCTCCGCATTGCAAGGTGCAATTCTGAAATTTTTTGCTTTTTCCTGCTCCTCTTAGCATGATAAAGAAGATTCAAAGAGAGCGAGATGCCAGCTCCTTTCATTCAGTCAGTAGCTTCAATCATTTCTGGTATATGAATAACATGATGTTTTTCAATGGCAAAAATCAATGAATATTGTAAATGCACAAACAGTAATTTATCCGCATTGCAAGGTGCAATTCTGAAATT
Organism: Phyllobates terribilis; assembly: GCF_046119375.1. Lineage (NCBI taxonomy): Eukaryota > Metazoa > Chordata > Amphibia > Anura > Dendrobatidae > Phyllobates > Phyllobates terribilis. The sequence goes on from NW_027363936.1 coordinate 68,701, forward strand.
TTTTGCTTTTTCCTGCTCCTCTTAGCATTATGAAGAAGATTCAAAGAGAGTGAGATGCCAGCTCCTTTCATTCAGTCAGTAGCTTCAAACATTTCTGGTATATGAATAACATGATGTTTTTCAATGGCAAAAATCAATGAATATTGTAAATGCACAAACAGTAATTTCTCCGCATTGCAAGGTGCAATTCTGAAATTTTTTGCTTTTTCCTGCTCCTCTTAGCATGATAAAGAAGATTCAAAGAGAGTGAGATGCCAGCTCCTTTCGTTCAGTCAGTAGCTTCAATCATTTCTGGACGTTTCTCAATGGCAAAAATCATTGAATATTGTAAATGCACAAACAGTAATTTCTCCGCATTGCAAGGTGCAATTCTGAAATTTTTTGCTTTTTCCTGCTCCTCTTAGCATGATAAACAAGATTCAAAGAGAGTGAGATGCCAGCTCCTTTCATTCAGTCAGTAGCTTCAATCATTTCTGGACGTTTTTCAATGGCAAAAATCAATGAATATTGTAAATGCACAAACAGTAATTTCTCCGCATTGCAAGGTGCAATTCTGAAATTTTTTGCTTTTTCCTGCTCCTCTTAGCATGATAAAGAAGATTCAAAGAGAGTGAGATGCCAGCTCCTTTTATTCAGTCAGTAGCTTCAAACATTTCTGGTATATGAATAACATGATGTTTTTCAATGGCAAAAATCAATGAATATTGTAAATGCACAAACAGTAATTTGTCCGCATTGCAAGGTGCAATTCTGAAATTTTTTGCTTTTTCCTGCTCCTCTTAGCATGATAAAGAAGATTCAAAGAGAGTGAGATGCCAGCTCCTTTCATTCAGTCGGTAGCTTCAATCATTTCTGGACGTTTTTCAATTGCAAAAATCAATGAATATTGTAAATGCACAAACAGTAATTTCTCCGCATTGCAAGGTGCAATTCTGAAATTTTTTGCTTTTTCCTGCTCCTGTTAGCATGATAAAGAAGATTCAAAGAGAGTGAGATGCCAGCTCCTTTCATTCAGTCAGTAGCTTCAATCATTTCTGGTATATGAATAACATGATGTTTTTCAATGGCAAAAATCAATGAATATTGTAAATGCACAAACAGTAATTTATCCGCATTGCAAGGTGACATTCTGAAATTTTTTGCTTTTTCCTGCTCCTCTTAGCATGATAAAGAAGATTCAAAGAGAGTGAGATGCCAGCTCCTTTCATTCAGTCAGTAGCTTCAAACATTTCTGGTATATGAATAACATGATGTTTTTCAATGGCAAAAATCAATGAATATTGTAAATGCACAAACAGTAATTTATCCGCATTGCAAGGTGCAATTCTGAAATTTTTTGCTTTTTCCTGCTCCTCTTAGCATTATGAAGAAGATTCAAAGAGAGTGAGATGCCAGCTCCTTTCATTCAGTCAGTAGCTTCAAACATTTCTGGTATATGAATAACATGATGTTTTTCAATGGCAAAAATCAATGAATATTGTAAATGCACAAACAGTAATTTCTCCGCATTGCAAGGTGCAATTCTGAAATTTTTTGCTTTTTCCTGCTCCTCTTAGCATGATAAAGAAGATTCAAAGAGAGTGAGATGCCAGCTCCTTTCGTTCAGTCAGTAGCTTCAATCATTTCTGGACGTTTCTCAATGGCAAAAATCATTGAATATTGTAAATGCACAAACAGTAATTTCTCCGCATTGCAAGGTGCAATTCTGAAATTTTTTGCTTTTTCCTGCTCCTCTTAGCATGATAAACAAGATTCAAAGAGAGTGAGATGCCAGCTCCTTTCATTCAGTCAGTAGCTTCAATCATTTCTGGACGTTTTTCAATGGCAAAAATCAATGAATATTGTAAATGCACAAACAGTAATTTCTCCACATTGCAAGGTGCAATTCTGAAATTTTTTGCTTTTTCCTGCTCCTCTTAGCATGATAAAGAAGATTCAAAGAGAGTGAGATGCCAGCTCCTTTCATTCAGTCGGTAGCTTCAATCATTTCTGGACGTTTTTCAATTGCAAAAATCAATGAATATTGTAAATGCACAAACAGTAATTTCTCCGCATTGCAAGGTGCAATTCTGAAATTTTTTGCTTTTTCCTGCTCCTGTTAGCATGATAAAGAAGATTCAAAGAGAGTGAGATGCCAGCTCCTTTCATTCAGTCAGTAGCTTCAATCATTTCTGGTATATGAATAACATGATGTTTTTCAATGGCAAAAATCAATGAATATTGTAAATGCACAAACAGTAATTTATCCGCATTGCAAGGTGCAATTCTGAAATTTTTTGCTTTTTCCTGCTCCTCTTAGCATGATAAAGAAGATTCAAAGAGAGTGAGATGCCAGCTCCTTTCATTCAGTCAGTAGCTTCAAACATTTCTGGTATATGAATAACATGATGTTTTTCAATGGCAAAAATCAATGAATATTGTAAATGCACAAACAGTAATTTCTCCGCATTGCAAGGTGCAATTCTGAAATTTTTTGCTTTTTCCTGCTCCTCTTAGCATGATAAAGAAGATTCAAAGAGAGTGAGATGCCAGCTCCTTTCATTCAGTCAGTAGCTTCAATCATTTCTGGACGTTTTTCAATGGCAAAAATCAATGAATATTGTAAATGCACAAACAGTAATTTCTCCGCATTGCAAGGTGCAATTCTGAAATTTTTTGCTTTTTCCTGCTCCTCTTAGCATGATAAAGAAGATTCAAAGAGAGTGAGATGCCAGCTCCTTTCATTCAGTCAGTAGCTTCAGTCATTTCTGGTATATGAATAACATGATGTTTTTCAATGGCAAAAATCAATGAATTTTGTAAATGCACAAACAGTAATTTCTCCGCATTGCAAGGTGCAATTCTGAAATTTTTTGCTTTTTCCTGCTCCTCTTAGCATGATAAAGAAGATTCAAAGAGAGTGAGATGCCAGCTCCTTTCATTCAGTCAGTAGCTTCAAACATTTCTGGTATATGAATAACATGATGTTTTTCAATGGCAAAAATCAATGAATATTGTAAATGCACAAACAGTAATTTCTCCGCATTGCAAGGTGCAATTCTGAAATTTTTTGCTTTTTCCTGCTCCTCTTAGCATGATAAAGAAGATTCAAAGAGAGTGAGATGCCAGCTCGTTTCATTCAGTCGGTAGCTTCAATCATTTCTGGACGTTTTTCAATTGCAAAAATCAATGAATATTGTAAATGCACAAACAGTAATTTCTCCGCATTGCAAGGTGCAATTCTGAAATTTTTTGCTTTTTCCTGCTCCTGTTAGCATGGTAAAGAAGATTCAAAGAGAGTGAGATGCCAGCTCCTTTCATTCAGTCAGTAGCTTCAATCATTTCTGGTATATGAATAACATGATGTTTTTCAATGGCAAAAATCAATGAATATTGTAAATGCACAAACAGTAATTTATCCGCATTGCAAGGTGCAATTCTGAAATTTTTTGCTTTTTCCTGCTCCTCTTAGCATGATAAAGAAGATTCAAAGAGAGTGAGATGCCAGCTCCTTTCATTCAGTCAGTAGCTTCAAACATTTCTGGTATATGAATAACATGATGTTTTTCAATGGCAAAAATCAATGAATATTGTAAATGCACAAACAGTAATTTCTCCGCATTGCAAGGTGCAATTCTGAAATTTTTTGCTTTTTCCTGCTCCTCTTAGCATGATAAAGAAGATTCAAAGAGAGTGAGATGCCAGCTCCTTTCATTCAGTCAGTAGCTTCAATCATTTCTGGACGTTTTTCAATGGCAAAAATCAATGAATATTGTAAATGCACAAACAGTAATTTCTCCGCATTGCAAGGTGCAATTCTGAAATTTTTTGCTTTTTCCTGCTCCTCATAGCATGATAAAGAAGATTCAAAGAGAGTGAGATGCCAGCTCCTTTCATTCAGTCAGTAGCTTCAATCATTTCTGGACGTTTTTCAATGGCAAAAATCAATGAATATTGTAAATGCACAAACAGTAATTTCTCCGCATTGCAAGGTGCAATTCTGAAATTTTTTGCTTTTTCCTGCTCCTCTTAGCATTATGAAGAAGATTCAAAGAGAGTGAGATGCCAGCTCCTTTCATTCAGTCAGTAGCTTCAAACATTTCTGGTATATGAATAACATGATGTTTTTCAATGGCAAAAATCAATGAATTTTGTAAATGCACAAACAGTAATTTCTCCGCATTGCAAGGTGCAATTCTGAAATTTTTTGCTTTTTCCTGCTCCTCTTAGCATGATAAAGAAGATTCAAAGAGAGTGAGATGCCAGCTCCTTTCATTCAGTCAGTAGCTTCAAACATTTCTGGTATATGAATAACATGATGTTTTTCAATGGCAAAAATCAATGAATATTGTAAATGCACAAACAGTAATTTCTCCGCATTGCAAGGTGCAATTCTGAAATTTTTTGCTTTTTCCTGCTCCTCTTAGCATGATAAAGAAGATTCAAAGAGAGTGAGATGCCAGCTCGTTTCATTCAGTCGGTAGCTTCAATCATTTCTGGACGTTTTTCAATTGCAAAAATCAATGAATATTGTAAATGCACAAACAGTAATTTCTCCGCATTGCAAGGTGCAATTCTGAAATTTTTTGCTTTTTCCTGCTCCTGTTAGCATGGTAAAGAAGATTCAAAGAGAGTGAGATGCCAGCTCCTTTCATTCAGTCAGTAGCTTCAATCATTTCTGGTATATGAATAACATGATGTTTTTCAATGGCAAAAATCAATGAATATTGTAAATGCACAAACAGTAATTTATCCGCATTGCAAGGTGCAATTCTGAAATTTTTTGCTTTTTCCTGCTCCTCTTAGCATGATAAAGAAGATTCAAAGAGAGTGAGATGCCAGCTCCTTTCATTCAGTCAGTAGCTTCAAACATTTCTGGTATATGAATAACATGATGTTTTTCAATGGCAAAAATCAATGAATATTGTAAATGCACAAACAGTAATTTCTCCGCATTGCAAGGTGCAATTCTGAAATTTTTTGCTTTTTCCTGCTCCTCTTAGCATGATAAAGAAGATTCAAAGAGAGTGAGATGCCAGCTCCTTTCATTCAGTCAGTAGCTTCAATCATTTCTGGACGTTTTTCAATGGCAAAAATCAATGAATATTGTAAATGCACAAACAGTAATTTCTCCGCATTGCAAGGTGCAATTCTGAAATTTTTTGCTTTTTCCTGCTCCTCATAGCATGATAAAGAAGATTCAAAGAGAGTGAGATGCCAGCTCCTTTCATTCAGTCAGTAGCTTCAATCATTTCTGGACGTTTTTCAATGGCAAAAATCAATGAATATTGTAAATGCACAAACAGTAATTTCTCCGCATTGCAAGGTGCAATTCTGAAATTTTTTGCTTTTTCCTGCTCCTCTTAGCATTATGAAGAAGATTCAAAGAGAGTGAGATGCCAGCTCCTTTCATTCAGTCAGTAGCTTCAAACATTTCTGGTATATGAATAACATGATGTTTTTCAATGGCAAAAATCAATGAATATTGTAAATGCACAAACAGTAATTTCTCCGCATTGCAAGGTGCAATTCTGAAATTTTTTGCTTTTTCCTGCTCATCTTAGCATGATAAAGAAGATTCAAAGAGAGTGAGATGCCAGCTCCTTTCGTTCAGTCAGTAGCTTCAATCATTTCTGGACGTTTTTCAATGGCAAAAATCATTGAATATTGTAAATGCACAAACAGTAATTTCTTCGCATTGCAAGATGCAATTCTGAAATTTTTTACTTTTTCCTGCTCCTCTTAGCATGATAAAGAAGATTCAAAGAGAGTGAGATGCCAGCTCCTTTCATTCAGTCAGTAGCTTCAATCATTTATGGTATATGAATAACATGATGTTTTTCAATCGCAAAAATCAATGAATATTGTAAATGCACAAACAGTAATTTCTCCGCATTGCAAGGTGCAATTCTGAAATTTTTTGCTTTTTCCTGCTCCTCTTAGCATGATAAAGAAGATTCAAAGAGAGTGAGATGCCAGCTCCTTTCATTCAGTCAGTAGCTTCAATCATTTCTGGACGTTTTTCAATGGCAAAAATCAATGAATATTGTAAATGCACAAACAGTAATTTCTCCGCATTGCAAGGTGCAATTCTGAAATTTTTTACTTTTTCCTGCTCCTCTTAGCATGATAAAGAAGATTCAAAGAGAGTGAGATGCCAGCTCCTTTCATTCAGTAAGTAGCTTCAATCATTTCTGGTATATGAATAACATGATGTTTTTCAATGGCAAAAATCAATGAATTTTGTAAATGCACAAACAGTAATTTCTCCGCATTGCAAGGCGCAAATCTGAAATTTTTTGCTTTTTCCTGCTCCTCTTAGCATGATAAAGAAGATTCAAAGAGAGTGAGATGCCAGCTCCTTTCATTCAGTCAGTAGCTTCAATCATTTCTGGACGTTTTTCAATGGCAAAAATCAATGAATATTGTAAATGCACAAACAGTAATTTCTCCGCATTGCAAGGTGCAATTCTGAAATTTTTTGCTTTTTCCTGCTCCTCTTAGCATGATAAAGAAGATTCAAAGAGAGTGAGATGCCAGCTCCTTTCATTCAGTCAGTAGCTTCAATCATTTCTGGACGTTTTTCAATGGCAAAAATCAATGAATATTGTAAATGCACAAACAGTAATTTCTCCGCATTGCAAGGTGCAATTCTGAAATTTTTTGCTTTTTCCTGCTCCTCTTAGCATGATAAAGAAGATTCAAAGAGAGTGAGGTGCCAGCTCCTTTCATTCAGTCAGTAGCTTCAAACATTTCTGGTATATGAATAACATGTTTTTCAATGGCAAAAATCAATGAATATTGTAAATGCACAAACAGTAATTTCTCCGCATTGCAAGGTGCAATTCTGAAATTTTTTGCTTTTTCCTGCTCCTCTTAGCATGATAAAGAAGATTCAAAGAGAGTGAGATGCCAGCTCCTTTCATTCAGTCAGTAGCTTCAATCATTTCTGGACGTTTTTCAATGGCAAAAATCAATGAATATTGTAAATGCACAAACAGTAATTTCTCCGCATTGCAAGGTGCAATTCTGAAATTTTTTGCTTTTTCCTGCTCCTCTTAGCATGATAAAGAAGATTCAAAGAGAGTGAGATGCCAGCTCCTTTCATTCAGTCAGTAGCTTCAATCATTTCTGGACGTTTTTCAATGGCAAAAATCAATGAATATTGTAAATGCACAAACTGTAATTTCTACGCATTGCAAGGTGCAATTCTGAAATTTTTTGCTTTTTCCTGCTCCTCTTAGCATGATAAAGAAGATTCAAAGAGAGTGAGATGCCAGCTCCTTTCATTCAGTCAGTAGCTTCAATCATTTCTGGACGTTTTTCAATGGCAAAAATCAATGAATATTGTAAATGCACAAACAGTAATTTCTCCGCATTGCAAGGTGCAATTCTGAAATTTTTTGCTTTTTCCTGCTCCTCTTAGCATGGTAAAGAAGATTCATAGAGAGTGAGATTCCAGCTCCTTTCATTCAGTCAGTAGCTTCAAACATTTCTGGTATATGAATAACATGATGTTTTTCAATGGCAAAAATCAATGAATATTGTAAATGCACAAACAGTAATTTCTCCGCATTGCAAGGTGCAAGTCTGAAATTTTTTGCTTTTTCCTGCTCCTCTTAGCATGATAAAGAAGATTCAAAGAGAGTGAGATGCCAGCTCCTTTCATTCAGTCAGTAGCTTCAATCATTTCTGGACGTTTTTCAATGGCAAAAATCAATGAATATTGTAAATGCACAAACTGTAATTTCTCCGCATTGCAAGGTGCAATTCTGAAATTTTTTGCTTTTTCCTGCTCCTCTTAGCATGATAAAGAAGATTCAAAGAGAGTGAGATGCCAGCTCCTTTCATTCAGTCAGTAGCTTCAATCATTTCTGGACGTTTTTCAATGGCAAAAATCAATGAATATTGTAAATGCACAAACAGTAATTTCTCCGCATTGCAAGGTGCAATTCTGAAATTTTTTGCTATTTCCTGCTCCTCTTATTATGGTAAAGAAGATTCAAAGAGAGTGAGATGCCAGCTCCTTTTATTCAGTCAGTAGCTTCAAACATTTCTGGTATATGAATAACATGATGTTTTTCAATGGCAAAAATCAATGAATATTGTAAATGCACAAACAGTAATTTCTCCGCATTGCAAGGTGCAAGTCTGAAATTTTTTGCTTTTTCCTGCTCCTCTTAGCATGATAAAAAGATTCAAAGAGAGTGAGATGCCAGCTCCTTTCATTCAGTCAGTAGCTTCAAACATTTCTGGTATATGAATAACATGATGTTTTTCAATGGCAAAAATCAATGAATATTGTAAATGCACAAACAGTAATTTCTCCGCATTGCAAGGTGCAATTCTGAAATTTTTTGCTTTTTCCTGCTCCTCTTTGCATGATAAAGAAGATTCAAAGAGAGTGAGATGCCAGCTCCTTTCATTCAGTCAGTAGCTTCAATCATTTCTGGACGTTTTTCAATGGCAAAAATCAATGAATATTGTAAATGCACAAACAGTAATTTCTCCACATTGCAAGGTGCAATTCTGAAATTTTTTGCTTTTTCCTGCTCCTCTTAGCATGATAAACAAGATTCAAAGAGAGTGAGATGCCAGCTCCTTTCATTCAGTCAGTAGCTTCAATCATTTCTGGACGTTTTTCAAAGGCAAAAATCAATGAATATTGTAAATGCACAAACAGTAATTTCTCCGCATTGCAAGGTGCAATTCTGAAATTTTTTGCTTTTTCCTGCTCCTCTTAGCACGATAAAGAAGATTCAAAGAGAGTGAGATGCCAGCTCCTTTCATTCAGTCAGTAGCTTCAAACATTTCTGGTATATGAATAACATGATGTTTTTCAATGGCAAAAATCAATGAATATTGTAAATGCACAAACAGTAATTTCTCCGCATTGCAAGGTGCAATTCTGAAATTTTTTGCTTTTTCCTGCTCCTCTTAGCATGATAAAGAAGATTCAAAGAGAGTGAGATGCCAGCTCCTTTCATTCAGTCAGTAGCTTCAATCATTTCTGGACGTTTTTCAATTGCAAAAATCAATGAATATTGTAAATGCACAAACAGTAATTTCTCCGCATTGCAAGGTGCAATTCTGAAATTTTTTGCTTTTTCTTGCTCCTCTTAGCATGATAAAGACGATTCAAAGAGAGTGAGATGCCAGCTACTTTCATTCAGTCAGTAGCTTCAATCATTTCTGGTATATGAATAACATGATGTTTTTCAATGGCAAAAATCAATGAATATTGTAAATGCACAAACAGTAATTTCTCCGCATTGCAAGGTGCAATTCTGAAATTTTTTGCTTTTTCCTGCTGCTCTTAGCATGATAAAGAAGATTCAAAGAGAGTGAGATGCCAGCTCCTTTCATTCAGTCAGTAGCTTCAATCATTTCTGGTATATGAATAACATGATGTTTTTCAATGGCAAAAATCAATGAATATTGTAAATGCACAAACAGTAATTTATCCGCATTGCAAGGTGCAATTCTGAAATTTTTTGCTTTTTCCTGCTCCTCTTAGCATGATAAAGAAGATTCAAAGAGAGTGAGATGCCAGCTCCTTTCATTCAGTCAGTAGCTTCAAACATTTCTGGTATATGAATAACATGATGATTTTCAATGGCAAAAATCAATGAATATTGTAAATGCACAAACAGTAATTTCTCCGCATTGCAAGGTGCAATTCTGAAATTTTTTGCTTTTTCCTGCTCCTCTTAGCATGATAAAGAAGATTCAAAGAGAGTGAGATGCCAGCTCCTTTCATTCAGTCAGTAGCTTCAATCATTTCTGGACGTTTTTCAATGGCAAAAATCAATGAATATTGTAAATGCACAAACAGTAATTTCTCCGCATTGCAAGGTGCAATTCTGAAATTTTTTGCTTTTTCCTGCTCCTCTTAGCATGATAAAGAAGATTCAAAGAGAGTGAGATGCCAGCTCCTTTCATTCAGTCAGTAGCTTCAATCATTTCTGGTATGTGAATAACATGATGTTTTTCAATGGCAAAAATCAATGAATTTTGTAAATGCACAAACAGTAATTTCTCCGCATTGCAAGGTGCAATTCTGAAATTTTTTGCTTTTTCCTGCTCCTCTTAGCATGATAAAGAAGATTCAAAGAGAGTGAGATGCCAGCTCCTTTCATTCAGTCAGTAGCTTCAATCATTTCTGGACGTTTTTCAATGGCAAAAATCAATGAATTGTAAATGCACAAACAGTAATTTCTCCGCATTGCAAGGTGCAATTCTGAAATTTTTTGCTTTTTCCTGCTCCTCTTAGCATGATAAAGAACATTCAAAGAGAGTGAGATGCCAGCTCCTTTCATTCAGTCAGTAGCTTCAAACATTTCTGGTATATGAATAACATGATGTTTTTCAATGGCAAAAATCAATGAATATTTTAAATGCACAAACAGTGATTTCTCCGCATTGCAAGGTGCAATTCTGAAATTTTTTGCTTTTTCCTGCTCCTCTTTGCATGATAAAGAAGATTTAAAGAGAGTGAGATGCCAGCTCCTTTCGTTCAGTCAGTAGCTTCAATCATTTCTGGACGTTTTTCAATGGCAAAAATCATTGAATATTGTAAATGCACAAACATTAATTTCTCCGCATTGCAAGGTGCAATTCTGAAATTTTTTACTTTTTCCTGCTCCTCTTAGCATGATAAAGAAGATTCAAAGAGAGTGAGATGCCAGCTCCTTTCATTCAGTCAGTAGCTTCAATCATTTCTGGTATATGAATAACATGATGTTTTTCAATGGCAAAAATCAATGAATATTGTAAATGCACAAACAGTAATTTCTCCGCATTGCAAGGTGCAATTCTGAAATTTTTTACTTTTTCCTGCTCCTCTTAGCATGATAAAGAAGATTCAAAGAGAGTGAGATGCCAGCTCTTTCATTCAGTCAGTAGCTTCAATCATTTCTGGTATATGAATAACATGATGTTTTTCAATGGCAAAAATCAATGAATATTGTAAATGCACAAACAGTAATTTATCCGCATTGCAAGGTGCAATTCTGAAATTTTTTGCTTTTTCCTGCTCCTCTTAGCATGATAAAGAAGATTCAAAGAGAGTGAGATGCCAGCTCCTTTCATTCAGTCAGTAGCTTCAAACATTTCTGGTATATGAATAACATGATGATTTTCAATGGCAAAAATCAATGAATATTGTAAATGCACAAACAGTAATTTCTCCGCATTGCAAGGTGCAATTCTGAAATTTTTTGCTTTTTCCTGCTCCTCTTAGCATGATAAAGAAGATTCAAAGAGAGTGAGATGCCAGCTCCTTTCATTCAGTCAGTAGCTTCAATCATTTCTGGACGTTTTTCAATGGCAAAAATCAATGAATATTGTAAATGCACAAACAGTAATTTCTCCGCATTGCAAGGTGCAATTCTGAAATTTTTTGCTTTTTCCTGCTCCTCTTAGCATGATAAAGAAGATTCAAAGAGAGTGAGATGCCAGCTCCTTTCATTCAGTCAGTAGCTTCAATCATTTCTGGTATATGAATAACATGATGTTTTTCAATGGCAAAAATCAATGAATTTTGTAAATGCACAAACAGTAATTTCTCCGCATTGCAAGGTGCAATTCTGAAATTTTTTGCTTTTTCCTGCTCCTCTTAGCATGATAAAGAAGATTCAAAGAGAGTGAGATGCCAGCTCCTTTCATTCAGTCAGTAGCTTCAATCATTTCTGGACGTTTTTCAATGGCAAAAATCAATGAATTGTAAATGCACAAACAGTAATTTCTCCGCATTGCAAGGTGCAATTCTGAAATTTTTTGCTTTTTCCTGCTCCTCTTAGCATGATAAAGAAGATTCAAAGAGAGTGAGATGCCAGCTCCTTTCATTCAGTCAGTAGCTTCAAACATTTCTGGTATATGAATAACATGATGTTTTTCAATGGCAAAAATCAATGAATATTTTAAATGCACAAACAGTGATTTCTCCGCATTGCAAGGTGCAATTCTGAAATTTTTTGCTTTTTCCTGCTCCTCTTTGCATGATAAAGAAGATTTATAGAGAGCGAGATGCCAGCTCCTTTCGTTCAGTCAGTAGCTTCAATCATTTCTGGACGTTTTTCAATGGCAAAAATCATTGAATATTGTAAATGCACAAACATTAATTTCTCTGCATTGCAAGGTGCAATTCTGAAATTTTTTACTTTTTCCTGCTCCTCTTAGCATGATAAAGAAGATTCAAAGCGAGTGAGATGCCAGCTCCTTTCATTCAGTCAGTAGCTTCAATCATTTCTGGTATATGAATAACATGATGTTTTTCAATGGCAAAAATCAATGAATATTGTAAATGCACAAACAGTAATTTCTCCGCATTGCAAGGTGCAATTCTGAAATTTTTTACTTTTTCCTGCTCCTCTTAGCATGATAAAGAAGATTCAAAGAGAGTGAGATGCCAGCTCTTTCATTCAGTCAGTAGCTTCAATCATTTCTGGTATATGAATAACATGATGTTTTTCAATGGCAAAAATCAATGAATATAGTAAATGCACAAACAGTAATTTCTCCGCATTGTAAGGTGCAATTCTGAAATTTTTTGCTTTTTCCTGCTCCTCTTAGCATGATAAAGAAGATTCAAAGAGAGTGAGATGCCAGCTCCTTTCATTCAGTCAGTAGCTTCAATCATTTCTGGACGTTTTTCAATGGCAAAAATCAATGAATATTGTAAATGCACAAACAGTAATTTCTCCGCATTGCAAGGTGCAATTCTGAAATTTTTTGCTTTTTCGTGCTCCTCTTAGCATGATAAACAAGATTCAAAGAGAGTGAGATGCCAGCTCCTTTCATTCAGTCAGTAGCTTCAATCATTTCTGGACGTTTTTCAATGGCAAAAATCATTGAATATTGTAAATGCACAAACAGTAATTTCTCCGCATTGCAAGGTGCAATTCTGAAATTTTTTACTTTTTCCTGCTCCTCTTAGCATGATAAAGGAGATTCAAAGAGAGTGAGATGCCAGCTCCTTTCATTCAGTCAGTAGCTTCAATCATTTCTGGTATATGAATAACATGATGTTTTTCAATCGCAAAAATCAATGAATATTGTAAATGCACAAACAGTAATTTCTCCGCATTGCAAGGTGCAATTCTGAAATTTTTTGCTTTTTCCTGCTCCTCTTAGCATGATAAAGAAGATTCAAAGAGAGTGAGATGCCAGCTCCTTTCATTCAGTCAGTAGCTTCAATCATTTCTGGACGTTTTTCAATGGCAAAAATCAATGAATATTGTAAATGCACAAACAGTAATTTCTCCACATTGCAAGGTGCAATTCTGAAATTTTTTGCTTTTTCCTGCTCCTCTTAGCATGATAAAGAAGATTCAAAGAGAGTGAGATGCCAGCTCCTTTCATTCAGTCAGTAGCTTCAATCATTTCTGGACATTTTTCAATGGCAAAAATCAATGAATATTGTAAATGCACAAACAGTAATTTCTCCGCATTGCAAGGTGCAATTCTGAAATTTTTTGCTTTTTCCTGCTCCTTTTAGCATGATAAAGAAGATTCAGAGAGAGTGAGATGCCAGCTCCTTTCATTCAGTCAGTAGCTTCAATCATTTCTGGACGTTTTTCAATGGCAAAAATCAATGAATATTGTAAATGCACAAACAGTAATTTCTCCGCATTGCAAGGTGCAATTCTGAAATTTTTTGCTTTTTCCTGCTCCTCTTAGCATGATAAAGAAGATTCAAAGAGAGTGAGGTGCCAGCTCCTTTCATTCAGTCAGGAGCTTCAAACATTTCTGGTATATTAATAACATGTTTTTCAATGGCAAAAATCAATGAATATTGTAAATGCACAAACAGTAATTTCTCCGCATTGCAAGGTGCAATTTTGAAATTTTTTGCTTTTTCCTGCTCCTCTTAGCATGATAAAGAAGATTCAAAGAGAGTGAGATGCCAGCTCCTTTCATTCAGTCAGTAGCTTCAATCATTTCTGGACGTTTTTCAATGGCAAAAATCAATGAATATTGTAAATGCACAAACAGTAATTTCTCCGCATTGCAAGGTGCAATTCTGAAATTTTTTGCTTTTTCCTGCTCCTCTTAGCATGATAAAGAAGATTCAAAGAGAGTGAGATGCCAGCTCCTTTCATTCAGTCAGTAGCTTCAATCATTTCTGGACGTTTTTCAATGGCAAAAATCAATGAATATTGTAAATGCACAAACTGTAATTTCTCCGCATTGCAAGGTGCAATTCTGAAATTTTTTGCTTTTTCCTGCTCCTCTTAGCATGATAAAGAAGATTCAAAGAGAGTGAGATGCCAGCTCCTTTCATTCAGTCAGTAGCTTCAATCATTTCTGGACGTTTTTCAATGGCAAAAATCAATGAATATTGTAAATGCACAAACAGTAATTTCTCCGCATTGCAAGGTGTAATTCTGAAATTTTTTGCTTTTTCCTGCTCCTCTTAGCATGATAAAGAAGTTTCAGAGAGAGTGAGATGCCAGCTCCTTTCATTCAGTCAGTAGCTTCAATCATTTCTGGACGTTTTTCAATGGCAAAAATCAATGAATATTGTAAATGCACAAACAGTAATTTCTCCGCATTGCAAGGTGCAATTCTGAAATTTTTTGCTTTTTCCTGCTCCTCTTAGCATGATAAAGAAGATTCAAGGAGAGTGAGATGTCAGCTCCTTTCATTCAGTAAGTAGCTTCAAATATTTCTGGTATATGAATAACATGATGTTTTTCAATGGCAAAAATCAATGAATATTGTAAATGCACAAACAGTAATTTCTCCGCATTGCAAGGTGCAATTCTGAAATTTTTTGCTTTTTCCTGCTCCTCTTAGCATGATAAAGAAGATTCAAAGAGAGTGAGATGCCAGCTCCTTTCATTCAGTCAGTAGCTTCAATCATTTCTGGTATATGAATAACATGATGTTTTTCAATGGCAAAAATCAATGAATTTTGTAAATGCACAAACAGTAATTTCTCAGCATTGCAAGGTGCAATTCTGAAATTTTTTGCTTTTTCCTGCTCCTCTTAGCATGATAAAGAAGATTCAAAGAGAGTGAGATGCCAACTCCTTTCATTGTCAGTAGCTTCAATCATTTCTGGACGTTTTCCAATGGCAAAAATCAATGAATATTGTAAATGCACAAACAGTAATTTCTCCGCATTGCAAGGTGCAATTCTGAAATTTTTTGCTTTTTCCTGCTCCTCTTAGCATTATGAAGAAGATTCAAAGAGAGTGAGATACCAGCTCCTTTCATTCAGTCAGTAGCTTCAAACATTTCTGGTATATGAATAACATGATGTTTTTCAATGGCAAAAATCAATGAATTTTGTAAATGCACAAACAGTAATTTCTCCGCATTGCAAGGCGCAATTCTGAAATTTTTTGCTTTTTCCTGCTCCTCTTAGCATGATAAAGAAGATTCAAAGAGAGTGAGATGCCAGCTCCTTTCATTCAGTCAGTAGCTTCAATCATTTCTGGACATTTTTCAATGGCAAAAATCAATGAATATTGTAAATGCACAAACAGTAATTTCTCCGCATTGCAAGGTGCAATTCTGAAATTTTTTGCTTTTTCCTGCTCCTCTTAGCATGATAAAGAAGATTCAAAGAGAGTGAGATGCCAGCTCCTTTCATTCAGTCAGTAGCTTCAATCATTTCTGGACGTTTTTCAATGGCAAAAATCAATGAATATTGTAAATGCACAAACAGTAATTTCTCCGCATTGCAAGGTGCAATTCTGAAATTTTTTGCTTTTTCCTGCTCCTCTTAGCATGATAAAGAAGATTCAAAGAGAGTGAGGTGCCAGCTCCTTTCATTCAGTCAGGAGCTTCAAACATTTCTGGTATATGAATAACATGTTTTTCAATGGCAAAAATCAATGAATATTGTAAATGCACAAACAGTAATTTCTCCGCATTGCAAGGTGCAATTCTGAAATTTTTTGCTTTTTCCTGCTCCTCTTAGCATGATAAAGAATATTCAAAGAGAGTGAGATGCCAGCTCCTTTCATTCAGTCAGTAGCTTCAATCATTTCTGGACGTTTTTCAATGGCAAAAATCAATGAATATTGTAAATGCACAAACAGTAATTTCTCCGCATTGCAAGGTGCAATTCTGAAATTTTTTGCTTTTTCCTGCTCCTCTTAGCATGATAAAGAAGATTCAAAGAGAGTGAGATGCCAGCTCCTTTCATTCAGTCAGTAGCTTCAATCATTTCTGGACGTTTTTCAATGGCAAAAATCAATGAATATTGTAAATGCACAAACAGTAATTTCTCCGCATTGCAAGGTGCAATTCTGAAATTTTTTGCTTTTTCCTGCTCCTCTTAGCATGATAAAGAAGATTCAAAGAGAGTGAGATGCCAGCTCCTTTCATTCAGTCAGTAGCTTCAATCATTTCTGGACGTTTTTCAATGGCAAAAATCAATGAATATTGTAAATGCACAAACAGTAATTTCTCCGCATTGCAAGGTGCAATTCTGAAATTTTTTGCTTTTTCCTGCTCCTCTTAGCATGATAAAGAAGATTCAAAGAGAGTGAGATGTCAGCTCCTTTCATTCAGTCAGTAGCTTCAAACATTTCTGGTATATGAATAACATGATGTTTTTCAATGGCAAAAATCAATGAATATTGTAAATGCACAAACAGTAATTTCTCCGCATTGCAAGGTGCAATTCTGAAATTTTTTGCTTTTTCCTGCTCCTCTTAGCATTATGAAGAAGATTCAAAGAGAGTGAGATACCAGCTCCTTTCATTCAGTCAGTAGCTTCAAACATTTCTGGTATATGAATAACATGATGTTTTTCAATGGCAAAAATCAATGAATATTGTAAATGCACAAACAGTAATTTCTCCGCATTGCAAGGTGCAATTCTGAAATTTTTTGCTTTTTCTTGCTCCTCTTAGCATGATAAAGAAGATTCAAAGAGAGTGAGATGCCAGCTCCTTTCGTTCAGTCAGTAGCTTCAATCATTTCTGGACGTTTTTCAATGGCAAAAATCATTGAATATTGTAAATGCACAAACAGTAATTTCTCCGCATTGCAAGGTGCAATTCTGAAATTTTTTACTTTTTCCTGCTCCTCTTAGCATGATAAAGAAGATTCAAAGAGAGTGAGATGCCAGCTCCTTTCATTCAGTCAGTAGCTTCAATCATTTCTGGACGTTTTTCAATTGCAAAAATCAATGAATATTGTAAATGCACAAACAGTAATTTCTCCGCATTGCAAGGTGCAATTCTGAAATTTTTTGCTTTTTCCTGCTCCTCTTAGCATGATAAAGAAGATTCAAAGAGAGTGAGATGCCAGCTCCTTTCATTCAGTCAGTAGCTTCAATCATTTCTGGACTTTTTTCAATGGCAAAAATCAATGAATATTGTAAATGCACAAACAGTAATTTCTCCGCATTGCAAGGTGCAATTCTGAAATTTTTTGCTTTTTCCTGCTCCTCTTAGCATGATAAAGAAGATTCAAAGAGAGTGAGATGCCAGCTCCTTTCCTTCAGTCAGTAGCTTCAATCATTTCTGGTATATGAATAACATGATGTTTTTCAATGGCAAAAATCAATGAATTTTGTAAATGCACAAACAGTAATTTCTCCGCATTGCAAGGCGCAATTCTGAAATTTTTTGCTTTTTCCTGCTCCTCTTAGCATGATAAAGAAGATTCAAAGAGAGTGAGATGCCAGCTCCTTTCATTCAGTCAGTAGCTTCAATCATTTCTGGACATTTTTCAATGGCAAAAATCAATGAATATTGTAAATGCACAAACAGTAATTTCTCCGCATTGCAAGGTGCAATTCTGAAATTTTTTGCTTTTTCCTGCTCCTCTAAGCATGATAAAGAAGATTCAAAGAGAGTGAGATGCCAGCTCCTTTCATTCAGTCAGTAGCTTCAATCATTTCTGGACGTTTTTCAATGGCAAAAATCAATGAATATTGTAAATGCACAAACAGTAATTTCTCCGCATTGCAAGGTGCAATACTGAAATTTTTTGCTTTTTCCTGCTCCTCTTAGCATGATAAAGAAGATTCAAAGAGAGTGAGGTGCCAGCTCCTTTCATTCAGTCAGGAGCTTCAAACATTTCTGGTATATGAATAACATGTTTTTCAATGTCAAAAATCAATGAATATTGTAAATGCACAAACAGTAATTTCTCCGCATTGCAAGGTGCAATTCTGAAATTTTTTGCTTTTTCCTGCTCCTCTTAGCATGATAAAGAAGATTCAAAGAGAGTGAGATGCCAGCTCCTTTCATTCAGTCAGTAGCTTCAATCATTTCTGGACGTTTTTCAATGGCAAAAATCAATGAATATTGTAAATGCACAAACAGTAATTTCTCCGCATTGCAAGGTGCAATTCTGAAATTTTTTGCTTTTTCCTGCTCCTCTTAGCATGATAAAGAAGATTCAAAGAGAGTGAGATGCCAGCTCCTTTCATTCAGTCAGTAGCTTCAATCATTTCTGGACGTTTTTCAATGGCAAAAATCAATGAATATTGTAAATGCACAAACAGTAATTTCTCCGCATTGCAAGGTGCAATTCTGAAATTTTTTGCTTTTTCCTGCTCCTCTTAGCATGATAAAGAAGATTCAAAGAGAGTGAGATGTCAGCTCCTTTCATTCAGTCAGTAGCTTCAAACATTTCTGGTATATGAATAACATGATGTTTTTCAATGGCAAAAATCAATGAATATTGTAAATGCACAAACAGTAATTTCTCCGCATTGCAAGGTGCAATTCTGAAATTTTTTGCTTTTTCCTGCTCCTCTTAGCCATGATAAAGAAGATTCAAAGAGAGTGAGATGCCAGCTCCTTTCATTCAGTCAGTAGCTTCAATCATTTCTGGTATATGAATAACATGATGTTTTTCAATGGTAAAAATCAATGAATTTTGTAAATGCACAAACAGTAATTTCTCAGCATTGCAAGGTGCAATTCTGAAATTTTTTGCTTTTTCCTGCTCCTCTTAGCATGATAAAGAAGATTCAAAGAAAGTGAGATGCCAGCTCCTTTCATTGTCAGTAGCTTCAATCATTTCTGGACGTTTTTCAATGGCAAAAATCAATGAATATTGTAAATGCACAAACAGTAATTTCTCCGCATTGCAAGGTGCAATTCTGAAATTTTTTGCTTTTTCCTGCTCCTCTTAGCATTATGAAGAAGATTCAAAGAGAGTGAGATACCAGCTCCTTTCATTAAGTCAGTAGCTTCAAACATTTCTGGTATATGAATAACATGATGTTTTTCAATGGCAAAAATCAATGAATATTGTAATTGCACAAACAGTAATTTCTCCGCATTGCAAGGTGCAATTCTGAAATTTTTTGCTTTTTCCTGCTCCTCTTAGCATGATAAAGAAGATTCAAAGAGAGTGAGATGCCAACTCCTTTCGTTCAGTCAGTAGCTTCAATCATTTCTGGACGTTTTTCAATGGCAAAAATCATTGAATATTGTAAATGCACAAACAGTAATTTCTCCGCATTGCAAGGTGCAATTCTGAAATTTTTTACTTTTTCCTGCTCCTCTTAGCATGATAAAGAAGATTCAAAGAGAGTGAGATGCCAGCTCCTTTCATTCAGTCAGTAGCTTCAATCATTTCTGGTATATGAATAACATGATGTTTTTCAATCGCAAAAATCAATGAATATTGTAAATGCACAAACAGTAATTTCTCCGCATTGCAAGGTGCAATTCTGAAATTTTTTGCTTTTTCCTGCTCCTCTTAGCATGATAAAGAAAATTCAAAGAGAGTGAGATGCCAGCTCCTTTCATTCAGTCAGTAGCTTCAATCATTTCTGGACGTTTTTCAATGGCAAAAATCAATGAATATTGTAAATGCACAAACAGTAATTTCTCCGCATTGCAAGGTGCAATTCTGAAATTTTTTGCTTTTTCCTGCTCCTCTTAGCATGATAAAGAAGATTCAAAGAGAGTGAGATGCCAGCTCCTTTCCTTCAGTCAGTAGCGTCTATCATTTCTGGCATATGAATAACATGATGTTTTTCAATGGCAAAAATCAATGAATTTTGTAAATGCACAAACAGTAATTTCTCCGCATTGCAAGGCGCAATTCTGAAATTTTTTGCTTTTTCCTGCTCCTCTTAGCATGATAAAGAAGATTCAAAGAGAGTGAGATGCCAGCTCCTTTCATTCAGTCAGTAGCTTCAATCATTTCTGGACATTTTTCAATGGCAAAAATCAATGAATATTGTAAATGCACAAACAGTAATTTCTCGGCATTGCAAGGTGCAATTCTGAAATTTTTTGCTTTTTCCTGCTCCTCTTAGCATGATAAAGAAGATTCAAAGAGAATGAGATGACAGCTCCTTTCATTCAGTCAGTAGCTTCAATCATTTCTGGAAGTTTTTCAATGGCAAAAATCAATGAATATTGTAAATGCACAAACAGTAATTTCTCCGCATTGCAAGGTGCAATTCTGAAATTTTTTGCTTTTTCCTGCTCCTCTTAGCATGATAAAGAAGATTCAAAGAGAATGAGGTGCCAGATCCTTTCATTCAGTCAGGAGCTTCAAACATTTCTGGTATATGAATAACATATTTTTCAATGGCAAAAATCAATGAATATTGTAAATGCACAAACAGTAATTTCTCCGCATTGCAAGCCGCAATTCTGAAATTTTTTGCTTTTTCCTGCTCCTCTTAGCATGATAAAGAAGATTCAAAGAGAGTGAGATGCCAGCTCCTTTCATTCAGTCAGTAGCTTCAATCATTTCTGGACATTTTTCAATGGCAAAAATCAATGAATATTGTAAATGCACAAACAGTAATTTCTCCGCATTGCAAGGTGCAATTCTGAAATTTTTTGCTTTTTCCTGCTCCTCTTAGCATGATAAAGAAGATTCAAAGAGAGTGAGATGCCAGCTCCTTTCATTCAGTCAGTAGCTTCAATCATTTCTGGACGTTTTTCAATGGCAAAAATCAATGAATATTGTAAATGCACAAACAGTAATTTCTCCGCATTGCAAGGTGCAATTCTGAAATTTTTTGCTTTTTCCTGCCCCTCTTAGCATGATAAAGAAGATTCAAAGAGAGTGAGGTGCCAGCTCCTTTCATTCAGTCAGGAGCTTCAAACATTTCTGGTATATGAATAACATGTTTTTCAATGGCAAAAATCAATGAATATTGTAAATGCACAAACAGTAATTTCTCCGCATTGCAAGGTGCAATTCTGAAATTTTTTGCTTTTTCCTGCTCCTCTTAGCATGATAAAGAAGATTCAAAGAGAGTGAGATGCCAGCTCCTTTCATTCAGTCAGTAGCTTCAATCATTTCTGGACGTTTTTCAATGGCAAAAATCAATGAATATTGTAAATGCACAAACAGTAATTTCTCCGCATTGCAAGGTGCAATTCTGAAATTTTTTGCTTTTTCCTGCTCCTCTTAGCATGATAAAGAAGATTCAAAGAGAGTGAGATGCCAGCTCCTTTCATTCAGTCAGTAGCTTCAATCATTTCTGGACGTTCTTCAATGGCAAAAATCAATGAATATTGTAAATGCACAAACTGTAATTTCTCCGCATTGCAAGGTGCAATTCTGAAATTTTTTGCTTTTTCCTGCTCCTCTTAGCATGATAAAGAAGATTCAAAGAGAGTGAGATGCCAGCTCCTTTCATTCAGTCAGTAGCTTCAATCATTTCTGGACGTTTTTCAATGGCAAAAATCAATGAATATTGTAAATGCACAAACAGTAATTTCTCCGCATTGCAAGGTGCAATTCTGAAATTTTTTGCTTTTTCCTGCTCCTCTTAGCATGATAAAGAAGATTCAAAGAGAGTGAGATGCCAGCTCCTTTCATTCAGTCAGTAGCTTCAATCATTTCTGGACGTTTTTCAATGGCAAAAATCAATGAATATTGTAAATGCACAAACAGTAATTTCTCCGCATTGCAAGGTGCAATTCTGAAATTTTTTGCTTTTTCCTGCTCCTCTTAGCATGATAAAGAAGATTCAAAGAGAGTGAGATGTCAGCTCCTTTCATTCAGTCAGTAGCTTCAAACATTTCTGGTATATGAATAACATGATGTTTTTCAATGGCAAAAATCAATGAATATTGTAAATGCACAAACAGTAATTTCTCCGCATTGCAAGGTGCAATTCTGAAATTTTTTGCTTTTTCCTGCTCCTCTTAGCATGATAAAGAAGATTCAAAGAGAGTGAGGTGCCAGCTCCTTTCATTCAGTCAGGAGCTTCAAACATTTCTGGTATATGAATAACATGTTTTTCAATGGCAAAAATCAATGAATATTGTAAATGCACAAACAGTAATTTCTCCGCATTGCAAGGTGCAATTCTGAAATTTTTTGCTTTTTCCTGCTCCTCTTAGCATGATAAAGAAGATTCAAAGAGAGTGAGATGCCAGCTCCTTTCATTCAGTCAGTAGCTTCAATCATTTCTGGACGTTTTTCAATGTCAAAAATCAATGAATATTGTAAATGCACAAACAGTAATTTCTCCGCATTGCAAGGTGCAATTCTGAAATTTTTTGCTTTTTCCTGCTCCTCTTAGCATGATAAAGAAGATTCAAAGAGAGTGAGATGCCAGCTCCTTTCATTCAGTCAGTAGCTTCAATCATTTCTGGACGTTCTTCAATGGCAAAAATCAATGAATATTGTAAATGCACAAACTGTAATTTCTCCGCATTGCAAGGTGCAATTCTGAATTTTTTTGCTTTTTCCTGCTCCTCTTAGCATGATAAAGAAGATTCAAAGAGAGTGAGATGCCAGCTCCTTTCATTCAGTCAGTAGCTTCAATCATTTCTGGACGTTTTTCAATGGCAAAAATCAATGAATATTGTAAATGCACAAACAGTAATTTCTCCGCATTGCAAGGTGCAATTCTGAAATTTTTTGCTTTTTCCTGCTCCTCTTAGCATGATAAAGAAGATTCAAAGAGAGTGAGATGCCAGCTCCTTTCATTCAGTCAGTAGCTTCAATCATTTCTGGACGTTTTTCAATGGCAAAAATCAATGAATATTGTAAATGCACAAACAGTAATTTCTCCGCATTGCAAGGTGCAATTCTGAAATTTTTTGCTTTTTCCTGCTCCTCTTAGCATGATAAAGAAGATTCAAAGAGAGTGAGATGTCAGCTCCTTTCATTCAGTCAGTAGCTTCAAACATTTCTGGTATATGAATAACATGATGTTTTTCAATGGCAAAAATCAATGAATATTGTAAATGCACAAACAGTAATTTCTCCGCATTGCAAGGTGCAATTCTGAAATTTTTTGCTTTTTCCTGCTCCTCTTAGCATGATAAAGAAGATTCAAAGAGAGTGAGATGCCAGCTCCTTTCATTCAGTCAGTAGCTTCAATCATTTCTGGTATATGAATAACATGATGTTTTTCAATGGCAAAAATCAATGAATTTTGTAAATGCACAAACAGTAATTTCTCAGCATTGCAAGCTGCAATTCTGAAATTTTTTGCTTTTTCCTGCTCCTCTTAGCATGATAAAGAAGATTCAAAGAGAGTGAGATGCCAGCTCCTTTCATTGTCAGTAGCTTCAATCATTTCTGGACGTTTTTTAATGGCAAAAATCAATGAATATTGTAAATGCACAAACAGTAATTTCTCCGCATTGCAAGGTGCAATTCTGAAATTTTTTGCTTTTTCCTGCTCCTCTTAGCATTATGAAGAAGATTCAAAGAGATTGAGATACCAGCTCCTTTCATTAAGTCAGTAGCTTCAAACATTTCTGGTATATGAATAACATGATGTTTTTCAATGGCAAAAATCAATGAATATTGTAAATGCACAAAGAGTAATTTCTCCGCATTGCAAGGTGCAATTCTGAAATTTTTTGCTTTTTCCTGCTCCTCTTAGCATGATAAAGAAGATTCAAAGAGAGTGAGATGTCAGCTCCTTTCATTCAGTCAGTAGCTTCAAACATTTCTGGTATATGAATAACATGATGTTTTTCAATGGCAAAAATCAATGAATATTGTAAATGCACAAACAGTAATTTCTCCGCATTGCAAGGTGCAATTCTGAAATTTTTTGCTTTTTCCTGCTCCTCTTAGCATGATAAAGAAGATTCAAAGAGAGTGAGATGCCAGCTCCTTTCATTCAGTCAGTAGCTTCAATCATTTCTGGTATATGAATAACATGATGTTTTTCAATGGCAAAAATCAATGAATTTTGTAAATGCACAAACAGTAATTTCTCAGCATTGCAAGGTGCAATTCTGAAATTTTTTGCTTTTTCCTGCTCCTCTTAGCATGATAAAGAAGGTTCAAAGAGAGTGAGATGCCAGCTCCTTTCATTCAGTCAGTAGCTTCAATCATTTCTGGACGTTTTTCAATGGCAAAAATCAATGAATATTGTAAATGCACAAACAGTAATTTCTCCGCATTGCAAGGTGCAATTCTGAAATTTTTTGCTTTTTCCTGCTCCTCTTAGCATGATAAAGAAGATTCAAAGAGAGTGAGATGCCAGCTCCTTTCCTTCAGTCAGTAGCGTCAATCATTTCTGGCATATGAATAACATGATGTTTTTCAATGGCAAAAATCAATGAATTTTGTAAATGCACAAACAGTAATTTCTCCGCATTGCAAGGCGCAATTCTGAAATTTTTTGCTTTTTCCTGCTCCTCTTAGCATGATAAAGAAGATTCAAAGAGAGTGAGATGCCAGCTCCTTTCATTCAGTCAGTAGCTTCAATCATTTCTGGACATTTTTCAATGGCAAAAATCAATGAATATTGTAAATGCACAAACAGTAATTTCTCCGCATTGCAAGGTGCAATTCTGAAATTTTTTGCTTTTTCCTGCTCCTCTTAGCATGATAAAGAACATTCAAAGAGAGTGAGATGACAGCTCCTTTCATTCAGTCAGTAGCTTCAATCATTTCTGGACGTTTTTCAATGGCAAAAATCAATGAATATTGTAAATGCACAAACAGTAATTTCTCCGCATTGCAAGGTGCAATTCTGAAATTTTTTGCTTTTTCCTGCTCCTCTTAGCATGATAAAGAAGATTCAAAGAGAGTGAGGTGCCAGCTCCTTTCATTCAGTCAGGAGCTTCAAACATTTCTGGTATATGAATAACATGTTTTTCAATGGCAAAAATCAATGAATATTGTAAATGCACAAACAGTAATTTCTCCGCATTGCAAGGTGCAATTCTGAAATTTTTTGCTTTTTCCTGCTCCTCTTAGCATGATAAAGAAGATTCAAAGAGAGTGAGATGCCAGCTCCTTTCATTCAGTCAGTAGCTTCAATCATTTCTGGACGTTTTTCAATGGCAAAAATCAATGAATATTGTAAATGCACAAACAGTAATTTCTCCGCATTGCAAGGTGCAATTCTGAAATTTTTTGCTTTTTCCTGCTCCTCTTAGCATGATAAACAAGATTCAAAGAGAGTGAGATGCCAGCTCCTTTCATTCAGTCAGTAGCTTCAATCATTTCTGGACGTTTTTCAATGGCAAAAATCATTGAATATTGTAAATGCACAAACAGTAATTTCTCCGCATTGCAAGGTGCAATTCTGAAATTTTTTACTTTTTCCTGCTCCTCTTAGCATGATAAAGAAGATTCAAAGAGAGTGAGATGCCAGCTCCTTTCATTCAGTCAGTAGCTTCAATCATTTCTGGTATATGAATAACAAGATGTTTTTCAATCGCAAAAATCAATGAATATTGTAAATGCACAAACAGTAATTTCTCCGCATTGCAAGGTGCAATTCTGAAATTTTTTGCTTTTTCCTGCTCCTCTTAGCATGATAAAGAAGATTCAAAGAGAGTGAGATGCCAGCTCCTTTCCTTCAGTCAGTAGCTTCAATCATTTCTGGTATATGAATAACATGATGTTTTTCAATGGCAAAAATCAATGAATTTTGTAAATGCACAAACAGTAATTTCTCCGCATTGCAAGGCGCAATTCTGAAATTTTTTGCTTTTTCCTGCTCCTCTTAGCATGATAAAGAAGATTCAAAGAGAGTGAGATGCCAGCTCCTTTCATTCAGTCAGTAGCTTCAATCATTTCTGGACATTTTTCAATGGCAAAAATCAATGAATATTGTAAATGCACAAACAGTAATTTCTCCGCATTGCAAGGTGCATTTCTGAAATTTTTTGCTTTTTCCTGCTCCTCTTAGCATGATAAAGAAGATTCAAAGAGAGTGAGATGCCAGCTCCTTTCATTCAGTCAGTAGCTTCAATCATTTCTGGACGTTTTTCAATGGCAAAAATCAATGAATATTGTAAATGCACAAACAGTAATTTCTCCGCATTGCAAGGTGCAATTCTGAAATTTTTTGCTTTTTCCTGCTCCTCTTAGCATGATAAAGAAGATTCAAAGAGAGTGAGATGCCAGCTCCTTTCATTCAGTCAGTACCTTCAATCATTTCTGGACGTTTTTCAATGGCAAAAATCAATGAATATTGTAAATGCACAAACAGTAATTTCTCCGCATTGCAAGGTGCAATTCTGAAATTTTTTGCTTTTTACTGCTCCTCTTAGCATGATAAAGAAGATTCAAAGAGAGTGAGATGCCAGCTCCTTTCATTCAGTCAGTAGCTTCAATCATTTCTGGACGTTTTTCAATGGCAAAAATCAATGAATATTGTAAATGCACAAACTGTAATTTCTCCGCATTGCAAGGTGCAATTCTGAAATTTTTTGCTTTTTCCTGCTCCTCTTAGCATGATAAAGAAGATTCAAAGAGAGTGAGATGCCAGCTCCTTTCATTCAGTCAGTAGCTTCAATCATTTCTGGTATATGAATAACATGATGTTTTTCAATAGCAAAAATCAATGAATATTGTAAATGCACAAACAGTAATTTCTCCGCATTGCAAGGTGCAATTCTGAAATTTTTTGCTTTTTCCTGCTCCTCTTAGCATGATAAAGAAGATTCAAAGAGAGTGAGATGCCAGCTCCTTTCATTCAGTCAGTAGCTTCAATCATTTCTGGACGTTTTTCAATGGCAAAAATCAATGAATATTGTAAATGCACAAACAGTAATTTCTCCGCATTGCAAGGTGCAATTCTGAAATTTTTTGCTTTTTCCTGCTCCTCTTAGCATGATAAACAAGATTCAAAGAGAGTGAGATGCCAGCTCCTTTCATTCAGTCAGTAGCTTCAATCATTTCTGGACGTTTTTCAATGGCAAAAATCAATGAATATTGTAAATGCACAAACAGTAATTTCTCCGCATTGCAAGGTGCAATTCTGAAATTTTTTGCTTTTTCCTGCTCCTCTTAGCATGATAAAGAAGATTCAAAGAGAGTGAGATGCCAGCTCCTTTCATTCAGTCAGTAGCTTCAATCATTTCTGGTATATGAATAACATGATGTTTTTCAATGGCAAAAATCAATGAATATTGTAAATGCACAAACAGTAATTTTTCCGCATTGCAAGGTGCAATTCTGAAATTTTTTGCTTTTTCCTGCTCCTCTTAGCATGATAAAGAAGATTCAAAGAGAGTGAGATGCCAGCTCCTTTCATTCAGTCAGTAGCTTCAATCATTTCTGGACGTTTTTCAATGGCAAAAATCAATGAATATTGTAAATGCACAAACAGTAATTTCTCCGCATTGCAAGGTGCAATTCTGAAATTTTTTGCTTTTTCCTGCTCCTCTTAGCATGATAAACAAGATTCAAAGAGAGTGAGATGCCAGCTCCTTTCATTCAGTCAGTAGCTTCAATCATTTCTGGACGTTTTTCAATGGCAAAAATCATTGAATATTGTAAATGCACAAACAGTAATTTCTCCGCATTGCAAGGTGCAATTCTGAAATTTTTTACTTTTTCCTGCTCCTCTTAGCATGATAAAGAAGATTCAAAGAGAGTGAGATGCCAGCTCCTTTCATTCAGTCAGTAGCTTCAATCATTTCTGGTATATGAATAACATGATGTTTTTCAATCGCAAAAATCAATGAATATTGTAAATGCACAAACAGTAATTTCTCCGCATTGCAAGGTGCAATTCTGAAATTTTTTGCTTTTTCCTGCTCCTCTTAGCATGATAAAGAAGATTCAAAGAGAGTGAGATGCCAGCTCCTTTCATTCAGTCAGTAGCTTCAATCATTTCTGGATGTTTTTCAATGGCAAAAATCAATGAATATTGTAAATGCACAAACAGTAATTTCTCCGCATTGCAAGGTGCAATTCTGAAATTTTTTGCTTTTTCCTGCTCCTCTTAGCATGATAAAGAAGATTCAAAGAGAGTGAGATGCCAGCTCCTTTCCTTCAGTCAGTAGCTTCAATCATTTCTGGTATATGAATAACATGATGTTTTTCAATGGCAAAAATCAATGAATTTTGTAAATGCACAAACAGTAATTTCTCCGCATTGCAAGGCGCAGTTCTGAAATTTTTTGCTTTTTCCTGCTCCTCTTAGCATGATAAAGAAGATTCAAAGAGAGTGAGATGCCAGCTCCTTTCATTCAGTCAGTAGCTTCAATCATTTCTGGACATTTTTCAATGGCAAAAATCAATGAATATTGTAAATGCACAAACAGTAATTTCTCCGCATTGCAAGGTGCAATTCTGAAATTTTTTGCTTTTTCCTGCTCCTCTTAGCATGATAAAGAAGATTCAAAGAGAGTGAGATGCCAGCTCCTTTCATTCAGTCAGTAGCTTCAATCATTTCTGGACGTTTTTCAATGGCAAAAATCAATGAATATTGTAAATGCACAAACAGTAATTTCTCCGCATTGCAAGGTGCAATTCTGAAATTTTTTGCTTTTTCCTGCTCCTCTTAGCATGATAAAGAAGATTCAAAGAGAGTGATATTCCAGCTCCTTTCATTCAGTCAGTACCTTCAATCATTTCTGGACGTTTTTCAATGGC
Organism: Phyllobates terribilis; assembly: GCF_046119375.1. Classification (NCBI taxonomy): domain Eukaryota; kingdom Metazoa; phylum Chordata; class Amphibia; order Anura; family Dendrobatidae; genus Phyllobates; species Phyllobates terribilis. Next base: position 97,447 of record NW_027363936.1, read on the forward strand.
AAAAATCAATGAATATTGTAAATGCACAAACAGTAATTTCTCCGCATTGCAAGGTGCAAGTCTGAAATTTTTTGCTTTTTCCTGCTCCTCTTAGCATGATAAAGAATATTCAAAGAGAGTGAGATGCCAGCTCCTTTCATTCAGTCAGTAGCTTCAATCATTTCTGGACATTTTTCAATGGCAAAAATCAATGAATATTGTAAATGCACAAACTGTAATTTCTCCGCATTGCAAGGTGCAATTCTGAAATTTTTTGCTTTTTCCTGCTCCTCTTAGCATGATAAAGAAGATTCAAAGAGAGTGAGATGCCAGCTCCTTTCATTCAGTCAGTAGCTTCAATCATTTCTGGTATATGAATAACATGATGTTTTTCAATAGCAAAAATCAATGAATATTGTAAATGCACAAACAGTAATTTCTCCGCATTGCAAGGTGCAATTCTGAAATTTTTTGCTTTTTCCTGCTCCTCTTAGCATGATAAAGAAGATTCAAAGAGAGTGAGATGCCAGCTCCTTTCATTCAGTCAGTAGCTTCAATCATTTCTGGTATATGAATAACATGATGTTTTTCAATAGCAAAAATCAATGAATATTGTAAATGCACAAACAGTAATTTCTCCGCATTGCAAGGTGCAATTCTGAATTTTTTTGCTTTTTCCTGCTCCTCTTAGCATGATAAAGAAGATTCAAAGAGAGTGAGATGCCAGCTCCTTTCATTCAGTCAGTAGCTTCAATCATTTCTGGACGTTTTTCAATGGCAAAAATCAATGAATATTGTAAATGCACAAACAGTAATTTCTCCGCATTGCAAGGTGCAATTCTGAAATTTTTTGCTTTTTCCTGCTCCTCTTAGCATGATAAACAAGATTCAAAGAGAGTGAGATACCAGCTCCTTTCATTCAGTCAGTAGCTTCAATCATTTCTGGACGTTTTTCAATGGCAAAAATCATTGAATATTGTAAATGCACAAACAGTAATTTCTCCGCATTGCAAGGTGCAATTCTGAAATTTTTTACTTTTTCCTGCTCCTCTTAGCATGATAAAGAAGATTCAAAGAGAGTGAGATGCCAGCTCCTTTCATTCAGTCAGTAGCTTCAATCATTTCTGGTATATGAATAACATGATGTTTTTCAATGGCAAAAATCAATGAATATTGTAAATGCACAAACAGTAATTTTTCCGCATTGCAAGGTGCAATTCTGAAATTTTTTGCTTTTTCCTGCTCCTCTTAGCATGATAAAGAAGATTCAAAGAGAGTGAGATGCCAGCTCCTTTCATTCAGTCAGTAGCTTCAATCATTTCTGGACGTTTTTCAATGGCAAAAATCAATGAATATTGTAAATGCACAAACAGTAATTTCTCCGCATTGCAAGGTGCAATTCTGAAATTTTTTGCTTTTTCCTGCTCCTCTTAGCATGATAAACAAGATTCAAAGAGAGTGAGATGCCAGCTCCTTTCATTCAGTCAGTAGCTTCAATCATTTCTGGACGTTTTTCAATGGCAAAAATCATTGAATATTGTAAATGCACAAACAGTAATTTCTCCGCATTGCAAGGTGCAATTCTGAAATTTTTTACTTTTTCCTGCTCCTCTTAGCATGATAAAGAAGATTCAAAGAGAGTGAGATGCCAGCTCCTTTCATTCAGTCAGTAGCTTCAATCATTTCTGGTATATGAATAACATGATGTTTTTCAATCGCAAAAATCAATGAATATTGTAAATGCACAAACAGTAATTTCTCCGCATTGCAAGGTGCAATTCTGAAATTTTTTGCTTTTTCCTGCTCCTCTTAGCATGATAAAGAAGATTCAAAGAGAGTGAGATGCCAGCTCCTTTCATTCAGTCAGTAGCTTCAATCATTTCTGGATGTTTTTCAATGGCAAAAATCAATGAATATTGTAAATGCACAAACAGTAATTTCTCCGCATTGCAAGGTGCAATTCTGAAATTTTTTGCTTTTTCCTGCTCCTCTTAGCATGATAAAGAAGATTCAAAGAGAGTGAGATGCCAGCTCCTTTCCTTCAGTCAGTAGCTTCAATCATTTCTGGTATATGAATAACATGATGTTTTTCAATGGCAAAAATCAATGAATTTTGTAAATGCACAAACAGTAATTTCTCCGCATTGCAAGGCGCAGTTCTGAAATTTTTTGCTTTTTCCTGCTCCTCTTAGCATGATAAAGAAGATTCAAAGAGAGTGAGATGCCAGCTCCTTTCATTCAGTCAGTAGCTTCAATCATTTCTGGACATTTTTCAATGGCAAAAATCAATGAATATTGTAAATGCACAAACAGTAATTTCTCCGCATTGCAAGGTGCAATTCTGAAATTTTTTGCTTTTTCCTGCTCCTCTTAGCATGATAAAGAAGATTCAAAGAGAGTGAGATGCCAGCTCCTTTCATTCAGTCAGTAGCTTCAATCATTTCTGGACGTTTTTCAATGGCAAAAATCAATGAATATTGTAAATGCACAAACAGTAATTTCTCCGCATTGCAAGGTGCAATTCTGAAATTTTTTGCTTTTTCCTGCTCCTCTTAGCATGATAAAGAAGATTCAAAGAGAGTGATATTCCAGCTCCTTTCATTCAGTCAGTACCTTCAATCATTTCTGGACGTTTTTCAATGGCAAAAATCAATGAATATTGTAAATGCACAAACAGTAATTTCTCCGCATTGCAAGGTGCAAGTCTGAAATTTTTTGCTTTTTCCTGCTCCTCTTAGCATGATAAAGAATATTCAAAGAGAGTGAGATGCCAGCTCCTTTCATTCAGTCAGTAGCTTCAATCATTTCTGGACATTTTTCAATGGCAAAAATCAATGAATATTGTAAATGCACAAACTGTAATTTCTCCGCATTGCAAGGTGCAATTCTGAAATTTTTTGCTTTTTCCTGCTCCTCTTAGCATGATAAAGAAGATTCAAAGAGAGTGAGATGCCAGCTCCTTTCATTCAGTCAGTAGCTTCAATCATTTCTGGTATATGAATAACATGATGTTTTTCAATAGCAAAAATCAATGAATATTGTAAATGCACAAACAGTAATTTCTCCGCATTGCAAGGTGCAATTCTGAAATTTTTTGCTTTTTCCTGCTCCTCTTAGCATGATAAAGAAGATTCAAAGAGAGTGAGATGCCAGCTCCTTTCATTCAGTCAGTAGCTTCAATCATTTCTGGACGTTTTTCAATGGCAAAAATCAATGAATATTGTAAATGCACAAACAGTAATTTCTCCGCATTGCAAGGTGCAATTCTGAAATTTTTTGCTTTTTCCTGCTCCTCTTAGCATGATAAACAAGATTCAAAGAGAGTGAGATACCAGCTCCTTTCATTCAGTCAGTAGCTTCAATCATTTCTGGACGTTTTTCAATGGCAAAAATCATTGAATATTGTAAATGCACAAACAGTAATTTCTCCGCATTGCAAGGTGCAATTCTGAAATTTTTTACTTTTTCCTGCTCCTCTTAGCATGATAAAGAAGATTCAAAGAGAGTGAGATGCCAGCTCCTTTCATTCAGTCAGTAGCTTCAATCATTTCTGGTATATGAATAACATGATGTTTTTCAATCGCAAAAATCAATGAATATTGTAAATGCACAAACAGTAATTTCTCCGCATTGCAAGGTGCAATTCTGAAATTTTTTGCTTTTTCCTGCTCCTCTTAGCATGATAAAGAAGATTCAAAGAGAGTGAGATGCCAGCTCCTTTCATTCAGTCAGTAGCTTCAATCATTTCTGGACGTTTTTCAATGGCAAAAATCAATGAATATTGTAAATGCACAAACAGTAATTTCTCCGCATTGCAAGGTGCAATTCTGAAATTTTTTGCTTTTTCCTGCTCCTCTTAGCATGATAAAGAAGATTCAAAGAGAGTGAGATGCCAGCTCCTTTCCTTCAGTCAGTAGCTTCAATCATTTCTGGTATATGAATAACATGATGTTTTTCAATGGCAAAAATCAATGAATTTTGTAAATGCACAAACAGTAATTTCTCGGCATTGCAAGGCGCAATTCTGAAATTTTTTGCTTTTTCCTGCTCCTCTTAGCATGATAAAGAAGATTCAAAGAGAGTGAGATGCCAGCTCCTTTCATTCAGTCAGTAGCTTCAATCATTTCTGGACATTTTTCAATGGCAAAAATCAATGAATATTGTAAATGCACAAACAGTAATTTCTCCGCATTGCAAGGTGCAATTCTGAAATTTTTTGCTTTTTCCTGCTCCTCTTAGCATGATAAAGAAGATTCAAAGAGAGTGAGATGCCAGCTCCTTTCATTCAGTCAGTAGCTTCTATCATTTCTGGACGTTTTTCAATGGCAAAAATCAATGAATATTGTAAATGCACAAACAGTAATTTCTCCGCATTGCAAGGTGCAATTCTAAAATTTTTTGCTTTTTCCTGCTCCTCTTAGCATGATAAAGAAGATTCAAAGAGAGTGAGGTGCCAGCTCCTTTCATTCAGTCAGGAGCTTCAAACATTTCTGGTATATGAATAACATGTTTTTCAATGGCAAAAATCAATGAATATTGTAAATGCACAAACAGTAATTTCTCCGCATTGCAAGGTGCAATTCTGAAATTTTTTGCTTTTTCCTGCTCCTCTTAGCATGATAAAGAAGATTCAAAGAGAGTGAGATGCCAGCTCCTTTCATTCAGTCAGTAGCTTCAATCATTTCTGGACGTTTTTCAATGGCAAAAATCAATGAATATTGTAAATGCACAAACTGTAATTTCTCCGCATTGCAAGGTGCAATTCTGAAATTTTTTGCATTTTCCTGCTCCTCTTAGCATGATAAAGAAGATTCAAAGAGAGTGAGATGCCAGCTCCTTTCATTCAGTCAGTAGCTTCAATCATTTCTGGACGTTTTTCAATGGCAAAAATCAACGAATATTGTAAATGCACAAACAGTAATTTCTCCGCATTGCAAGGTGCAATTCTGAAATTTTTTGCTTTTTCCTGCTCCTCTTAGCATGATAAAGAAGATTCAAAGAGAGTGAGATGCCAGCTCCTTTCATTCAGTCAGTAGCTTCAATCATTTCTGGACGTTTTTCAATGGCAAAAATCAATGAATATTGTAAATGCACAAACTGTAATTTCTCCGCATTGCAAGGTGCAATTCTGAAATTTTTTGCTTTTTCCTGCTCCTCTTAGCATGATAAAGAAGATTCAAAGAGAGTGAGATGCCAGCTCCTTTCATTCAGTCAGTAGCTTCAATCATTTCTGGACGTATTTCAATGGCAAAAATCAATGAATATTGTAAATGCACAAACAGTAATTTCTCCGCATTGCAAGGTGCAATTCTGAAATTTTTTGCTTTTTCCTGCTCCTCTTAGCATGATAAAGAAGATTCAAAGAGAGTGAGATGCCAGCTCCTTTCATTCAGTCAGTACCTTCAATCATTTCTGGACGTTTTTCAATGGCAAAAATCAATGAATATTGTAAATGCACAAACAGTAATTTCTCCGCATTGCAAGGTGCAATTCTGAAATTTTTTGCTTTTTCCTGCTCCTCTTAGCATGATAAAGAAGATTCAAAGAGAGTGAGATGCCAGCTCCTTTCATTCAGTCAGTAGCTTCAAACATTTCTGGTATATGAATAACATGATGTTTTTCAATGGCAAAAATCAATGAATATTGTAAATGCACAAACAGTAATTTCTCCGCATTGCAAGGTGCAAGTCTGAAATTTTTTGCTTTTTCCTGCTCCTCTTAGCATGATAAAGAAGATTCAAAGAGAGTGAGATGCCAGCTCCTTTCATTCAGTCAGTAGCTTCAAACATTTCTGGTATATGAATAACATGATGTTTTTCAATGGCAAAAATCAATGAATATTGTAAATGCACAAACAGTAATTTCTCCGCATTGCAAGGTGCAAGTCTGAAATTTTTTGCTTTTTCCTGCTCCTCTTAGCATGATAAAGAAGATTCAAAGAGAGTGAGATGCCAGCTCCTTTCATTCAGTCAGTAGCTTCAATCATTTCTGGACGTTTTTCAATGGTAAAAATCAATGAATATTGTAAATGCACAAACAGTAATTTCTCCACATTGCAAGGTGCAATTCTGAAATTTTTTGCTTTTTCCTGCTCCTCTTAGCATGATAAAGAAGATTCAAAGAGAGTGAGATGCCAGCTCCTTTCATTCAGTCAGTAGCTTCAAACATTTCTGGTATATGAATAACATGATGTTTTTCAATGGCAAAAATCAATGAATATTGTAAATGCACAAACAGTAATTTCTCCGCATTGCAAGGTGCAATTCTGAAATTTTTTGCTTTTTCCTGCTCCTCTTAGCATGATAAAGAAGATTCAAAGAGAGTGAGATGCCAGCTTCTTTCATTCAGTCAGTAGCTTCAATCATTTCTGGATGTTTTTCAATGGCAAAAATCAATGAATATTGTAAATGCACAAACTGTAATTTCTCCGCATTGCAAGGTGCAATTCTGAAATTTTTTGCTTTTTCCTGCTCCTCTTAGCATGATAAAGAAGATTCAAAGAGAGTGAGATGCCAGCTCCTTTCATTCAGTCAGTAGCTTCAATCATTTCTGGACGTTTTTCAATGGCAAAAATCAATGAATATTGTAAATGCACAAACAGTAATTTCTCCGCATTGCAAGGTGCAATTCTGAAATTTTTTGCTTTTTCCTGCTCCTCTTAGCATGATAAAGAAGATTCAAAGAGAGTGAGATGCCAGCTCCTTTCATTCAGTCAGTACCTTCAATCATTTCTGGACGTTTTTCAATGGCAAAAATCAATGAATATTGTAAATGCACAAACAGTAATTTCTCCGCATTGCAAGGTGCAATTCTGAAATTTTTTGCTTTTTCCCGCTCCTCTTAGCATGATAAAGAAGATTCAAAGAGAGTGAGGTGCCAGCTCCTTTCATTCAGTCAGTAGCTTCAAACATTTCTGGTATATGAATAACATGTTTTTCAATGGCAAAAATCAATGAATATTGTAAATGCACAAACAGTAATTTCTCCGCATTGCAAGGTGCAATTCTGAAATTTTTTGCTTTTTCCTGCTCCTCTTAGCATGATAAAGAAGATTCAAAGAGAGTGAGATGCCAGCTCCTTTCATTCAGTCAGTAGCTTCAATCATTTCTGGACGTTTTTCAATGGCAAAAATCAATGAATATTGTAAATGCACAAACAGTAATTTCTCCGCATTCCAAGGTGCAATTCTGAAATTTTTTGCTTTTTCCTGCTCCTCTTAGCATGATAAAGAAGATTCAAAGAGAGTGAGATGCCAGCTCCTTTCATTCAGTCAGTAGCTTCAATCATTTCTGGACGTTTTTCAATGGCAAAAATCAATGAATATTGTAAATGCACAAACAGTAATTTCTCCGCATTGCAAGGTGCAATTCTGAAATTTTTTGCTTTTTCCTGCTCCTCTTAGCATGATAAAGAAGATTCAAAGAGAGTGAGATGCCAGCTCCTTTCATTCAGTCAGTAGCTTCAAACATTTCTGGTATATGAATAACATGATGTTTTTCAATGGCAAAAATCAATGAATATTGTAAATGCACAAACAGTAATTTCTCCGCATTGCAAGGTGCAAGTCTGAAATTTTTTGCTTTTTCCTGCTCCTCTTAGCATGATAAAGAAGATTCAAAGAGAGTGAGATGCCAGCTACTTTCATTCAGTCAGTAGCTTCAATCATTTCTGGACGTTTTTCAATGGTAAAAATCAATGAATATTGTAAATGCACAAACAGTAATTTCTCCACATTGCAATGTGCAATTCTAAAATTTATTGCTTTTTCCTGCTCCTCTTAGCATGATAAAGAAGATTCAAAGAGAGTGAGATGCCAGCTCCTTTCATTCAGTCAGTACCTTCAATCATTTCTGGACGTTTTTCAATGGCAAAAATCAATGAATATTGTAAATGCACAAACAGTAATTTCTCCGCATTGCAAGGTGCAATTCTGAAATTTTTTGCTTTTTCCTGCTCCTCTTAGCATGATAAAGAAGATTCAAAGAGAGTGAGATGCCAGCTCCTTTCATTCAGTCAGTAGCTTCAAACATTTCTGGTATATGAATAACATGATGTTTTTCAATGGCAAAAATCAATGAATATTGTAAATGCACAAACAGTAATTTCTCCGCATTGCAAGGTGCAAGTCTGAAAATTTTTGCTTTTTCCTGCTCCTCTTAGCATGATAAAGAAGATTCAAAGAGAGTGAGATGCCAGCTACTTTCATTCAGTCAGTAGCTTCAATCATTTCTGGACGTTTTTCAATGGTAAAAATCAATGAATATTGTAAATGCACAAACAGTAATTTCTCCACATTGCAAGGTGCAATTTTGAAATTTTTTGCTTTTTCCTGCTCCTCTTAGCATGATAAAGAAGATTCAAAGAGAGTGAGATGCCAGCTCCTTTCATTCAGTCAGTAGCTTCAATCATTTCTGGACGTTTTTCAATGGCAAAAATCAATGAATATTGTAAATGCACAAACAGTAATTTCTCCGCATTGCAAGGTGCAATTCTGAAATTTTTTGCTTTTTCCTGCTCCTCTTAGCATGATAAAGAAGATTCAAAGAGAGTGAGATGCCAGCTCCTTTCCTTCAGTCAGTAGCGTCAATCATTTCTGGCATATGAATAACATGATGTTTTTCAATGGCAAAAATCAATGAATTTTGTAAATGCACAAACAGTAATTTCTCCGCATTGCAAGGTGCAAGTCTGAAATTTTTTGCTTTTTCCTGCTCCTCTTAGCATGATAAAGAAGATTCAAAGAGAGTGAGATGCCAGCTACTTTCATTCAGTCAGTAGCTTCAATCATTTCTGGACGTTTTTCAATGGTAAAAATCAATGAATATTGTAAATGCACAAACAGTAATTTCTCCACATTGCAATGTGCAATTCTAAAATTTTTTGCTTTTTCCTGCTCCTCTTAGCATGATAAAGAAGATTCAAAGAGAGTGAGATGCCAGCTCCTTTCATTCAGTCAGTAGCTTCAAACATTTCTGGTATATGAATAACATGATGTTTTTCAATGGCAAAAATCAATGAATATTGTAAATGCACAAACAGTAATTTCTCCGCATTGCAAGGTGCAATTCTGAATTTTTTTGCTTTTTCCTGCTCCTCTTAGCATGATAAAGAAGATTCAAAGAGAGTGAGATGCCAACTCCTTTCATTCAGTCAGTAGCTTCAAACATTTCTGGTATATGAATAACATGATGTTTTTCAATGGCAAAAATCAATGAATATTGTAAATGCACAAACAGTAATTTCTCCGCATTGCAAGGTGCAATTCTGAAATTTTTTGCTTTTTCCTGCTCCTCTTAGCATGATAAAGAAGATTCAAAGAGAGTGAGATGCCAGCTCCTTTCATTCAGTCAGTAGCTTCAATCATTTCTGGACGTTTTTCAATGGCAAAAATCAATGAATATTGTAAATGCACAAACAGTAATTTCTCCGCATTGCAAGGTGCAATTCTGAAATTTTTTGCTTTTTCCTGCTCCTCTTAGCATGATAAAGAAGATTCAAAGAGAGTGAGATGCCAGCTCCTTTCATTCAGTCAGTAGCTTCAATCATTTCTGGACGTTTTTCAATGGCAAAAATCAATGAATATTGTAAATGCACAAACAGTAATTTCTCCGCATTGCAAGGTGCAATTCTGAAATTTTTTGCTTTTTCCTGCTCCTCTTAGCATGATAAAGAAGATTCAAAGAGAGTGAGATGCCAGCTCCTTTGATTCAGTCAGTAGCTTCAAACATTTCTGGTATATGAATAACATGATGTTTTTCAATGGCAAAAATCAATGAATATTGTAAATGCACAAACAGTAATTTCTCCGCATTGCAAGGTGCAAGTCTGAAATTTTTTGCTTTTTCCTGCTCCTCTTAGCATGATAAAGAAGATTCAAAGAGAGTGAGATGCCAGCTACTTTCATTCAGTCAGTAGCTTCAATCATTTCTGGACGTTTTTCAATGGTAAAAATCAATGAATATTGTAAATGCACAATCAGTAATTTCTCCACATTGCAAGGTGCAATTCTGAAATTTTTTGCTTTTTCCTGCTCCTCTTAGCATGATAAAGAAGATTCAAAGAGAGTGAGATGCCAGCTCCTTTCATTCAGTCAGTAGCTTCAAACATTTCTGGTATATGAATAACATGATGTTTTTCAATGGCAAAAATCAATGAATATTGTAAATGCACAAACAGTAATTTCTCCGCATTGCAAGGTGCAAGTCTGAAATTTTTTGCTTTTTCCTGCTCCTCTTAGCATGATAAAGAAGATTCAAAGAGAGTGAGATGCCAGCTACTTTCATTCAGTCAGTAGCTTCAATCATTTCTGGACGTTTTTCAATGGTAAAAATCAATGAATATTGTAAATGCACAAACAGTAATTTCTCCACATTGCAAGGTGCAATTCTGAAATTTTTTGCTTTTTCCTGCTCCTCTTAGCATGATAAAGAAGATTCAAAGAGAGTGAGATGCCAGCTCCTTTCATTCAGTCAGTAGCTTCAAACATTTCTGGTATATGAATAACATGATGTTTTTCAATGGCAAAAATCAATGAATATTGTAAATGCACAAACAGTAATTTCTCCACATTGCAAGGTGCAATTCTGAATTTTTTTGCTTTTTCCTGCTCCTCTTAGCATGATAAAGAAGATTCAAAGAGAGTGAGATGCCAGCTCCTTTCATTCAGTCAGTAGCTTCAAACATTTCTGGTATATGAATAACATGATGTTTTTCAATGGCAAAAATCAATGAATATTGTAAATGCACAAACAGTAATTTCTCCGCATTGCAAGGTGCAATTCTGAAATTTTTTGCTTTTTCCTGCTCCTCTTAGCATGATAAAGAAGATTCAAAGAGAGTGAGATGCCAGCTCCTTTCATTCAGTCAGTAGCTTCAATCATTTCTGGACGTTTTTCAATGGCAAAAATCAATGAATATTGTAAATGCACAAACAGTAATTTCTCCGCATTGCAAGGTGCAATTCTGAAATTTTTTGCTTTTTCCTGCTCCTCTTAGCATGATAAAGAAGATTCAAAGAGAGTGAGATGTCAGCTCCTTTCATTCAGCCAGTAGCTTCAAACATTTCTGGTATATGAATAACATGATGTTTTTCAATGGCAAAAATCAATGAATATTGTAAATGCACAAACAGTAATTTCTCCGCATTGCAAGGTGCAATTCTGAAATTTTTTGCTTTTTCCTGCTCCTCTTAGCATGATAAAGAAGATTCAAAGAGAGTGAGATGCCAGCTCCTTTCCTTCAGTCAGTAGCTTCAATCATTTCTGGACGTTTTTCAATGGCAAAAATCAATGAATATTGTAAATGCACAAACAGTAATTTCTCCGCATTGCAAGGTGCAATTCTGAAATTTTTTGCTTTTTCCTGCTCCTCTTAGCATGATAAAGAAGATTCAAAGAGAGTGAGATGCCAGCTCCTTTCGTTCAGTCAGTAGCTTCAATCATTTCTGGACGTTTTTCAATGGCAAAAATCATTGAATATTATAAATGCACAAACAGTAATTTCTCCGCATTGCAAGGTGCAATTCTGAAATTTTTTGCTTTTTCTCGCTCCTCTTAGCATGATAAAGAAGATTCAAAGAGAGTGAGGTGCCAGCTCCTTTCATTCAGTCAGTAGCTTCAAACATTTCTGGTATATGAATAACATGTTTTTCAATGGCAAAAATCAATGAATATTGTAAATGCACAAACAGTAATTTCTCCGCATTGCAAGGTGCAATTCTGAAATTTTTTGCTTTTTCCTGCTCCTCTTAGCATGATAAAGAAGATTCAAAGAGAGTGAGATGCCAGCTCCTTTCATTCAGTCAGTAGCTTCAATCATTTCTGGACGTTTTTCAATGGCAAAAATCAATGAATATTGTAAATGCACAAACAGTAATTTCTCCGCATTGCAAGGTGCAATTCTGAAATTTTTTGCTTTTTCCTGCTCCTCTTAGCATGATAAAGAAGATTCAAAGAGAGTGAGATGCCAGCTCCTTTCATTCAGTCAGTAGCTTCAATCATTTCTGGACGTTTTTCAATGGCAAAAATCAATGAATATTGTAAATGCACAAACAGTAATTTCTCCGCATTGCAAGGTGCAATTCTGAAATTTTTTGCTTTTTCCTGCTCCTCTTAGCATGATAAAGAAGATTCAAAGAGAGTGAGATGCCAGCTCCTTTCATTCAGTCAGTAGCTTCAAACATTTCTGGTATATGAATAACATGATGTTTTTCAATGGCAAAAATCAATGAATATTGTAAATGCACAAACAGTAATTTCTCCGCATTGCAAGGTGCAAGTCTGAAATTTTTTGCTTTTTCCTGCTCCTCTTAGCATGATAAAGAAGATTCAAAGAGAGTGAGATGCCAGCTACTTTCATTCAGTCAGTAGCTTCAATCATTTCTGGACGTTTTTCAATGGTAAAAATCAATGAATATTGTAAATGCACAAACAGTAATTTCTCCACATTGCAATGTGCAATTCTAAAATTTTTTGCTTTTTCCTGCTCCTCTTAGCATGATAAAGAAGATTCAAAGAGAGTGAGATGCCAGCTCCTTTCATTCAGTCAGTAGCTTCAAACATTTCTGGTATATGAATAACATGATGTTTTTCAATGGCAAAAATCAATGAATATTGTAAATGCACAAACAGTAATTTCTCCGCATTGCAAGGTGCAGTTCTGAAATTTTTTGCTTTTTCCTGCTCCTCTTAGCATGATAAAGAAGATTCAAAGAGAGTGAGATGCCAGCTCCTTTCATTCAGTCAGTAGCTTCAATCATTTCTGGACGTTTTTCAATGGCAAAAATCAATGAATATTGTAAATGCACAAACAGTAATTTCTCCGCATTGCAAGGTGCAATTCTGAAATTTTTTGCTTTTTCCTGCTCCTCTTAGCATGATAAAGAAGATTCAAAGAGAGTGAGATGCCAGCTCCTTTCATTCAGTCAGTAGCTTCAATCATTTCTGGACGTTTTTCAATGGCAAAAATCAATGAATATTGTAAATGCACAAACAGTAATTTCTCCGCATTGCAAGGTGCAATTCTGAAATTTTTTGCTTTTTCCTGCTCCTCTTAGCATGATAAAGAAGATTCAAAGAGAGTGAGATGCCAGCTCCTTTGATTCAGTCAGTAGCTTCAATCATTTCTGGACGTTTTTCAATGGTAAAAATCAATGAATATTGTAAATGCACAATCAGTAATTTCTCCACATTGCAAGGTGCAATTCTGAAATTTTTTGCTTTTTCCTGCTCCTCTTAGCATGATAAAGAAGATTCAAAGAGAGTGAGATGCCAGCTCCTTTCATTCAGTCAGTAGCTTCAAACATTTCTGGTATATGAATAACATGATGTTTTTCAATGGCAAAAATCAATGAATATTGTAAATGCACAAACAGTAATTTCTCCGCATTGCAAGGTGCAAGTCTGAAATTTTTTGCTTTTTCCTGCTCCTCTTAGCATGATAAAGAAGATTCAAAGAGAGTGAGATGCCAGCTACTTTCATTCAGTCAGTAGCTTCAATCATTTCTGGACGTTTTTCAATGGTAAAAATCAATGAATATTGTAAATGCACAAACAGTAATTTCTCCACATTGCAAGGTGCAATTCTGAAATTTTTTGCATTTTCCTGCTCCTCTTAGCATGATAAAGAAGATTCAAAGAGAGTGAGATGCCAGCTCCTTTCATTCAGTCAGTAGCTTCAAACATTTCTGGTATATGAATAACATGATGTTTTTCAATGGCAAAAATCAATGAATATTGTAAATGCACAAACAGTAATTTCTCCACATTGCAAGGTGCAATTCTGAAATTTTTTGCTTTTTCCTGCTCCTCTTAGCATGATAAAGAAGATTCAAAGAGAGTGAGATGCCAGCTCCTTTCATTCAGTCAGTAGCTTCAAACATTTCTGGTATATGAATAACATGATGTTTTTCAATGGCAAAAATCAATGAATATTGTAAATGCACAAACAGTAATTTCTCCGCATTGCAAGGTGCAATTCTGAAATTTTTTGCTTTTTCCTGCTCCTCTTAGCATGATAAAGAAGATTCAAAGAGAGTGAGATGCCAGCTCCTTTCATTCAGTCAGTAGCTTCAATCATTTCTGGACGTTTATCAATGGCAAAAATCAATGAATATTGTAAATGCACAAACAGTAATTTCTCCGCATTGCAAGGTGCAATTCTGAAATTTTTTGCTTTTTCCTGCTCCTCTTAGCATGATAAAGAAGATTCAAAGAGAGTGAGATGTCAGCTCCTTTCATTCAGTCAGTAGCTTCAAACATTTCTGGTATATGAATAACATGATGTTTTTCAATGGCAAAAATCAATGAATATTGTAAATGCACAAACAGTAATTTCTCCGCATTGCAAGGTGCAATTCTGAAATTTTTTGCTTTTTCCTGCTCCTCTTAGCATGATAAAGAAGATTCAAAGAGAGTGAGATGCCAGCTCCTTTCATTCAGTCAGTAGCTTCAATCATTTCTGGACGTTTTTCAATGGCAAAAATCAATGAATATTGTAAATGCACAAACAGTAATTTCTCCGCATTGCAAGGTGCAATTCTGAAATTTTTTGCTTTTTCCTGCTCCTCTTAGCATGATAAAGAAGATTCAAAGAGAGTGAGATGCCAGCTCCTTTCGTTCAGTCAGTAGCTTCAATCATTTCTGGACGTTTTTCAATGGCAAAAATCATTGAATATTATAAATGCACAAACAGTAATTTCTCCGCATTGCAAGGTGCAATTCTGAAATTTTTTACTTTTTCCTGCTCCTCTTAGCATGATAAAGAAGATTCAAAGAGAGTGAGATGCCAGCTCCTTTCATTCAGTCAGTAGCTTCAATCATTTCTGGTATATGAATAACATGATGTTTTTCAATGGCAAAAATCAATGAATATTGTAAATGCACAAACAGTAATTTCTCCGCATTGCAAGGTGCAATTCTGAAATTTTTTGCTTTTTCCTGCTCCTCTTAGCATGATAAAGAAGATTCAAAGAGAGTGAGATGCCAGCTCCTTTCATTCAGTCAGTAGCTTCAATCATTTCTGGACGTTTTTCAATGGCAAAAATCAATGAATATTGTAAATGCACAAACAGTAATTTCTCCGCATTGCAAGGTGCAATTCTGAAATTTTTTGCTTTTTCCTGCTCCTCTTAGCATGATAAAGAAGATTCAAAGAGAGTGAGATGCCAGCTCCTTTCATTCAGTCAGTAGCTTCAAACATTTCTGGTATATGAATAACATGATGTTTTTCAATGGCAAAAATCAATGAATATTGTAAATGCACAAACAGTAATTTCTCCGCATTGCAAGGTGCAAGTCTGAAATTTTTTGCTTTTTCCTGCTCCTCTTAGCATGATAAAGAAGATTCAAAGAGAGTGAGATGCCAGCTACTTTCATTCAGTCAGTAGCTTCAATCATTTCTGGACGTTTTTCAATGGTAAAAATCAATGAATATTGTAAATGCACAAACAGTAATTTCTCCACATTGCAAGGTGCAATTCTGAAATTTTTTGCTTTTTCCTGCTCCTCTTAGCATGATAAAGAAGATTCAAAGAGAGTGAGATGCCAGCTCCTTTCATTCAGTCAGTAGCTTCAAACATTTCTGGTATATGAATAACATGATGTTTTTCAATGGCAAAAATCAATGAATATTGTAAATGCACAAACAGTAATTTCTCCGCATTGCAAGGTGCAATTCTGAAATTTTTTGCTTTTTCCTGCTCCTCTTAGCATGATAAAGAAGATTCAAAGAGAGTGAGATGCCAGCTCCTTTCATTCAGTCAGTAGCTTCAAACATTTCTGGTATATGAATAACATGATGTTTTTCAATGGCAAAAATCAATGAATATTGTAAATGCACAAACAGTAATTTCTCCGCATTGCAAGGTGCAATTCTGAAATTTTTTGCTTTTTCCTGCTCCTCTTAGCATGATAAAGAAGATTCAAAGAGAGTGAGATGCCAACTCCTTTCATTCAGTCAGTAGCTTCAAACATTTCTGGTATATGAATAACATGATGTTTTTCAATGGCAAAAATCAATGAATATTGTAAATGCACAAACAGTAATTTCTCCGCATTGCAAGGTGCAATTCTGAAATTTTTTGCTTTTTCCTGCTCCTCTTAGCATGATAAAGAAGATTCAAAGAGAGTGAGATGCCAGCTCCTTTCATTCATTCAGTACCTTCAATCATTTCTGGACGTTTTTCAATGGCAAAAATCAATGAATATTGTAAATGCACAAACAGTAATTTCTCCGCATTGCAAGGTGCAATTCTGAAATTTTTTGCTTTTTCCCGCTCCTCTTAGCATGATAAAGAAGATTAAAAGAGAGTGAGGTGCCAGCTCCTTTCATTCAGTCAGTAGCTTCAAACATTTCTGGTATATGAATAACATGTTTTTCAATGGCAAAAATCAATGAATATTGTAAATGCACAAACAGTAATTTCTCCGCATTGCAAGGTGCAATTCTGAAATTTTTTGCTTTTTCCTGCTCCTCTTAGCATGATAAAGAAGATTCAAAGAGAGTGAGATGCCAGCTCCTTTCATTCAGTCAGTAGCTTCAATCATTTCTGGACGTTTTTCAATGGCAAAAATCAATGAATATTGTAAATGCACAAACAGTAATTTCTCCGCATTGCAAGGTGCAATTCTGAAATTTTTTGCTTTTTCCTGCTCCTCTTAGCATGGTAAAGAAGATTCAAAGAGAGTGAGATGCCAGCTCCTTTCATTCAGTCAGTAGCTTCAATCATTTCTGGACGTTTTTCAATGGCAAAAATCAATGAATATTGTAAATGCACAAACAGTAATTTCTCCGCATTGCAAGGTGCAATTCTGAAATTTTTTGCTTTTTCCTGCTCCTCTTAGCATGATAAAGAAGATTCAAAGAGAGTGAGATGCCAGCTCCTTTGATTCAGTCAGTAGCTTCAAACATTTCTGGTATATGAATAACATGATGTTTTTCAATGGCAAAAATCAATGAATATTGTAAATGCACAAACAGTAATTTCTCCGCATTGCAAGGTGCAAGTCTGAAATTTTTTGCTTTTTCCTGCTCCTCTTAGCATGATAAAGAAGATTCAAAGAGAGTGAGATGCCAGCTACTTTCATTCAGTCAGTAGCTTCAATCATTTCTGGACGTTTTTCAATGGTAAAAATCAATGAATATTGTAAATGCACAATCAGTAATTTCTCCACATTGCAAGGTGCAATTCTGAAATTTTTTGCTTTTTCCTGCTCCTCTTAGCATGATAAAGAAGATTCAAAGAGAGTGAGATGCCAGCTCCTTTCATTCAGTCAGTAGCTTCAAACATTTCTGGTATATGAATAACATGATGTTTTTCAATGGCAAAAATCAATGAATATTGTAAATGCACAAACAGTAATTTCTCCGCATTGCAAGGTGCAAGTCTGAAATTTTTTGCTTTTTCCTGCTCCTCTTAGCATGATAAAGAAGATTCAAAGAGAGTGAGATGCCAGCTACTTTCATTCAGTCAGTAGCTTCAATCATTTCTCGACGTTTTATAATGGTAAAAATCAATGAATATTGTAAATGCACAAACAGTAATTTCTCCACATTGCAAGGTGCAATTCTGAAATTTTTTGCATTTTCCTGCTCCTCTTAGCATGATAAAGAAGATTCAAAGAGAGTGAGATGCCAGCTCCTTTCATTCAGTCAGTAGCTTCAAACATTTCTGGTATATGAATAACATGATGTTTTTCAATGGCAAAAATCAATGAATATTGTAAATGCACAAACAGTAATTTCTCCACATTGCAAGGTGCAATTCTGAAATTTTTTGCTTTTTCCTGCTCCTCTTAGCATGATAAAGAAGATTCAAAGAGAGTGAGATGCCAGCTCCTTTCATTCAGTCAGTAGCTTCAAACATTTCTGGTATATGAATAACATGATGTTTTTCAATGGCAAAAATCAATGAATATTGTAAATGCACAAACAGTAATTTCTCCGCATTGCAAGGTGCAATTCTGAAATTTTTTGCTTTTTCCTGCTCCTCTTAGCATGATAAAGAAGATTCAAAGAGAGTGAGATGCCAGCTCCTTTCATTCAGTCAGTAGCTTCAATCATTTCTGGACGTTTATCAATGGCAAAAATCAATGAATATTGTAAATGCACAAACAGTAATTTCTCCGCATTGCAAGGTGCAATTCTGAAATTTTTTGCTTTTTCCTGCTCCTCTTAGCATGATAAAGAAGATTCAAAGAGAGTGAGATGTCAGCTCCTTTCATTCAGTCAGTAGCTTCAAACATTTCTGGTATATGAATAACATGATGTTTTTCAATGGCAAAAATCAATGAATATTGTAAATGCACAAACAGTAATTTCTCCGCATTGCAAGGTGCAATTCTGAAATTTTTTGCTTTTTCCTGCTCCTCTTAGCATGATAAAGAAGATTCAAAGAGAGTGAGATGCCAGCTCCTTTCATTCAGTCAGTAGCTTCAATCATTTCTGGACGTTTTTCAATGGCAAAAATCAATGAATATTGTAAATGCACAAACAGTAATTTCTCCGCATTGCAAGGTGCAATTCTGAAATTTTTTGCTTTTTCCTGCTCCTCTTAGCATGATAAAGAAGATTCAAAGAGAGTGAGATGCCAGCTCCTTTCGTTCAGTCAGTAGCTTCAATCATTTCTGGACGTTTTTCAATGGCAAAAATCATTGAATATTATAAATGCACAAACAGTAATTTCTCCGCATTGCAAGGTGCAATTCTGAAATTTTTTACTTTTTCCTGCTCCTCTTAGCATGATAAAGAAGATTCAAAGAGAGTGAGATGCCAGCTCCTTTCATTCAGTCAGTAGCTTCAATCATTTCTGGTATATGAATAACATGATGTTTTTCAATGGCAAAAATCAATGAATATTGTAAATGCACAAACAGTAATTTCTCCGCATTGCAAGGTGCAATTCTGAAATTTTTTGCTTTTTCCTGCTCCTCTTAGCATGATAAAGAAGATTCAAAGAGAGTGAGATGCCAGCTCCTTTCATTCAGTCAGTAGCTTCAATCATTTCTGGACGTTTTTCAATGGCAAAAATCAATGAATATTGTAAATGCACAAACAGTAATTTCTCCGCATTGCAAGGTGCAATTCTGAAATTTTTTGCTTTTTCCTGCTCCTCTTAGCATGATAAAGAAGATTCAAAGAGAGTGAGATGCCAGCTCCTTTCATTCAGTCAGTAGCTTCAAACATTTCTGGTATATGAATAACATGATGTTTTTCAATGGCAAAAATCAATGAATATTGTAAATGCACAAACAGTAATTTCTCCGCATTGCAAGGTGCAAGTCTGAAATTTTTTGCTTTTTCCTGCTCCTCTTAGCATGATAAAGAAGATTCAAAGAGAGTGAGATGCCAGCTACTTTCATTCAGTCAGTAGCTTCAATCATTTCTGGACGTTTTTCAATGGTAAATTCTCAATGAATATTGTAAATGCACAAACAGTAATTTCTCCACATTGCAAGGTGCAATTCTGAAATTTTTTGCTTTTTCCTGCTCCTCTTAGCATGATAAAGAAGATTCAAAGAGAGTGAGATGCCAGCTCCTTTCATTCAGTCAGTAGCTTCAAACATTTCTGGTATATGAATAACATGATGTTTTTCAATGGCAAAAATCAATGAATATTGTAAATGCACAAACAGTAATTTCTCCGCATTGCAAGGTGCAATTCTGAAATTTTTTGCTTTTTCCTGCTCCTCTTAGCATGATAAAGAAGATTCAAAGAGAGTGAGATGCCAGCTCCTTTCATTCAGTCAGTAGCTTCAAACATTTCTGGTATATGAATAACATGATGTTTTTCAATGGCAAAAATCAATGAATATTGTAAATGCACAAACAGTAATTTCTCCGCATTGCAAGGTGCAAGTCTGAAATTTTTTGCTTTTTCCTGCTCCTCTTAGCATGATAAAGAAGATTCAAAGAGAGTGAGATGCCAGCTACTTTCATTCAGTCAGTAGCTTCAATCATTTCTGGACGTTTTTCAATGGTAAAAATCAATGAATATTGTAAATGCACAAACAGTAATTTCTCCACATTGCAAGGTGCAATTCTGAAATTTTTTGCTTTTTCCTGCTCCTCTTAGCATGATAAAGAAGATTCAAAGAGAGTGAGATGCCAGCTCCTTTCATTCAGTCAGTAGCTTCAAACATTTCTGGTATATGAATAACATGATGTTTTTCAATGGCAAAAATCAATGAATATTGTAAATGCACAAACAGTAATTTCTCCGTATTGCAAGGTGCAATTCTGAAATTTTTTGCTTTTTCCTGCTCCTCTTAGCATGATAAAGAAGATTCAAAGAGAGTGAGATGCCAGCTCCTTTCATTCAGTCAGTAGCTTCAATCATTTCTGGATGTTTTTCAATGGCAAAAATCAATGAATATTGTAAATGCACAAACTGTAATTTCTCCGCATTGCAAGGTGCAATTCTGAAATTTTTTGCTTTTTCCTGCTCCTCTTAGCATGATAAAGAAGATTCAAAGAGAGTGAGATGCCAGCTCCTTTCATTCAGTCAGTAGCTTCAATCATTTCTGGACGTTTTTCAATGGCAAAAATCAATGAATATTGTAAATGCACAAACAGTAATTTCTCCGCATTGCAAGGTGCAATTCTGAAATTTTTTGCTTTTTCCTGCTCCTCTTAGCATGATAAAGAAGATTCAAAGAGAGTGAGATGCCAGCTCCTTTCATTCAGTCAGTACCTTCAATCATTTCTGGACGTTTTTCAATGGCAAAAATCAATGAATATTGTAAATGCACAAACAGTAATTTCTCCGCATTGCAAGGTGCAATTCTGAAATTTTTTGCTTTTTCCCGCTCCTCTTAGCATGATAAAGAAGATTCAAAGAGAGTGAGGTGCCAGCTCCTTTCATTCAGTCAGTAGCTTCAAACATTTCTGGTATATGAATAACATGTTTTTCAATGGCAAAAATCAATGAATATTGTAAATGCACAAACAGTAATTTCTCCGCATTGCAAGGTGCAATTCTGAAATTTTTTGCTTTTTCCTGCTCCTCTTAGCATGATAAAGAAGATTCAAAGAGAGTGAGATGCCAGCTCCTTTCATTCAGTCAGTAGCTTCAATCATTTCTGGACGTTTTTCAATGGCAAAAATCAATGAATATTGTAAATGCACAAACAGTAATTTCTCCGCATTGCAAGGTGCAATTCTGAAATTTTTTGCTTTTTCCTGCTCCTCTTAGCATGATAAAGAAGATTCAAAGAGAGTGAGATGCCAGCTCCTTTCATTCAGTCAGTAGCTTCAATCATTTCTGGACGTTTTTCAATGGCAAAAATCAATGAATATTGTAAATGCACAAACAGTAATTTCTCCGCATTGCAAGGTGCAATTCTGAAATTTTTTGCTTTTTCCTGCTCCTCTTAGCATGATAAAGAAGATTCAAAGAGAGTGAGATGCCAGCTCCTTTCATTCAGTCAGTAGCTTCAAACATTTCTGGTATATGAATAACATGATGTTTTTCAATGGCAAAAATCAATGAATATTGTAAATGCACAAACAATAATTTCTCCGCATTGCAAGGTGCAAGTCTGAAATTTTTTGCTTTTTCCTGCTCCTCTTAGCATGATAAAGAAGATTCAAAGAGAGTGAGATGCCAGCTACTTTCATTCAGTCAGTAGCTTCAATCATTTCTGGACGTTTTTCAATGGTAAAAATCAATGAATATTGTAAATGCACAAACAGTAATTTCTCCACATTGCAAGGTGCAATTCTGAAATTTTTTGCTTTTTCCTGCTCCTCTTAGCATGATAAAGAAGATTCAAAGAGAGTGAGATGCCAGCTCCATTCATTCAGTCAGTAGCTTCAAACATTTCTGATATATGAATGACATGATGTTTTTCAATGGCAAAAATCAATGAATATTGTAAATGCACAAACAGTAATTTCTCCGCATTGCAAGGTGCAATTCTGAAATTTTTTGCTTTTTCCTGCTCCTCTTATCATGATAAAGAAGATTCAAAGAGAGTGAGATGCCAGCTCCTTTCATTCAGTCAGTAGCTTCAAACATTTCTGGTATATGAATAACATGATGTTTTTCAATGGCAAAAATCAATGAATATTGTAAATGCACAAACAGTAATTTCTCCGCATTGCAAGGTGCAATTCTGAAATTTTTTGCTTTTTCCTGCTCCTCTTAGCATGATAAAGAAGATTCAAAGAGAGTGAGATGCCAGCTCCTTTCATTCAGTCAGTAGCTTCAATCATTTCTGGACGTTTTTCAATGGCAAAAATCAATGAATATTGTAAATGCACAAACAGTAATTTCTCCGCATTGCAAGGTGCAATTCTGAAATTTTTTGCTTTTTCCTGCTCCTCTTAGCATGATAAAGAAGATTCAAAGAGAGTGAGATGTCAGCTCCTTTCATTCAGTCATCAGCTTCAAACATTTCTGATATATGAATAACATGATGTTTTTCAATGGCAAAAATCAATGAATATTGTAAATGCACAAACAGTAATTTCTCCGCATTGCAAGGTGCAATTCTGAAATTTTTTGCTTTTTCCTGCTCCTCTTAGCATGATAAAGAAGATTCAAAGAGAGTGAGATGCCAGCTCCTTTCATTCAGTCAGTAGCTTCAATCATTTCTGGACGTTTTTCAATGGCAAAAATCAATGAATATTGTAAATGCACAAACAGTAATTTCTCCGCATTGCAAGGTGCAATTCTGAAATTTTTTGCTTTTTCCTGCTCCTCTTAGCATGATAAAGAAGATTCAAAGAGAGTGAGATGCCAGCTCCTTTCATTCAGTCAGTAGCTTCAATCATTTCTGGACGTTTTTCAATGGCAAAAATCAATGAATATTGTAAATGCACAAACAGTAATTTCTCCGCATTGCAAGGTGCAATTCTGAAATTTTTTGCTTTTTCGTGCTCCTCTTAGCATGATAAACAAGATTCAAAGAGAGTGAGATGCCAGCTCCTTTCATTCAGTCAGTAGCTTCAGTCATTTCTGGACGTTTTTCAATGGCAAAAATCAATGAATATTGTAAATGCACAAACAGTAATTTCTCCGCATTGCAAGGTGCAATTCTGAAATTTTTTGCTTTTTCCTGCTCCTCTTAGCATGATAAAGAAGATTCAAAGAGAGTGAGATGCCAGCTCCTTTCATTCAGTCAGTAGCTTCAATCATTTCTGGACGTTTTTCAATGGCAAAAATCAATGAATATTGTAAATGCACAAACAGTAATTTCTCCGCATTGCAAGGTGCAATTCTGAAATTTTTTGCTTTTTCCTGCTCCTCTTAGCATGATAAAGAAGATTCAAAGAGAGTGAGATGCCAGCTCCTTTCATTCAGTCAGTAGCTTCAAACATTTCTGGTATATGAATAACATGATGTTTTTCAATGGCAAAAATCAATGAATATTGTAAATGCACAAACAGTAATTTCTCCGTATTGCAAGGTGCAATTCTGAAATTTTTTGCTTTTTCCTGCTCCTCTTAGCATGATAAAGAAGATTCAAAGAGAGTGAGATGCCAGCTCCTTTCATTCAGTCAGTAGCTTCAATCATTTCTGGATGTTTTTCAATGGCAAAAATCAATGAATATTGTAAATGCACAAACTGTAATTTCTCCGCATTGCAAGGTGCAATTCTGAAATTTTTTGCTTTTTCCTGCTCCTCTTAGCATGATAAAGAAGATTCAAAGAGAGTGAGATGCCAGCTCCTTTCATTCAGTCAGTAGCTTCAATCATTTCTGGACGTTTTTCAATGGCAAAAATCAATGAATATTGTAAATGCACAAACAGTAATTTCTCCGCATTGCAAGGTGCAATTCTGAAATTTTTTGCTTTTTCCTGCTCCTCTTAGCATGATAAAGAAGATTCAAAGAGAGTGAGATGCCAGCTCCTTTCATTCAGTCAGTACCTTCAATCATTTCTGGACGTTTTTCAATGGCAAAAATCAATGAATATTGTAAATGCACAAACAGTAATTTCTCCGCATTGCAAGGTGCAATTCTGAAATTTTTTGCTTTTTCCCGCTCCTCTTAGCATGATAAAGAAGATTCAAAGAGAGTGAGGTGCCAGCTCCTTTCATTCAGTCAGTAGCTTCAAACATTTCTGGTATATGAATAACATGTTTTTCAATGGCAAAAATCAATGAATATTGTAAATGCACAAACAGTAATTTCTCCGCATTGCAAGGTGCAATTCTGAAATTTTTTGCTTTTTCCTGCTCCTCTTAGCATGATAAAGAAGATTCAAAGAGAGTGAGATGCCAGCTCCTTTCATTCAGTCAGTAGCTTCAATCATTTCTGGACGTTTTTCAATGGCAAAAATCAATGAATATTGTAAATGCACAAACAGTAATTTCTCCGCATTGCAAGGTGCAATTCTGAAATTTTTTGCTTTTTCCTGCTCCTCTTAGCATGATAAAGAAGATTCAAAGAGAGTGAGATGCCAGCTCCTTTCATTCAGTCAGTAGCTTCAATCATTTCTGGACGTTTTTCAATGGCAAAAATCAATGAATATTGTAAATGCACAAACAGTAATTTCTCCGCATTGCAAGGTGCAATTCTGAAATTTTTTGCTTTTTCCTGCTCCTCTTAGCATGATAAAGAAGATTCAAAGAGAGTGAGATGCCAGCTCCTTTCATTCAGTCAGTAGCTTCAAACATTTCTGGTATATGAATAACATGATGTTTTTCAATGGCAAAAATCAATGAATATTGTAAATGCACAAACAATAATTTCTCCGCATTGCAAGGTGCAAGTCTGAAATTTTTTGCTTTTTCCTGCTCCTCTTAGCATGATAAAGAAGATTCAAAGAGAGTGAGATGCCAGCTACTTTCATTCAGTCAGTAGCTTCAATCATTTCTGGACGTTTTTCAATGGTAAAAATCAATGAATATTGTAAATGCACAAACAGTAATTTCTCCACATTGCAAGGTGCAATTCTGAAATTTTTTGCTTTTTCCTGCTCCTCTTAGCATGATAAAGAAGATTCAAAGAGAGTGAGATGCCAGCTCCTTTCATTCAGTCAGTAGCTTCAAACATTTCTGATATATGAATGACATGATGTTTTTCAATGGCAAAAATCAATGAATATTGTAAATGCACAAACAGTAATTTCTCCGCATTGCAAGGTGCAATTCTGAAATTTTTTGCTTTTTCCTGCTCCTCTTAGCATGATAAAGAAGATTCAAAGAGAGTGAGATGCCAGCTCCTTTCATTCAGTCAGTAGCTTCAAACATTTCTGGTATATGAATAACATGATGTTTTTCAATGGCAAAAATCAATGAATATTGTAAATGCACAAACAGTAATTTCTCCGCATTGCAAGGTGCAATTCTGAAATTTTTTGCTTTTTCCTGCTCCTCTTAGCATGATAAAGAAGATTCAAAGAGAGTGAGATGCCAGCTCCTTTCATTCAGTCAGTAGCTTCAATCATTTCTGGACGTTTTTCAATGGCAAAAATCAATGAATATTGTAAATGCACAAACAGTAATTTCTCCGCATTGCAAGGTGGAATTCTGAAATTTTTTGCTTTTTCCTGCTCCTCTTAGCATGATAAAGAAGATTCAAAGAGAGTGAGATGTCATCTCCTTTCATTCAGTCATCAGCTTCAAACATTTCTGATATATGAATAACATGATGTTTTTCAATGGCAAAAATCAATGAATATTGTAAATGCACAAACAGTAATTTCTCCGCATTGCAAGGTGCAATTCTGAAATTTTTTGCTTTTTCCTGCTCCTCTTAGCATGATAAAGAAGATTCAAAGAGAGTGAGATGCCAGCTCCTTTCATTCAGTCAGTAGCTTCAATCATTTCTGGACGTTTTTCAATGGCAAAAATCAATGAATATTGTAAATGCACAAACAGTAATTTCTCCGCATTGCAAGGTGCAATTCTGAAATTTTTTGCTTTTTCCTGCTCCTCTTAGCATGATAAAGAAGATTCAAAGAGAGTGAGATGCCAGCTCCTTTCATTCAGTCAGTAGCTTCAATCATTTCTGGACGTTTTTCAATGGCAAAAATCAATGAATATTGTAAATGCACAAACAGTAATTTCTCCGCATTGCAAGGTGCAATTCTGAAATTTTTTGCTTTTTCGTGCTCCTCTTAGCATGATAAACAAGATTCAAAGAGAGTGAGATGCCAGCTCCTTTCATTCAGTCAGTAGCTTCAGTCATTTCTGGACGTTTTTCAATGGCAAAAATCAATGAATATTGTAAATGCACAAACAGTAATTTCTCCGCATTGCAAGGTGCAATTCTGAAATTTTTTGCTTTTTCCTGCTCCTCTTAGCATGATAAAGAAGATTCAAAGAGAGTGAGATGCCAGCTCCTTTCATTCAGTCAGTAGCTTCAATCATTTCTGGACGTTTTTCAATGGCAAAAATCAATGAATATTGTAAATGCACAAACAGTAATTTCTCCGCATTGCAAGGTGCAATTCTGAAATTTTTTGCTTTTTCCTGCTCCTCTTAGCATGATAAAGAAGATTCAAAGAGAGTGAGATGCCAGCTCCTTTCATTCAGTCAGTAGCTTCAATCATTTCTGGTATATGAATAACATGATGTTTTTCAATAGCAAAAATCAATGAATATTGTAAATGCACAAACAGTAATTTCTCCGCATTGCAAGGTGCAATTCTGAAATTTTTTGCTTTTTCCTGCTCCTCTTAGCATGATAAAGAAGATTCAAAGAGAGTGAGATGCCAGCTCCTTTCATTCAGTCAGTAGCTTCAATCATTTCTGGACGTTTTTCAATGGCAAAAATCAATGAATATTGTAAATGCACAAACAATAATTTCTCCGCATTGCAAGGTGCAAGTCTGAAATTTTTTGCTTTTTCCTGCTCCTCTTAGCATGATAAAGAAGATTCAAAGAGAGTGAGATGCCAGCTACTTTCATTCAGTCAGTAGCTTCAATCATTTCTGGACGTTTTTCAATGGTAAAAATCAATGAATATTGTAAATGCACAAACAGTAATTTCTCCACATTGCAAGGTGCAATTCTGAAATTTTTTGCTTTTTCCTGCTCCTCTTAGCATGATAAAGAAGATTCAAAGAGAGTGAGATGCCAGCTCCTTTCATTCAGTCAGTAGCTTCAAACATTTCTGATATATGAATGACATGATGTTTTTCAATGGCAAAAATCAATGAATATTGTAAATGCACAAACAGTAATTTCTCCGCATTGCAAGGTGCAATTCTGAAATTTTTTGCTTTTTCCTGCTCCTCTTAGCATGATAAAGAAGATTCAAAGAGAGTGAGATGCCAGCTCCTTTCATTCAGTCAGTAGCTTCAAACATTTCTGGTATATGAATAACATGATGTTTTTCAATGGCAAAAATCAATGAATATTGTAAATGCACAAACAGTAATTTCTCCGCATTGCAAGGTGCAATTCTGAAATTTTTTGCTTTTTCCTGCTCCTCTTAGCATGATAAAGAAGATTCAAAGAGAGTGAGATGCCAGCTCCTTTCATTCAGTCAGTAGCTTCAATCATTTCTGGACGTTTTTCAATGGCAAAAATCAATGAATATTGTAAATGCACAAACAGTAATTTCTCCGCATTGCAAGGTGCAATTCTGAAATTTTTTGCTTTTTCCTGCTCCTCTTAGCATGATAAAGAAGATTCAAAGAGAGTGAGATGCCAGCTCCTTTCATTCAGTCAGTAGCTTCAATCATTTCTGGACGTTTTTCAATGGCAAAAATCAATGAATATTGTAAATGCACAAACAGTAATTTCTCCGCATTGCAAGGTGCAATTCTGAAATTTTTTGCTTTTTCCTGCTCCTCTTAGCATGATAAAGAAGATTCAAAGAGAGTGAGATGCCAGCTCCTTTCATTCAGTCAGTAGCTTCAATCATTTCTGGTATATGAATAACATGATGTTTTTCAATAGCAAAAATCAATGAATATTGTAAATGCACAAACAGTAATTTCTCCGCATTGCAAGGTGCAATTCTGAAATTTTTTGCTTTTTCCTGCTCCTCTTAGCATGATAAAGAAGATTCAAAGAGAGTGAGATGCCAGCTCCTTTCATTCAGTCAGTAGCTTCAATCATTTCTGGACGTTTTTCAATGGCAAAAATCAATGAATATTGTAAATGCACAAACAGTAATTTCTCCGCATTGCAAGGTGCAATTCTGAAATTTTTTGCTTTTTCCTGCTCCTCTTAGCATGATAAACATGATTCAAAGAGAGTGAGATGCCAGCTCCTTTCATTCAGTCAGTAGATTCAATCATTTCTGGACGTTTTTCAATTGCAAAAATCAATGAATATTGTAAATGCACAAACAGTAATTTCTCCGCATTGCAAGGTGCAATTCTGAAATTTTTTGCTTTTTCCTGCTCCTCTTAGCATGATAAAGACGATTCAAAGAGAGTGAGATGCCAGCTACTTTCATTCAGTCAGTAGCTTCAATCATTTCTGGTATATGAATAACATGATGTTTTTCAATGGCAAAAATCAATGAATATTGTAAATGCACAAACAGTAATTTCTCCGCATTGCAAGGTGCAATTCTGAAATTTTTTGCTTTTTCCTGCTCCTCTTAGTATGATAAAGAAGATTCAAAGAGAGTGAGGTGCCAGCTCCTTTCATTCAGTCAGTAGGTTCAAACATTTCTGGTATATGAATAACATGTTTTTCAATGGCAAAAATCAATGAATATTGTAAATGCACAAACAGTAATTTCTCCGCATTGCAAGGTGCAATTGTGAAATTTTTTGCTTTTTCCTGCTCCTCTTAGCATGATAAAGAAGATTCAAAGAGAGTGAGATGCCAGCTCCTTTCATTCAGTCAGTAGCTTCAATCATTTCTGGACGTTTTTCAATGGCAAAAATCAATGAATATTGTAAATGCACAAACAGTAATTTCTCCGCATTGCAAGGTGCAATTCTGAAATTTTTTGCTTTTTCCTGCTCCTCTTAGCATGATAAAGAAGATTCAAAGAGAGTGAGATGCCAGCTCCTTTCAGTCAGTCAGTAGCTTCAAACATTTCTGGTATATGAATAACATGATGTTTTTCAATGGCAAAAATCAATGAATATTGTAAATGCACAAACAGTAATTTCTCCGCATTGCAAGGTGCAAGTCTGAAATTTTTTGCTTTTTCCTGCTCCTCTTAGCATGATAAAGAAGATTCAAAGAGAGTGAGATGCCAGCTACTTTCATTCAGTCAGTAGCTTCAATCATTTCTGGACGTTTTTCAATGGTAAAAATCAATGAATATTGTAAATGCACAAACAGTAATTTCTCCACATTGCAAGGTGCAATTCTGAAATTTTTTGCTTTTTCCTGCTCCTCTTAGCATGATAAAGAAGATTCAAAGAGAGTGAGATGCCAGCTCCTTTCATTCAGTCAGTAGCTTCAAACATTTCTGGTATATGAATAACATGATGTTTTCAATGGCAAAAATCAATGAATATTGTAAATGCACAAACAGTAAATTCTCCGCATTGCAAGGTGCAATTCTGAAATTTTTTGCTTTTTCCTGCTCCTCTTAGCATGATAAAGAAGATTCAAAGAGAGTGAGATGCCAGCTCCTTTCATTCAGTCAGTAGCTTCAAACATTTCTGGTATATGAATAACATGATGTTTTTCAATGGCAAAAATCAATGAATATTGTAAATGCACAAACAGTAATTTCTCCGCATTGCAAGGTGCAAGTCTGAAATTTTTTGCTTTTTCCTGCTCCTCTTAGCATGATAAAGAAGATTCAAAGAGAGTGAGATGCCAGCTACTTTCATTCAGTCAGTAGCTTCAATCATTTCTGGACGTTTTTCAATGGTAAAAATCAATGAATATTGTAAATGCACAAACAGTAATTTCTCCACATTGCAAGGTGCAATTCTGAAATTTTTTTCTTTTTCCTGCTCCTCTTAGCATGATAATGAAGATTCAAAGAGAGTGAGATGCCAGCTCCTTTCATTCAGTCAGTAGCTTCAAACATTTCTGGTATATGAATAACATGATGTTTTTCAATGGCAAAAATCAATGAATATTGTAAATGCACAAACAGTAATTTCTCCGCATTGCAAGGTGCAATTCTGAAATTTTTTGCTTTTTCCTGCTCCTCTTAGCATGATAAAGAAGATTCAAAGAGAGTGAGATGCCAGCTCCTTTCATTCAGTCAGTAGCTTCAATCATTTCTGGATGTTTTTCAATGGCAAAAATCAATGAATATTGTAAATGCACAAACTGTAATTTCTCCGCATTGCAAGGTGCAATTCTGAAATTTTTTACTTTTTCCTGCTCCTCTTAGCATGATAAAGAAGATTCAAAGAGAGTGAGATGCCAGCTCCTTTCATTCAGTCAGTAGCTTCAATCATTTCTGGACGTTTTTCAATGGCAAAAATCAATGAATATTGTAAATGCACAAACAGTAATTTCTCCGCATTGCAAGGTGCAATTCTGAAATTTTTTGCTTTTTCCTGCTCCTCTTAGCATGATAAAGAAGATTCAAAGAGAGTGAGATGCCAGCTCCTTTCATTCAGTCAGTACTTTCAATCATTTCTGGACGTTTTTCAATGGCAAAAATCAATGAATATTGTAAATGCACAAACAGTAATTTCTCCGCATTGCAAGGTGCAATTCTGAATTTTTTTGCTTTTTCCTGCTCCTCTTAGCATGATAAAGAAGATTCAAAGAGAGTGAGGTGCCAGCTCCTTTCATTCAGTCAGTAGCTTCAAACATTTCTGGTATATGAATAACATGTTTTTCAATGGCAAAAATCAATGAATATTGTAAATGCACAAACAGTAATTTCTCCGCATTGCAAGGTGCAATTCTGAAATTTTTTGCTTTTTCCTGCTCCGCTTAGCATGATAAAGAAGATTCAAAGAGAGTGAGATGCCAGCTCCTTTCATTCAGTCAGTAGCTTCAATCATTTCTGGACGTTTTTCAATGGCAAAAATCAATGAATATTGTAAATGCACAAACAGTAATTTCTCCGCATTGCAAGGTGCAATTCTGAAATTTTTTGCTTTTTCCTGCTCCTCTTAGCATGATAAAGAAGATTCAAAGAGAGTGAGATGCCAGCTCCTTTCATTCAGTCAGTAGCTTCAATCATTTCTGGACGTTTTTCAATGGCAAAAATCAATGAATATTGTAAATGCACAAACAGTAATTTCTCCGCATTGCAAGGTGCAATTCTGAAATTTTTTGCTTTTTCGTGCTCCTCTTAGCATGATAAACAAGATTCAAAGAGAGTGAGATGCCAGCTCCTTTCATTCAGTCAGTAGCTTCAGTCATTTCTGGACGTTTTTCAATGGCAAAAATCAATGAATATTGTAAATGCACAAACAGTAATTTCTCCGCATTGCAAGGTGCAATTCTGAAATTTTTTGCTTTTTCCTGCTCCTCTTAGCATGATAAAGAAGATTCAAAGAGAGTGAGATGCCAGCTCCTTTCATTCAGTCAGTAGCTTCAATCATTTCTGGACGTTTTTCAATGGCAAAAATCAATGAATATTGTAAATGCACAAACAGTAATTTCTCCGCATTGCAAGGTGCAATTCTGAAATTTTTTGCTTTTTCCTGCTCCTCTTAGCATGATAAAGAAGATTCAAAGAGAGTGAGATGCCAGCTCCTTTCATTCAGTCAGTAGCTTCAATCATTTCTGGTATATGAATAACATGATGTTTTTCAATAGCAAAAATCAATGAATATTGTAAATGCACAAACAGTAATTTCTCCGCATTGCAAGGTGCAATTCTGAAATTTTTTGCTTTTTCCTGCTCCTCTTAGCATGATAAAGAAGATTCAAAGAGAGTGAGATGCCAGCTCCTTTCATTCAGTCAGTAGCTTCAATCATTTCTGGACGTTTTTCAATGGCAAAAATCAATGAATATTGTAAATGCACAAACAGTAATTTCTCCGCATTGCAAGGTGCAATTCTGAAATTTTTTGCTTTTTCCTGCTCCTCTTAGCATGATAAACATGATTCAAAGAGAGTGAGATGCCAGCTCCTTTCATTCAGTCAGTAGCTTCAATCATTTCTGGACGTTTTTCAATTGCAAAAATCAATGAATATTGTAAATGCACAAACAGTAATTTCTCCGCATTGCAAGGTGCAATTCTGAAATTTTTTGCTTTTTCCTGCTCCTCTTAGCATGATAAAGACGATTCAAAGAGAGTGAGATGCCAGCTACTTTCATTCAGTCAGTAGCTTCAATCATTTCTGGTATATGAATAACATGATGTTTTTCAATGGCAAAAATCAATGAATATTGTAAATGCACAAACTGTAATTTCTCCGCATTGCAAGGTGCAATTCTGAAATTTTTTGCTTTTTCCTGCTCCTCTTAGCATGATAAAGAAGATTCAAAGAGAGTGAGGTGCCAGCTCCTTTCATTCAGTCAGTAGCTTCAAACATTTCTGGTATATGAATAACATGTTTTTCAATGGCAAAAATCAATGAATATTGTAAATGCACAAACAGTAATTTCTCCGCATTGCAAGGTGCAATTGTGAAATTTTTTGCTTTTTCCTGCTCCTCTTAGCATGATAAAGAAGATTCAAAGAGAGTGAGATGCCAGCTCCTTTCATTCAGTCAGTAGCTTCAATCATTTCTGGACGTTTTTCAATGGCAAAAATCAATGAATATTGTAAATGCACAAACAGTAATTTCTCCGCATTGCAAGGTGCAATTCTGAAATTTTTTGCTTTTTCCTGCTCCTCTTAGCATGATAAAGAAGATTCAAAGAGAGTGAGATGCCAGCTCCTTTCAGTCAGTCAGTAGCTTCAAACATTTCTGGTATATGAATAACATGATGTTTTTCAATGGCAAAAATCAATGAATATTGTAAATGCACAAACAGTAATTTCTCCGCATTGCAAGGTGCAAGTCTGAAATTTTTTGCTTTTTCCTGCTCCTCTTAGCATGATAAAGAAGATTCAAAGAGAGTGAGATGCCAGCTACTTTCATTCAGTCAGTAGCTTCAATCATTTCTGGACATTTTTCAATGGTAAAAATCAATGAATATTGTAAATGCACAAACAGTAATTTCTCCACATTGCAAGGTGCAATTCTGAAATTTTTTGCTTTTTCCTGCTCCTCTTAGCATGATAAAGAAGATTCAAAGAGAGTGAGATGCCAGCTCCTTTCATTCAGTCAGTAGCTTCAAACATTTCTGGTATATGAATAACATGATGTTTTCAATGGCAAAAATCAATGAATATTGTAAATGCACAAACAGTAAATTCTCCGCATTGCAAGGTGCAATTCTGAAATTTTTTGCTTTTTCCTGCTCCTCTTAGCATGATAAAGAAGATTCAAAGAGAGTGAGATGCCAGCTCCTTTCATTCAGTCAGTAGCTTCAAACATTTCTGGTATATGAATAACATGATGTTTTTCAATGGCAAAAATCAATGAATATTGTAAATGCACAAACAGTAATTTCTCCGCATTGCAAGGTGCAAGTCTGAAATTTTTTGCTTTTTCCTGCTCCTCTTAGCATGATAAAGAAGATTCAAAGAGAGTGAGATGCCAGCTACTTTCATTCAGTCAGTAGCTTCAATCATTTCTGGACGTTTTTCAATGGTAAAAATCAATGAATATTGTAAATGCACAAACAGTAATTTCTCCACATTGCAAGGTGCAATTCTGAAATTTTTTTCTTTTTCCTGCTCCTCTTAGCATGATAATGAAGATTCAAAGAGAGTGAGATGCCAGCTCCTTTCATTCAGTCAGTAGCTTCAAACATTTCTGGTATATGAATAACATGATGTTTTTCAATGGCAAAAATCAATGAATATTGTAAATGCACAAACAGTAATTTCTCCGCATTGCAAGGAGCAATTCTGAAATTTTTTGCTTTTTCCTGCTCCTCTTAGCATGATAAAGAAGATTCAAAGAGAGTGAGATGCCAGCTCCTTTCATTCAGTCAGTAGCTTCAATCATTTCTGGATGTTTTTCAATGGCAAAAATCAATGAATATTGTAAATGCACAAACTGTAATTTCTCCGCATTGCAAGGTGCAATTCTGAAATTTTTTACTTTTTCCTGCTCCTCTTAGCATGATAAAGAAGATTCAAAGAGAGTGAGATGCCAGCTCCTTTCATTCAGTCAGTAGCTTCAATCATTTCTGGACGTTTTTCAATGGCAAAAATCAATGAATATTGTAAATGCACAAACAGTAATTTCTCCGCATTGCAAGGTGCAATTCTGAAATTTTTTGCTTTTTCCTGCTCCTCTTAGCATGATAAAGAAGATTCAAAGAGAGTGAGATGCCAGCTCCTTTCATTCAGTCAGTACTTTCAATCATTTCTGGACGTTTTTCAATGGCAAAAATCAATGAATATTGTATATGCACAAACAGTAATTTCTCCGCATTGCAAGGTGCAATTCTGAATTTTTTTGCTTTTTCCCGCTCCTCTTAGCATGATAAAGAAGATTCAAAGAGAGTGAGGTGCCAGCTCCTTTCATTCAGTCAGTAGCTTCAAACATTTCTGGTATATGAATAACATGTTTTTCAATGGCAAAAATCAATGAATATTGTAAATGCACAAACAGTAATTTCTCCGCATTGCAAGGTGCAATTCTGAAATTTTTTGCTTTTTCCTGCTCCGCTTAGCATGATAAAGAAGATTCAAAGAGAGTGAGATGCCAGCTCCTTTCATTCAGTCAGTAGCTTCAATCATTTCTGGACGTTTTTCAATGGCAAAAATCAATGAATATTGTAAATGCACAAACAGTAATTTCTCCGCATTGCAAGGTGCAATTCTGAAATTTTTTGCTTTTTCCTGCTCCTCTTAGCATGATAAAGAAGATTCAAAGAGAGTGAGATGCCAGCTCCTTTCATTCAGTCAGTAGCTTCAAACATTTCTGGTATATGAATAACATGATGTTTTTCAATGGCAAAAATCAATGAATATTGTAAATGCACAAACAGCAATTTCTCCGCATTGCAAGGTGCAAGTCTGAAATTTTTTGCTTTTTCCTGCTCCTCTTAGCATGATAAAGAAGATTCAAAGAGAGTGAGATGCCAGCTCCTTTCATTCAGTCAGTAGCTTCAAACATTTCTGGTATATGAATAACATGATGTTTTTCAATGGCAAAAATCAATGAATATTGTAAATGCACAAACAGTAATTTCTCCGCATTGCAAGGTGCAATTCTGAAATTTTTTGCTTTTTCCTGCTCCTCTTAGCATGATAAAGAAGATTCAAAGAGAGTGAGATGCCAGCTCCTTTCATTCAGTCAGTAGCTTCAAACATTTCTGGTATATGAATAACATGATGTTTTTCAATGGCAAAAATCAATGAATATTGTAAATGCACAAACAGTAATTTCTCCGCATTGCAAGGAGCAATTCTGAAATTTTTTGCTTTTTCCTGCTCCTCTTAGCATGATAAAGAAGATTCAAAGAGAGTGAGATGCCAGCTCCTTTCATTCAGTCAGTAGCTTCAATCATTTCTGGATGTTTTTCAATGGCAAAAATCAATGAATATTGTAAATGCACAAACTGTAATTTCTCCGCATTGCAAGGTGCAATTCTGAAATTTTTTACTTTTTCCTGCTCCTCTTAGCATGATAAAGAAGATTCAAAGAGAGTGAGATGCCAGCTCCTTTCATTCAGTCAGTAGCTTCAATCATTTCTGGACGTTTTTCAATGGCAAAAATCAATGAATATTGTAAATGCACAAACAGTAATTTCTCCGCATTGCAAGGTGCAATTCTGAAATTTTTTGCTTTTTCCTGCTCCTCTTAGCATGATAAAGAAGATTCAAAGAGAGTGAGATGCCAGCTCCTTTCATTCAGTCAGTACTTTCAATCATTTCTGGACGTTTTTCAATGGCAAAAATCAATGAATATTGTATATGCACAAACAGTAATTTCTCCGCATTGCAAGGTGCAATTCTGAATTTTTTTGCTTTTTCCCGCTCCTCTTAGCATGATAAAGAAGATTCAAAGAGAGTGAGGTGCCAGCTCCTTTCATTCAGTCAGTAGCTTCAAACATTTCTGGTATATGAATAACATGTTTTTCAATGGCAAAAATCAATGAATATTGTAAATGCACAAACAGTAATTTCTCCGCATTGCAAGGTGCAATTCTGAAATTTTTTGCTTTTTCCTGCTCCGCTTAGCATGATAAAGAAGATTCAAAGAGAGTGAGATGCCAGCTCCTTTCATTCAGTCAGTAGCTTCAATCATTTCTGGACGTTTTTCAATGGCAAAAATCAATGAATATTGTAAATGCACAAACAGTAATTTCTCCGCATTGCAAGGTGCAATTCTGAAATTTTTTGCTTTTTCCTGCTCCTCTTAGCATGATAAAGAAGATTCAAAGAGAGTGAGATGCCAGCTCCTTTCATTCAGTCAGTAGCTTCAAACATTTCTGGTATATGAATAACATGATGTTTTTCAATGGCAAAAATCAATGAATATTGTAAAAGCACAAACAGCAATTTCTCCGCATTGCAAGGTGCAAGTCTGAAATTTTTTGCTTTTTCCTGCTCCTCTTAGCATGATAAAGAAGATTCAAAGAGAGTGAGATGCCAGCTACTTTCATTCAGTCAGTAGCTTCAATCATTTCTGGAGGTTTTTCAATGTTAAAAATCAATGAATATTGTAAATGCACAGTAATTTCTCCACATTGCAAGGTGCAATTCTGAAATTTTTTGCTTTTTCCTGCTCCTCTTAGCATGATAAAGAAGATTCAAAGAGAGTGAGATGCCAGCTCCTTTCATTCAGTCAGTAGCTTCAAACATTTCTGGTATATGAATAACATGATGTTTTTCAATGGCAAAAATCAATGAATATTGTAAATGCACAAACAGTAATTTCTCCGCATTGCAAGGTGCAATTCTGAAATTTTTTGCTTTTTCCTGCTCCTCTTAGCATGATAAAGAAGATTCAAAGAGAGTGAGATGCCAGCTCCTTTCATTCAGTCAGTAGCTTCAAACATTTCTGGTATATGAATAACATGATGTTTTTCAATGGCAAAAATCAATGAATATTGTAAATGCACAAACAGTAATTTCTCCGCATTGCAAGGTGCAATTCTGAAATTTTTTGCTTTTTCCTGCTCCTCTTAGCATGATAAAGAAGATTCAAAGAGAGTGAGATGCCAGCTCCTTTCATTCAGTCAGTAGCTTCAATCATTTCTGGACGTTTTTCAATGGCAAAAATCAATGAATATTGTAAATGCACAAACAGTAATTTCTCTGCATTGCAAGGTGCAATTCTGAAATTTTTTGCTTTTTCCTGCTCCTCTTAGCATGATAAAGAAGATTCAAAGAGAGTGAGATGTCAGCTCCTTTCATTCAGTCAGTAGCTTTAAACATTTCTGGTATATGAATAACATGATGTTTTTCAATGGCAAAAATCAATGAATATTGTAAATGCACAAACAGTAATTTCTCCGCATTGCAAGGTGCAATTCTGAAATTTTTTGCTTTTTCCTGCTCCTCTTAGCATGATAAAGAAGATTCAAAGAGAGTGAGATGCCAGCTCCTTTCATTCAGTCAGTAGCTTCAATCATTTCTGGACGTTTTTCAATGGCAAAAATCAATGAATATTGTAAATGCACAAACAGTAATTTCTCTGCATTGCAAGGTGCAATTCTGAAATTTTTTGCTTTTTCCTGCTCCTCTTAGCATGATAAAGAAGATTCAAAGAGAGTGAGATGCCAGCTCCTTTCGTTCAGTCAGTAGCTTCAATCATTTCTGGACGTTTTTCAATGGCAAAAATCATTGAATATTATAAATGCACAAACAGTAATTTCTCCGCATTGCAAGGTGCAATTCTGAAATTTTTTACTTTTTCCTGCTCCTCTTAGCATGATAAAGAAGATTCAAAGAGAGTGAGATGCCAGCTCCTTTCATTCAGTCAGTAGCTTCAATCATTTCTGGTATATGAATAACATGATGTTTTTCAATGGCAAAAATCAATGAATATTGTAAATGCACAAACAGTAATTTCTCCGCATTGCAAGGTGCAATTCTGAAATTTTTTGCTTTTTCCTGCTCCTCTTAGCATGATAAAGAAGATTCAAAGAGAGTGAGATGCCAGCTCCTTTCATTCAGTCAGTACTTTCAATCATTTCTGGACGTTTTTCAATGGCAAAAATCAATGAATATTGTAAATGCACAAACAGTAATTTCTCCGCATTGCAAGGTGCAATTCTGAATTTTTTTGCTTTTTCCCGCTCCTCTTAGCATGATAAAGAAGATTCAAAGAGAGTGAGGTGCCAGCTCCTTTCATTCAGTCAGTAGCTTCAAACATTTCTGGTATATGAATAACATGTTTTTCAATGGCAAAAATCAATGAATATTGTAAATGCACAAACAGTAATTTCTCCGCATTGCAAGGTGCAATTCTGAAATTTTTTGCTTTTTCCTGCTCCGCTTAGCATGATAAAGAAGATTCAAAGAGAGTGAGATGCCAGCTCCTTTCATTCAGTCAGTAGCTTCAATCATTTCTGGACGTTTTTCAATGGCAAAAATCAATGAATATTGTAAATGCACAAACAGTAATTTCTCCGCATTGCAAGGTGCAATTCTGAAATTTTTTGCTTTTTCCTGCTCCTCTTAGCATGATAAAGAAGATTCAAAGAGAGTGAGATGCCAGCTCCTTTCATTCAGTCAGTAGCTTCAAACATTTCTGGTATATGAATAACATGATGTTTTTCAATGGCAAAAATCAATGAATATTGTAAATGCACAAACAGTAATTTCTCCGCATTGCAAGGTGCAAGTCTGAAATTTTTTGCTTTTTCCTGCTCCTCTTAGCATGATAAAGAAGATTCAAAGAGAGTGAGATGCCAGCTACTTTCATTCAGTCAGTAGCTTCAATCATTTCTGGACGTTTTTCAATGGTAAAAATCAATGAATATTGTAAATGCACAGTAATTTCTCCACATTGCAAGGTGCAATTCTGAAATTTTTTGCTTTTTCCTGCTCCTCTTAGCATGATAAAGAAGATTCAAAGAGAGTGAGATGCCAGCTCCTTTCATTCAGTCAGTAGCTTCAAACATTTCTGGTATATGAATAACATGATGTTTTTCAATGGCAAAAATCAATGAATATTGTAAATGCACAAACAGTAATTTCTCCGCATTGCAAGGTGCAATTCTGAAATTTTTTGCTTTTTCCTGCTCCTCTTAGCATGATAAAGAAGATTCAAAGAGAGTGAGATGCCAGCTCCTTTCATTCAGTCAGTAGCTTCAAACATTTCTGGTATATGAATAACATGATGTTTTTCAATGGCAAAAATCAATGAATATTGTAAATGCACAAACAGTAATTTCTCCGCATTGCAAGGTGCAATTCTGAAATTTTTTGCTTTTTCCTGCTCCTCTTAGCATGATAAAGAAGATTCAAAGAGAGTGAGATGCCAGTTCCTTTCATTCAGTCAGTAGCTTCAATCATTTCTGGACGTTTTTCAATGGCAAAAATCAATGAATATTGTAAATGCACAAACAGTAATTTCTCTGCATTGCAAGGTGCAATTCTGAAATTTTTTGCTTTTTCCTGCTCCTCTTAGCATGATAAAGAAGATTCAAAGAGAGTGAGATGTCAGTTCCTTTCATTCAGTCAGTAGCTTCAAACATTTCTGGTATATGAATAACATGATGTTTTTCAATGGCAAAAATCAATGAATATTGTAAATGCACAAACAGTAATTTCTCCGCATTGCAAGGTGCAATTCTGAAATTTTTTGCTTTTTCCTGCTCCTCTTAGCATGATAAAGAAGATTCAAAGAGAGTGAGATGCCAGCTCCTTTCATTCAGTCAGTAGCTTCAATCATTTCTGGACGTTTTTCAATGGCAAAAATCAATGAATATTGTAAATGCACAAACAGTAATTTCTCTGCATTGCAAGGTGCAATTCTGAAATTTTTTGCTTTTTCCTGCTCCTCTTAGCATGATAAAGAAGATTCAAAGAGAGTGAGATGCCAGCTCCTTTCGTTCAGTCAGTAGCTTCAATCATTTCTGGACGTTTTTCAATGGCAAAAATCATTGAATATTATAAATGCACAAACAGTAATTTCTCCGCATTGCAAGGTGCAATTCTGAAATTTTTTACTTTTTCCTGCTCCTCTTAGCATGATAAAGAAGATTCAAAGAGAGTGAGATGCCAGCTCCTTTCATTCAGTCAGTAGCTTCAATCAGTTCTGGTATATGAATAACATGATGTTTTTCAATGGCAAAAATCAATGAATATTGTAAATGCACAAACAGTAATTTCTCCGCATTGCAAGGTGCAATTCTGAAATTTTTTGCTTTTTCCTGCTCCTCTTAGCATGATAAAGAAGATTCAAAGAGAGTGAGATGCCAGCTCCTTTCATTCAGTCAGTAGCTTCAATCATTTCTGGACGTTTTTCAATGGCAAAAATCAATGAATATTGTAAATGCACAAACAGTAATTTCTCCGCATTGTAAGGTGCAATTCTGAAATTTTTTGATTTTTCCTGCTCCTCTTAGCATGATAAAGAAGATTCAAAGAGAGTGAGATGCCAACTACTTTCATTCAGTCAGTAGCTTCAAACATTTCTGGTATATGAATAACATGATGTTTTTCAATGGCAAAAATCAATGAATATTGTAAATGCACAAACAGTAATTTCTCCGCATTGCAAGGTGCAAGTCTGAAATTTTTTGCTTTTTCCTGCTCCTCTTAGCATGATAAAGAAGATTCAAAGAGAGTGAGATGCCAGCTACTTTCATTCAGTCAGTAGCTTCAATCATTTCTGGACGTTTTTCAATGGTAAAAATCAATGAATATTGTAAATGTACAAACAGTAATTTCTCCACATTGCAAGGTGCAATTCTGAAATTTTTTGCTTTTTCCTGCTCCTCTTAGCATGATAAAGAAGATTCAAAGAGAGTGAGATGCCAGCTCCTTTCATTCAGTCAGTAGCTTCAAACATTTCTGGTATATGAATAACATGATGTTTTTCAATGGCAAAAATCAATGAATATTGTAAATGCACAAACAGTAATTTCTCCGCATTGCAAGGTGCAATTCTGAAATTTTTTGCTTTTTCCTGCTCCTCTTAGCATGATAAAGAAGATTCAAAGAGAGTGAGATGCCAGCTCCTTTCATTCAGTCAGTAGCTTCAAACATTTCTGGTATATGAATAACATGATGTTTTTCAATGGCAAAAATCAATGAATATTGTAAATGCACAAACAGTAATTTCTCCGCATTGCAAGGTGCAATTCTGAAATTTTTGCTTTTTCCTGCTCCTCTTAGCATGATAAAGAAGATTCAAAGAGTGTGAGATGCCAGCTCCTTTCATTCAGTCAGTAGCTTCAATCATTTCTGGTATATGAATAACATGATGTTTTTCAATGGCAAAAATCAATGAATTTTGTAAATGCACAAACAGTAATTTCTCCGCATTGCAAGGTGCAATTCTGAAATTTTTTGCTTTTTCCTGCTCCTCTTAGCATGATAAAGAAGATTCAAAGAGAGTGAGATGCCAGCTCCTTTCATTCAGTCAGTAGCTTCAATCATTTCTGGACGTTTTTCAATGGCAAAAATCAATGAATTGTAAATGCACAAACAGTAATTTCTCCGCATTGCAAGGTGCAATTCTGAAATTTTTTGCTTTTTCCTGCTCCTCTTAGCATGATAAAGAAGATTCAAAGAGAGTGAGATACCAGCTCCTTTCATTCAGTCAGTAGCTTCAAACATTTCTGGTATATGAATAACATGATGTTTTTCAATGGCAAAAATCAATGAATATTTTAAATGCACAAACAGTGATTTCTCCGCATTGCAAGGTGCAATTCTGAAATTTTTTGCTTTTTCCTACTCCTCTTTGCATGATAAAGAAGATTTAAAGAGAGTGATTGAAGCTACTGACTGAATGAAAGGAGCTGGCATCTCACTCTCTTTGAATCTTCTTTATCATGCTAAGAGGAGCAGGAAAAAGCAAAAAATTTCAGAATTGCACCTTGCAATGCGGAGAAATTACTGTTTGTGCATTTACAATATTCATTGATTTTTGCCATTGAAAAACATCATGTTATTCATATACCAGAAATGTTT
Source organism: Phyllobates terribilis (assembly GCF_046119375.1). Classification (NCBI taxonomy): domain Eukaryota; kingdom Metazoa; phylum Chordata; class Amphibia; order Anura; family Dendrobatidae; genus Phyllobates; species Phyllobates terribilis. The sequence goes on from NW_027363936.1 coordinate 139,382, forward strand.
GAAGCTACTGACTGAATGAAAGGAGTTGGCATCTCACTCTCTTTGAATCTTCTTTATCATGCTAAGAGGAGCAGGAAAAAGCAAAAAATTTCAGAATTGCACCTTGCAATGCGGAGAAATTACTGTTTGTGCATTTACAATATTCATTGATTTTTGCCATTGAAAAACATCATGTTATTCATATACCAGAAATGTTTGAAGCTACTGACTGAATGAAAGGAGCTGGCATCTCACTCTCTTTGAATCTTCTTTATCATGCTAAGAGGAGCAGGAAAAAGCAAAAAATTTTAGAATTGCACATTGCAATGTGGAGAAATTACTGTTTGTGCATTTACAATATTCATTGATTTTTACCATTGAAAAACGTCCAGAAATGATTGAAGCTACTGACTGAATGAAAGTAGCTGGCATCTCACTCTCTTTGAATCTTCTTTATCATGCTAGGATTAGCAGGAAAAAGCAAAAAATTTCAGAATTGCACCTTGCAATGTGGAGATATTACTGTTTGTGCATTTACAATATTCATTGATTTTTGCCATTGAAAAACATGTTTTTCATATACCAGAAATGTTTGAAGCTACTGACTGAATGAAAGGAGCTGGCATCTCACTCTCTTTGAATCTTCTTTATCATGCTAGGATTAACAGGAAAAAGCTAAAAATTTCAGAATTGCACCTTGCAATGCGGAGAAATTACTGTTTGTGCATTTACAATATTGATTTTTGCCATTGAAAAACGTCCAGAAATGATTGAAGCTACTGACTGAATGAAAGGAGCTGGCATCTCACTCTCTTTGAATCTTCTTTATCATGCTAAGAGGAGCAGGAAAAAGCAAAAAATTTCAGAATTGCAACTTGCAATGCGGAGAAATTACTGTTTGTGCATTTACAATATTCATTGATTTTTGCCATTGAAAAACATCATGTTATTCATATACCAGAAATGTTTGAAGCTACTGACTGAATGAAAGGAGCTGGCATCTCACTCTCTTTGAATCTTCTTTATCATGCTAAGAGGAGCAGGAAAAAGCAAAAAATTTCAGAATTGCACCTTGCAATGCGGAGAAATTACTGTTTGTGCATTTACAATATTCATTGATTTTTGCCATTGAAAAACGTCCAGAAATGATTGAAGCTACTGACTGAATGAAAGGAGCTGGCATCTCACTCTCTTTGAATCTTCTTTATCATGCTAAGAGGAGCAGGAAAAGGCAAAAAATTTCAGAATTGCACCTTGCAATGCGGAGAAATTACTGTTTGTGCATTTACAATATTCATTGATTTTTGCCATTGAAAAACATCATGTTATTCATATACCAGAAATGATTGAAGCTACTGACTGAATGAAAGGAGCTGGCATCTCACTCTCTTTGAATCTTCTTTATCATGCTAAGAGGAGCAGGAAAAAGCAAAAAATTTCAGAATTGCACCTTGCAATGCGGAGAAATTACTGTTTGTGCATTTACAATATTCATTGATTTTTGCCATTGAAAAACATCATGTTATTCATATACCAGAAATGATTGAAGCTACTGACTGAATGAAAGGAGCTGGCATCTCACTCTCTTTGAATCTTCTTTATCATGCTAAGAGGAGCAGGAAAAAGCAAAAAATTTCAGAATTGCACCTTGCAATGCGGAGAAATTACTGTTTGTGCATTTACAATATTCATTGATTTTTGCCATTGAAAAACGTCCAGAAATGATTGAAGCTACTGACTGAATGAAAGGAGCTGGCATCTCACTCTCTTTGAATCTTCTTTATCATGCTAAGAGGAGCAGGAAAAAGCAAAAAATTTCAGAATTGCACCTTGCAATGCGGAGAAATTACTGTTTGTGCATTTACAATATTCATTGATTTTTGCCATTGAAAAACGTCCAGAAATGATTGAAGCTACTGACTGAATGAAAGGAGCTGGCATCTCAGTCTCTTTGAATCTTCTTTATCATGCTAAGAGGAGCAGGAAAAAGCAAAAAATTTCAGAATTGCACCTTGCAATGCGGAGAAATTACTGTTTGTGCATCTACAATATTCATTGATTTTTGCCATTGAAAAACATCATGTTATTCATATACCAGAAATGTTTGAAGCTACTGACTGAATGAAAGGAGCTGGCATCTCACTCTATTTGAATCTTCTTTATCATGCTAAGAGGAGCAGGAAAAAGCAAAAAATTTCAGAATTGCACCTTGCAATGCGGAGAAATTACTGTTTGTGCATTTACAATATTCATTGATTTTTGCCATTGAAAAACATCATGTTATTCATATACCAGAAATGTTTGAAGCTACTGACTGAATGAAAGGAGCTGGCATCTCACTCTCTTTGAATCTTCTTTATCATGCTAAGAGGAGCAGGAAAAAGCAAAAAATTTCAGAATTGCACCTTGCAATGCGGAGAAATTACTGTTTGTGCATTTACAATATTCTTTGATTTTTGCCATTGAAAAACGTCCAGAAATGATTGAAGCTACTGACTGAATGAAAGGAGCTGGCATCTCACTCTCTTTGAATCTTCTTTATCATGCTAAGAGGAGCAGGAAAAAGCAAAAAATTTCAGAATTGCACCTTGCAATGCGGAGAAATTACTGTTTGTGCATTTACAATATTCATTGATTTTTGCCATTGAAAAACGTCCAGAAATGATTGAAGCTACTGACTGAATGAAAGGAGCTGGCATCTCACTCTCTTTGAATCTTCTTTATCATGCTAAGAGGAGCAGGAAAAAGCAAAAAATTTCAGAATTGCACCTTGCAATGCGGAGAAATTACTGTTTGTGCATTTACAATATTCATTAATTTTTGCCATTGAAAAACATCATGTTATTCATATCCCAGAAATGTTTGAAGCTACTGACTGAATGAAAGAAGCTGGCATCTCACTCTCTTTTAATCTTCTTTAACATGCTAAGAGGAGCAGGAAAAAGCAAAAAATTTCAGAATTGCACCTTGCAATGCGGAGAAATTACTGTTTGTGCATTTACAATATTCATTGATTTTTGCCATTGAAAAACGTCCAGAAATGATTGAAGCTACTGACTGAATGAAAGGAGCTGGCATCTCACTCTCTTTGAATCTTCTTTATCATGCTAAGAGGAGCAGGAAAAAGCAAAAAATTTCAGAATTGCACCTTGCAATGCGGAGAAATTACTGTTTGTGCATTTACAATATTCATTGATTTTTGCCATTGAAAAACATCATGTTATTCATATACCAGAAATGTTTGAAGCTACTGACTGAATGAAAGGAGCTGGCATCTCACTCTCTTTGAATCTTCTTTATCATGCTAAGAGGAGCAGGAAAAAGCAAAAAATTTCAGAATTGCACCTTGCAATGCGGAGAAATTACTGTTTGTGCATTTACAATATTCATTGATTTTTGCCATTGAAAAACGTCCAGAAATGATTGAAGCTACTGACTGAATGAAAGGAGCTGGCATCTCACTCTCTTTGAATCTTCTTTATCATGCTAAGAGGAGCAGGAAAATGCAAGAAATTTCAGAATTGCACCTTGCAATGCGGAGAAATTACTGTTTGTGCATTTACAATATTCATTGATTTTTGCCATTGAAAAACATCCAGAAATGATTGAAGCTACTGACTGAATGAAAGGAGCTGGCATCTCACTCTCTTTGAATCTTCTTTATCATGCTAAGAGGAGCAGGAAAAAGCCAAAAATTTCAGAATTGCACCTTGCAATGCGGAGAAATTACTGTTTGTGCATTTACAATATTCATTGATTTTTGCCATTGAAAAACATCATGTTATTCATATACCAGAAATGATTGAAGCTACTGACTGAATGAAAGGAGCTGGCATCTCACTCTCTTTGAATCTTCTTTATCATGCAAAGAGGAGCAGGAAAAAGCAAAAAATTTCAGAATTGCACCTTGCAATGCGGAGAAATTACTGTTTGTGCATTTACAATATTCATTGATTTTTGCCATTGAAAAACGTCCAGAAATGATTGAAGCTACTGACTGAATGAAAGGAGCTGGCATCTCACTCTCTTTGAATCTTCTTTATCATGCTAAGAGGAGCAGGAAAAAGCAAAAAATTTCAGAATTGCACCTTGCAATGCGGAGAAATTACTGTTTGTGCATTTACAATATTCATTGATTTTTGCCATTGAAAAACGTCCAGAAATGATTGAAGCAACTGACTGAATGAAAGGAGCTGGCATCTCACTCTCTTTGAATCTTCTTTATCATGCTAAGAGGAGCAGGAAAAAGCAAAAAATTTCAGAATTGCACCTTGCAATGCGGAGAAATTACTGTTTGTGCATTTACAATATTCATTGATTTTTGCCATTGAAAAACGTCCAGAAATAATTGAAGCTACTGACTGAATGAAAGGAGCTGGCATCTCACTCTCTTTGAATCTTCTTTATCATGCTAAGAGGAGCAGGAAAAAGCAAAAAATTTCAGAATTGCAACTTGCAATGCGGAGAAATTACTGTTTGTGCATTTACAATATTCATTGATTTTTGCCATTGAAAAACATCATGTTATTCATATACCAGAAATGATTGAAGCGACTGACTGAATGAAATGAGCTGGCATCTCACTCTCTTTGAATCTTCTTTATCATGCTAAGAGGAGCAGGAAAAAGCAAAAAATTTCAGAATTGCACCTTGCAATGCGGAGAAATTACTGTTTGTGCATTTACAATATTCATTGATTTTTGCCATTGAAAAACGTCCAGAAATGAATGAAGCTACTGACTGAATGAAAGGAGCTGGCATCTCACTCTCTTTGAATCTTCTTTATCATGCTAAGAGGAGCAGGAAAAAGCAAAAAATTTCAGAATTGCACCTTGCAATGCGGAGAAATTACTGTTTGTGCTTTTACAATATTCATTGATTTTTGCCATTGAAAAACATCATGTTATTCATATACCAGAAATGTTTGAAGCTACTGACTGAATGAAAGGAGCTGGCATCTCACTCTCTTTGAATCTTCTTTATCATGCTAAGAGGAGCAGGAAAAAGCAAAAAATTTCAGAATTGCACCTTGCAATGCGGAGAAATTACTGTTTGTGCATTTACAATATTCATTGATTTTTGCCATTGAAAAATGTCCAGAAATGATTGAAGCTGCTGACTGAATGAAAGGAGCTGGCATCTCACTCTCTTTGAATCTTCTTTATCATGCTAAGAGGAGCAGGAAAAAGCAAAAAATTTCAGAATTGCACCTTGCAATGCGGAGAAATTACTGTTTGTGCATTTACAATATTCATTGATTTTTGCCATTGAAAAACATCATGTTATTCATATACCAGAAATGATTGAAGCTACTGACTGAATGAAAGGAGCTGGCATCTCACTCTCTTTGAATCTTCTTTATCATGCTAAGAGGAGCAGGAAAAAGCAAAAAATTTCAGAATTGCACCTTGCAATGCGGAGAAATTACTGTTTGTGCATTTACAATATTCATTGATTTTTGCCATTGAAAAACGTCCAGAAATGATTGAAGCTACTGACTGAATGAAAAGAGCTGGCATCTCACTCTCTTTGAATCTTCTTTATCATGCTAAGAGGAGCAGGAAAAAGCAAAAAATTTCAGAATTGCACCTTGCAATGCGGAGAAATTACTGTTTGTGCATTTACAATATTCATTGATTTTTGCCATTGAAAAACGTCCAGAAATGATTGAAGCTACTGACTGAATGAAAGGAGCTGGCATCTCACTCTCTTTGAATCTTCTTTATCATGCTAAGAGGAGCAGGAAAAAGCAAAAAATTTCAGAATTGCACCTTGCAATGCGGAGAAATTACTGTTTGTGCATTTACAATATTCATTGATTTTTGCCATTGAAAAACATCATGTTATTCATATACCAGAAATGATTGAAGCTACTGACTGAATGAAAGGAGCTGGCATCTCGCTCTCTTTGAATCTTCTTTATCATGCTAAGAGGAGCAGGAAAAAGCAAAAAATTTCAGAATTGCACCTTGCAATGCGGAGAAATTACTGTTTGTGCATTTACAATATTCATTGATTTTTGCCATTGAAAAACGTCCAGAAATGATTGAAGCTACTGACTGAATGAAAGGAGCTGGCATCTCACTCTCTTTGAATCTTCTTTATCATGCTAAGAGGAGCAGGAAAAAGCAAAAAATTTCAGAATTGCACCTTGCAATGTGGAGAAATTACTGTTTGTGCATTTACAATATTCATTGATTTTTGCCATTGAAAAACATCATGTTATTCATATACCAGAAATGATTGAAGCTACTGACTGAATGAAAGGAGCTGGCATCTCACTCTCTTTGAATCTTCTTTATCATGCTAAGAGGAGCAGGAAAAAGCAAAAAATTTCAGAATTGCACCTTGCAATGCGGAGAAATTACTGTTTGTGCATTTACAATATTCATTGATTTTTGCCATTGAAAAACGTCCAGAAATGATTGAAGCTACTGACTGAATGAAAGGAGCTGGCATCTCACTCTCTTTGAATCTTCTTTATCATGCTAAGAGGAGCAGGAAAAAGCAAAAAATTTCAGAATTGCACCTTGCAATGCGGAGAAATTACTGTTTGTGCTTTTACAATATTCATTGATTTTTGCCATTGAAAAACATCATGTTATTCATATACCAGAAATGTTTGAAGCTACTGACTGAATGAAAGGAGCTGGCATCTCACTCTCTTTGAATCTTCTTTATCATGCTAAGAGGAGCAGGAAAAAGCAAAAAATTTCAGAATTGCACCTTGCAATGCGGAGAAATTACTGTTTGTGCATTTACAATATTCATTGATTTTTGCCATTGAAAAACGTCCAGAAATGATTGAAGCTACTGACTGAATGAATGGAGCTGGCATCTCACTCTCTTTGAATCTTCTTTATCATGCTAAGAGGAGCAGGAAAAAGCAAAAAATTTCAGAATTGCACCTTGCAATGCGGAGAAATTACTGTTTGTGCATTTACAATATTCATTGATTTTTGCCATTGAAAAACGTCCAGAAATGATTGAAGCTACTGACTGAATGAAAGGAGCTGGCATCTCACTCTCTTTGAATCTTCTTTATCATGCTAAGAGGAGCAGGAAAAAGCAAAAAATTTCAGAATTGCAACTTGCAATGCGGAGAAATTACTGTTTGTGCATTTACAATATTCATTGATTTTTGCCATTGAAAAACATCATGTTATTCATATACCAGAAATGATTGAAGCTACTGACTGAATGAAAGGAGCTGGCATCTCACTCTCTTTGAATCTTCTTTATCATGCTAAGAGGAGCAGGAAAAAGCAAAAAATTTCAGAATTGCACCTTGCAATGCGGAGAAATTACTGTTTGTGCATTTACAATATTCATTGATTTTTGCCATTGAAAAACGTCCAGAAATGATTGAAGCTACTGACTGAATGAAAGGAGCTGGCATCTCACTCTCTTTGAATCTTCTTTATCATGCTAAGAGGAGCAGGAAAAAGCAAAAAATTTCAGAATTGCACCTTGCAATGCGGAGAAATTACTGTTTGTGCTTTTACAATATTCATTGATTTTTGCCATTGAAAAACATCATGTTATTCATATACCAGAAATGTTTGAAGCTACTGACTGAATGAAAGGAGCTGGCATCTCACTCTCTTTGAATCTTCTTTATCATGATAAGAGGAGCAGGAAAAAGCAAAAAATTTCAGAATTGCACCTTGCAATGCGGAGAAATTACTGTTTGTGCATTTACAATATTCATTGATTTTTGCCATTGAAAAACGTCCAGAAATGATTGAAGCTACTGACTGAATGAAAGGAGCTGGCATCTCACTCTCTTTGAATCTTCTTTATCATGCTAAGAGGAGCAGGAAAAAGCAAAAAATTTCAGAATTGCACCTTGCAATGCGGAGAAATTACTGTTTGTGCATTTACAATATTCATTGATTTTTGCCATTGAAAAACGTCCAGAAATGATTGAAGCTACTGACTGAATGAAAGGAGCTGGCATCTCACTCTCTTTGAATCTTCTTTATCATGCTAAGAGGAGCAGGAAAAAGCAAAAAATTTCAGAATTGCACCTTGCAATGCGGAGAAATTACTGTTTGTGCTTTTACAATATTCATTGATTTTTGCCATTGAAAAACATCATGTTATTCATATACCAGAAATGTTTGAAGCTACTGACTGAATGAAAGGAGCTGGCATCTCACTCTCTTTGAATCTTCTTTATCATGCTAAGAGGAGCAGGAAAAAGCAAAAAATTTCAGAATTGCACCTTGCAATGCGGAGAAATTACTGTTTGTGCATTTACAATATTCATTGATTTTTGCCATTGAAAAACGTCCAGAAATGATTGAAGCTACTGACTGAATGAATGGAGCTGGCATCTCACTCTCTTTGAATCTTCTTTATCATGCTAAGAGGAGCAGGAAAAAGCAAAAAATTTCAGAATTGCACCTTGCAATGCGGAGAAATTACTGTTTGTGCATTTACAATATTCATTGATTTTTGCCATTGAAAAACGTCCAGAAATGATTGAAGCTACTGACTGAATGAAAGGAGCTGGCATCTCACTCTCTTTGAATCTTCTTTATCATGCTAAGAGGAGCAGGAAAAAGCAAAAAATTTCAGAATTGCAACTTGCAATGCGGAGAAATTACTGTTTGTGCATTTACAATATTCATTGATTTTTGCCATTGAAAAACATCATGTTATTCATATACCAGAAATGATTGAAGCTACTGACTGAATGAAAGGAGCTGGCATCTCACTCTCTTTGAATCTTCTTTATCATGCTAAGAGGAGCAGGAAAAAGCAAAAAATTTCAGAATTGCACCTTGCAATGCGGAGAAATTACTGTTTGTGCATTTACAATATTCATTGATTTTTGCCATTGAAAAACGTCCAGAAATGATTGAAGCTACTGACTGAATGAAAGGAGCTGGCATCTCACTCTCTTTGAATCTTCTTTATCATGCTAAGAGGAGCAGAAAAAAGCAAAAAATTTCAGAATTGCACCTTGCAATGCGGAGAAATTACTGTTTGTGCTTTTACAATATTCATTGATTTTTGCCATTGAAAAACATCATGTTATTCATATATCAGAAATGTTTGAAGCTACTGACTGAATGAAAGGAGCTGGCATCTCACTCTCTTTGAATCTTCTTTATCATGCTAAGAGGAGCAGGAAAAAGCAAAAAATTTCAGAATTGCACCTTGCAATGCGGAGAAATTACTGTTTGTGCATTTACAATATTCATTGATTTTTGCCATTGAAAAACGTCCAGAAATGATTGAAGCTACTGACTGAATGAAAGGAGCTGGCATCTCACTCTCTTTGAATCTTCTTTATCATGCTAAGAGGAGCAGGAAAAAGCAAAAAATTTCAGAATTGCACCTTGCAATGCGGAGAAATTACTCTTTGTGCATTTACAATATTCATTGATTTTTGCCATTGAAAAACGTCCAGAAATGATTGAAGCTACTGACTGAATGAAAGGAGCTGACATCTCACTCTCTTTGAATCTTCTTTATCATGCTAAGAGGAGCAGGAAAAAGCAAAAAATTTCAGAATTGCACCTTGCAATGCGGAGAAATTACTGTTTGTGCTTTTACAATATTCATTGATTTTTGCCATTGAAAAACATCATGTTATTCATATACCAGAAATGTTTGAAGCTACTGACTGAATGAAAGGAGCTGGCATCTCACTCTCTTTGAATCTTCTTTATCATGCTAAGAGGAGCAGGAAAAAGCAAAAAATTTCAGAATTGCACCTTGCAATGCGGAGAAATTACTGTTTGTGCATTTACAATATTCATTGATTTTTGCCATTGAAAAACGTCCAGAAATGATTGAAGCTACTGACTGAATGAATGGAGCTGGCATCTCACTCTCTTTGAATCTTCTTTATCATGCTAAGAGGAGCAGGAAAAAGCAAAAAATTTCAGAATTGCACCTTGCAATGCGGAGAAATTACTGTTTGTGCATTTACAATATTCATTGATTTTTGCCATTGAAAAACGTCCAGAAATGATTGAAGCTACTGACTGAATGAAAGGAGCTGGCATCTCACTCTCTTTGAATCTTCTTTATCATGCTAAGAGGAGCAGGAAAAAGCAAAAAATTTCAGAATTGCAACTTGCAATGCGGAGAAATTACTGTTTGTGCATTTACAATATTCATTGATTTTTGCCATTGAAAAACATCATGTTATTCATATACCAGAAATGATTGAAGCTACTGACTGAATGAAAGGAGCTGGCATCTCACTCTCTTTGAATCTTCTTTATCATGCTAAGAGGAGCAGGAAAAAGCAAAAAATTTCAGAATTGCACCTTGCAATGCGGAGAAATTACTGTTTGTGCATTTACAATATTCATTGATTTTTGCCATTGAAAAACGTCCAGAAATGATTGAAGCTACTGACTGAATGAAAGGAGCTGGCATCTCACTCTCTTTGAATCTTCTTTATCATGCTAAGAGGAGCAGGAAAAAGCAAAAAATTTCAGAATTGCACCTTGCAATGCGGAGAAATTACTGTTTGTGCTTTTACAATATTCATTGATTTTTGCCATTGAAAAACATCATGTTATTCATATACCAGAAATGTTTGAAGCTACTGACTGAATGAAAGGAGCTGGCATCTCACTCTCTTTGAATCTTCTTTATCATGCTAAGAGGAGCAGGAAAAAGCAAAAAATTTCAGAATTGCACCTTGCAATGCGGAGAAATTACTGTTTGTGCATTTACAATATTCATTGATTTTTGCCATTGAAAAACGTCCAGAAATGATTGAAGCTACTGACTGAATGAAAGGAGCTGGCATCTCACTCTCTTTGAATCTTCTTTATCATGCTAAGAGGAGCAGGAAAAAGCAAAAAATTTCAGAATTGCACCTTGCAATGCGGAGAAATTACTGTTTGTGCATTTACAATATTCATTGATTTTTGCCATTGAAAAACGTCCAGAAATGATTGAAGCTACTGACTGAATGAAAGGAGCTGGCATCTCACTCTCTTTGAATCTTCTTTACCATGCTAAGAGGAGCAGGAAAAAGCAAAAAATTTCAGAATTGCACCTTGCAATGCGGAGAAATTACTGTTTGTGCTTTTACAATATTCATTGATTTTTGCCGTTGAAAAACATCATGTTATTCATATACCAGAAATGTTTGAAGCTACTGACTGAATGAAAGGAGCTGGCATCTCACTCTCTTTGAATCTTCTTTATCATGCTAAGAGGAGCAGGAAAAAGCAAAAAATTTCAGAATTGCACCTTGCAATGCGGAGAAATTACTGTTTGTGCATTTACAATATTCATTGATTTTTGCCATTGAAAAACGTCCAGAAATGATTGAAGCTACAGACTGAATGAAAGGAGCTGGCATCTCACTCTCTTTGAATCTTCTTTATCATGCTAAGAGGAGCAGGAAAAAGCAAAAAATTTCAGAATTGCACCTTGCAATGCGGAGAAATTACTGTTTGTGCATTTACAATATTCATTGATTTTTGCCATTGAAAAACGTCCAGAAATGATTGAAGCTACTGACTGAATGAAAGGAGCTGGCATCTCACTCTCTTTGAATCTTCTTTATCATGCTAAGAGGAGCAGGAAAAAGCAAAAAATTTCAGAATTGCAACTTGCAATGCGGAGAAATTACTGTTTGTGCATTTACAATATTCATTGATTTTTGCCATTGAAAAACATCATGTTATTCATATACCAGAAATGATTGAAGCTACTGACTGAATGAAAGGAGCTGGCATCTCACTCTCTTTGAATCTTCTTTATCATGCTAAGAGGAGCAGGAAAAAGCAAAAAATTTCAGAATTGCACCTTGCAATGCGGAGAAATTACTGTTTGTGCATTTACAATATTCATTGATTTTTGCCATTGAAAAACGTCCAGAAATGATTGAAGCTACTGACTGAATGAAAGGAGCTGGCATCTCACTCTCTTTGAATCTTCTTTATCATGCTAAGAGGAGCAGGAAAAAGCAAAAAATTTCAGAATTGCACCTTGCAATGCGGAGAAATTACTGTTTGTGCTTTTACAATATTCATTGATTTTTGCCATTGAAAAACATCATGTTATTCATATACCAGAAATGTTTGAAGCTACTGACTGAATGAAAGGAGCTGGCATCTCACTCTCTTTGAATCTTCTTTACCATGCTAAGAGGAGCAGGAAAAAGCAAAAAATTTCAAAATTGCACCTTGCAATGCGGAGAAATTACTGTTTGTGCATTTACAATATTCATTGATTTTTGCCATTGAAAAACATCATGTTATTCATATACCAGAAATGATTGAAGCTACTGACTGAATGAAAGGAGCTGGCATCTCACTCTCTTTGAATCTTCTTTATCATGCTAAGAGGAGCAGGAAAAAGCAAAAAATTTCAGAATTGCACCTTGCAATGCGGAGAAATTACTGTTTGTGCATTTACAATATTCATTGATTTTTGCCATTGAAAAACGTCCAGAAATGATTGAAGCTACTGACTGAATGAAAGGAGCTGGCATCTCACTCTCTTTGAATCTTCTTTATCATGCTAAGAGGAGCAGGAAAAAGCAAAAAATTTCAGAATTGCACCTTGCAATGCGGAGAAATTACTGTTTGTGCTTTTACAATATTCATTGATTTTTGCCATTGAAAAACATCATGTTATTCATATACCAGAAATGTTTGAAGCTACTGACTGAATGAAAGGAGCTGGCATCTCACTCTCTTTGAATCTTCTTTATCATGCTAAGAGGAGCAGGAAAAAGCAAAAAATTTCAGAATTGCACCTTGCAATGCGGAGAAATTACTGTTTGTGCATTTACAATATTCATTGATTTTTGCCATTGAAAAACGTCCAGAAATGATTGAAGCTACTGACTGAATGAAAGTAGCTGGCATCTCACTCTCTTTGAATCTTCTTTATCATGCTAAGAGGAGCAGGAAAAAGCAAAAAATTTCAGAATTGCACCTTGCAATGCGGAGAAATTACTGTTTGTGCTTTTACAATATTCATTGATTTTTGCCATTGAAAAACATCATGTTATTCATATACCAGAAATGTTTGAAGCTACTGACTGAATGAAAGGAGCTGGCACCTCACTCTCTTTGAATCTTCTTTATCATGCTAAGAGGAGCAGGAAAAAGCAAAAAATTTCAGAATTGCACCTTGCAATGCGGAGAAATTACTGTTTGTGCATTTACAATATTCATTGATTTTTGCCATTGAAAAACATCCAGAAATGATTGAAGCTACTGACTGAATGAAAGGAGCTGGCATCTCACTCTCTTTGAATCTTCTTTATCATGCTAAGAGGAACAGGAAAAAGCAAAAAATTTCAGAATTGCACCTTGCAATGCGGAGAAATTACTGTTTGTGCATTTACAATATTCATTGATTTTTGCCATTGAAAAACGTCCAGAAATGATTGAAGCTACTGACTGAATGAAAGGAGCTGGCATCTCACTCTCTTTGAATCTTCTTTATCATGCTAAGAGGAGCAGGAAAAAGCAAAAAATTTCAGAATTGCACCTTGCAATGCGGAGAAATTACTGTTTGTGCTTTTACAATATTCATTGATTTTTGCCATTGAAAAACATCATGTTATTCATATACCAGAAATGTTTGAAGCTACTGACTGAATGAAAGGAGCTGGCATCTCACTCTCTTTGAATCTTCTTTATCATGCTAAGAGGAGCAGGAAAAAGCAAAAAATTTCAGAATTGCACCTTGCAATGCGGAGAAATTACTGTTTGTGCATTTACAATATTCATTGATTTTTGCCATTGAAAAACGTCCAGAAATGATTGAAGCTACTGACTGAATGAAAGGAGCTGGCATCTCACTCTCTTTGAATCTTCTTTATCATGCTAAGAGGAGCAGGAAAAAGCAAAAAATTTCAGAATTGCACCTTGCAATGCGGAGAAATTACTGTTTGTGCATTTACAATATTCATTGATTTTTGCCATTGAAAAACGTCCAGAAATGATTGAAGCTACTGACTGAATGAAAGGAGCTGGCATCTCACTCTCTTTGAATATTCTTTATCATGCTAAGATGAGCAGGAAAAAGCAAAAAATTTCAGAATTGCACCTTGCAATGCGGAGAAATTACTGTTTGTGCATTTACAATATTCATTGATTTTTGCCATTGAAAAACATCATGTTATTCATATACCAGAAATGATTGAAGCTACTGACTGAATGAAAGGAGCTGGCATCTTACTCTCTTTGAATCTTCTTTGTCATGCTAAGAGGAGCAGGAAAAAGCAAAAAATTTCAGAATTGCACCTTGCAATGCGGAGAAATTACTGTTTGTGCATTTACAATATTCATTGATTTTTGCCATTGAAAAACGTCCAGAAATGATTGAAGCTACTGACTGAATGAAAGGAGCTGGCATCTCACTCTCTTTGAATCTTCTTTATCATGCTAAGAGGAGCAGGAAAAAGCAAAAAATTTCAGAATTGCACCTTGCAATGCGGAGAAATTACTGTTTGTGCATTTACAATATTCATTGATTTTTGCCATTGAAAAACGTCCAGAAATGATTGAAGCTACTGACTGAATGAAAGGAGCTGGCATCTCACTCTCTTTGAATCTTCTTTATCATGCTAAGAGGAGCAGGAAAAAGCAAAAAATTGCAGAATTGCACCTTGCAATGCGGAGAAATTACTGTTTGTGCATTTACAATATTCATTGATTTTTGCCATTAAAAAACATCATGTTATTCATATACCAGAAATGTTTGAAGCTACTGACTGAATGAAAGGAGCTGGCATCTCACTCTCTTTGAATCTTCTTTATCATGCTAAGAGGAGCAGGAAAAAGCAAAAAATTTCAGAATTGCACCTTGCAATGCGGAGAAATTACTGTTTGTGCATTTACAATATTCATTGATTTTTGCCATTGAAAAACGTCCAGAAATGATTGAAGCTACTGACTGAATGAAAGGAGCTGGCATCTCACTCTCTTTGAATCTTCTTTATCATGCTAAGAGGAGCAGGAAAAAGCAAAAAATTTCAGAATTGCACCTTGCAATGCGGAGAAATTACTGTTTGTGCATTTACAATATTCATTGATTTTTGCCATTGAAAAACGTCCAGAAATGATTGAAGCTACTGACTGAATGAAAGGAGCTGGCATCTCACTCTCTTTGAATCTTCTTTATCATGCTAAGAGGAGCAGGAAAAAGCAAAAAATTTCAGAATTGCACCTTGCAATGCGGAGAAATTACTCTTTGTGCATTTACAATATTCATAGATTTTTGCCATTGAAAAACATCATGTTATTCATATACCAGAAATGTTTGAAGCTACTGACTGAATGAAAGGAGCTGGCATCTCACTCTCTTTGAATCTTCTTTATCATGCTAAGAGGAGCAGGAAAAAGCAAAAAATTTCAGAATTGCACCTTGCAATGTGGAGAAATTACTGTTTGTGCATTTACAATATTCATTGATTTTTGCCATTGAAAAACATCATGTTATTCATATACCAGAAATGTTTGAAGCTACTGACTGAATGAAAGGAGCTGGCATCTCACTCTCTTTGAATCTTCTTTATCATGCTAAGAGGAGCAGGAAAAAGCAAAAAATTTCAGAATTGCACCTTGCAATGTGGAGAAATTACTGTTTGTGCATTTACAATATTCATTGATTTTTACCATTGAAAAACGTCCAGAAATGATTGAAGCTACTGACTGAATGAAAGTAGCTGGCATCTCACTCTCTTTGAATCTTCTTTATCATGCTAAGAGGAGCAGGAAAAAGCAAAAAATTTCAGACTTGCACCTTGCAATGCGGAGAAATTACTGTTTGTGCATTTACAATATTCATTGATTTTTGCCATTGAAAAACATCATGTTATTCATATACCAGAAATGTTTGAAGCTACTGACTGAATGAAAGGAGCTGGCATCTCACTCTCTTTGAATCTTCTTTATCATGCTAAGAGGAGCAGGAAAAAGCAAAAAATTTCAGAATTGCACCTTGCAATGCGGAGAAATTACTGTTTGTGCATTTACAATATTCATTGATTTTTGCCATTGAAAAACGTCCAGAAATGATTGAAGCTACTGACTGAATGAAAGGAGCTGGCATCTCACTCTCTTTGAATCTTCTTTATCATGCTAAGAGGAGCAGGAAAAAGCAAAAAATTTCAGAATTGCACCTTGCAATGCGGAGAAATTACTGTTTGTGCATTTACAATATTCATTGATTTTTGCCATTGAAAAACGTCCAGAAATGATTGAAGCTACTGACTGAATGAAAGGAGCTGGCATCTCACTCTCTTTGAATCTTCTTTATCATGCTAAGAGGAGCAGGAAAAATCAAAAAATTTCAGAATTGCACCTTGCAATGCGGAGAAATTACTGTTTGTGCATTTACAATATTCAATGATTTTTGCCATTGAAAAACATGTTATTCATATACCAGAAATGTTTGAAGCTACTGACTGAATGAAAGGAGCTGGCACCTCACTCTCTTTGAATCTTCTTTATCATGCTAAGAGGAGCGGGAAAAAGCAAAAAATTTCAGAATTGCACCTTGCAATGCGGAGAAATTACTGTTTGTGCATTTACAATATTCATTGATTTTTGCCATTGAAAAACATCCAGAAATGATTGAAGGTACTGACTGAATGAAAGGAGCTGGCATCTCACTCTCTTTGAATCTTCTTTATCATGCTAAGAGGAGCAGGAAAAAGCAAAAAATTTCAGAATTGCACCTTGCAATGCGGAGAAATTACTGTTTGTGCATTTACAATATTCATTGATTTTTGCCATTGAAAAACGTCCAGAAATGATTGAAGCTACTGACTGAATGAAAGGAGCTGGCATCTCACTCTCTTTGAATCTTCTTTATCATGCTAAGAGGAGCAGGAAAAAGCAAAAAATTTCAGAATTGCACCTTGCAATGCGGAGAAATTACAGTTTGTGCATTTACAATATTCATTGATTTTTGCCATTGAAAAACATCCAGAAATGATTGAAGCTACTGACTGAATGAAAGGAGCTGGCATCTCACTCTCTTTGAATCTTCTTTATCATGCTAAGAGGAGCAGGAAAAAGCAAAAAATTTCAGAATTGCACCTTGCAATGCGGAGAAATTACTGTTTGTGCATTTACAATATTCATTGATTTTTGCCATTGAAAAACGTCCAGAAATGATTGAAGCTACTGACTGAATGAAAGGAGCTGGCATCTCACTCTCTTTGAATCTTCTTTATCATGCTAAGAGGAGCAGGAAAAAGCAAAAAATTTCAGAATTGCACCTTGCAATGCGGAGAAATTACTGTTTGTGCATTTACAATATTCATTGATTTTTGCCATTGAAAAACATCATGTTATTCATATACCAGAAATGATAGAAGCTACTGACTGAATGAAAGGAGCTGGCATCTTACTCTCTTTGAATCTTCTTTGTCATGCTAAGAGGAGCAGGAAAAAGCAAAAAATTTCAGAATTGCACCTTGCAATGCGGAGAAATTACTGTTTGTGCATTTACAATATTCATTGATTTTTGCCATTGAAAAACGTCCAGAAATGATTGAAGCTACTGACTGAATGAAAGGAGCTGGCATCTCACTCTCTTTGAATCTTCTTTATCATGCTAAGTGGAGCAGGAAAAAGCAAAAAATTTCAGAATTGCACCTTGCAATGCGGAGAAATTACTGTTTGTGCATTTACAATATTCATTGATTTTTGCCATTGAAAAACATCATGTTATTCATATACCAGAAATGTTTGAAGCTACTGACTGAATGAAAGGAGCTGGCATCTCACTCTCTTTGAATCTTCTTTATCATGCTAAGAGGAGCAGGAAAAAGCAAAAAATTTCAGAATTGCACCTTGCAATGTGGAGAAATTACTGTTTGTGCATTTACAATATTCATTGATTTTTACCATTGAAAAACGTCCAGAAATGATTGAAGCTACTGACTGAATGAAAGTAGCTGGCATCTCACTCTCTTTGAATCTTCTTTATCATGCTAAGAGGAGCAGGAAAAAGCAAAAAATTTCAGAATTGCACCTTGCAATCCAGAGAAATTACTGTTTGTGCATTTACAATATTCATTGATTTTTGCCATTGAAAAACATCATGTTATTCATATACCAGAAATGTTTGAAGCTACTGACTGAATGAAAGGAGCTGGCATCTCACTCTCTTTGAATCTTCTTTATCATGCTAAGAGGAGCAGGAAAAAGCAAAAAATTTCAGAATTGCACCTTGCAATGTGGAGAAATTACTGTTTGTGCATTTACAATATTCATTGATTTTTACCATTGAAAAACGTCCAGAAATGATTGAAGCTACTGACTGAATGAAAGTAGCTGGCATCTCACTCTCTTTGAATCTTCTTTATCATGCTAAGAGGAGCAGGAAAAAGCAAAAAATTTCAGACTTGCACCTTGCAATGCGGAGAAATTACTGTTTGTGCATTTACAATATTCATTGATTTTTGCCATTGAAAAACATCATGTTATTCATATACCAGAAATGTTTGAAGCTACTGACTGAATGAAAGGAGCTGGCATCTCACTCTCTTTGAATCTTCTTTATCATGCTAAGAGGAGCAGGAAAAAGCAAAAAATTTCAGAATTGCACCTTGCAATGCGGAGAAATTACTGTTTGTGCATTTACAATATTCATTGATTTTTGCCATTGAAAAACGTCCAGAAATGATTGAAGCTACTGACTGAATGAAAGGAGCTGGCATCTCACTCTCTTTGAATCTTGTTTATCATGCTAAGAGGAGCAGGAAAAAGCAAAAAATTTCAGAATTGCACCTTGCAATGCGGAGAAATTACTGTTTGTGCATTTACAATATTCATTGATTTTTGCCATTGAAAAACGTCCAGAAATGATTGAAGCTACTGACTGAATGAAAGGAGCTGGCATCTCACTCTCTTTGAATCTTCTTTATCATGCTAAGAGGAGCAGGAAAAAGCAAAAAATTTCAGAATTGCACCTTGCAATGCGGAGAAATTACTGTTTGTGCATTTACAATATTCATTGATTTTTGCCATTGAAAAACATCATGTTATTCATATACCAGAAATGATTGAAGCTACTGACTGAATGAAAGGAGCTGACATCTCACTCTCTTTGAATTTTCTTTATCATGCTAAGAGGAGCAGGAAAAAGCAAAAAATTTCAGAATTGCACCTTGCAATGCGGAGAAATTACTGTTTGTGCATTTACAATATTCATTGATTTTTGCCATTGAAAAACGTCCAGAAATGTTTGAAGCTACTGACTGAATGAAAGGAGCTGGCATCTCACTCTCTTTGAATCTTCTTTATCATGCTAGGATTAGCAGGAAAAAGCAAAAAATTTCAGAATTGCACCTTGCAATGTGGAGATATTACTGTTTGTGCATTTACAATATTCATTGATTTTTGCCATTGAAAAACGTCCAGAAATGTTTGAAGCTACTGACTGAATGAAAGGAGCTGGCATCTCACTCTCTTTGAATCTTCTTTATCATGCTAGGAGTAGCAGGAAAAAGCAAAAAATTTCAGAATTGCACCTTGCAATGTGGAGATATTACTGTTTGTGCATTTACAATATTCATTGATTTTTGCCATTGAAAAACGTCCAGAAATGTTTGAAGCTACTGACTGAATGAAAGGAGCTGGCATCTCACTCTCTTTGAATCTTCTTTATCATGCTATTATTAGCAGGAAAAAGCAAAAAATTTCAGAATTGCACCTTGCAATGTGGAGATATTACTGTTTGTGCATTTACAATATTCATTGATTTTTGCCATTGAAAAACATCATGTTATTCATATACCAGAAATGTTTGAAGCTACTGACTGAATGAAAGGAGCTGACATCTCACTCTCTTTGAATCTTCTTTATCATGCTAGGATTAGCAGGAAAAAGCAAAAAATTTCAGAATTGCACCTTGCAATGTGGAGATATTACTGTTTGTGCATTTACAATATTCATTGATTTTTGCCATTGAAAAACGTCCAGAAATGTTTGAAGCTACTGACTGAATGAAAGGAGCTGGCATCTCACTCTATTTGAATCTTCTTTATCATCCTAGGATTAGCAGGAAAAAGCAAAAAATTTCAGCATTGCACCTTGCAATGTGGAGATATTACTGTTTGTGCATTTACAATATTCATTGATTTTTGCCATTGAAAAACATCCAGAAATGTTTATACCAGAAATGTTTGAAGCTACTGACTGAATGAAAGGAGCTGGCATCTCACTCTCTTTGAATCTTCTTTATCATGCTAAGAGGAGCAGGAAAAAGCAAAAAATTTCAGAATTGCACTTTGCAATGCGGAGAAATTACTGTTTGTGCATTTACAATATTCATTGATTTTTGCCATTGAAAAACGTCCAGAAATGACTGAAGCTACTGACTGAATGAAAGGAGCTGGCATCTCACTCTCTTTGAATCTTCTTTATCATGCTAAGAGGAGCAGGAAAAAGCAAAAAATTTCAGAATTGCATCTTGCAATGCGGAGAAATTACTGTTTGTGCATTTACAATATTCATTGATTTTTGCCATTGAAAAACGTCCAGAAATGATTGAAGCTACTGACTGAATGAAAGGAGCTGGCATCTCACTCTCTTTGAATCTTCTTTATCATGCTAAGAGGCGCAGGAAAAAGCAAAAAATTTCAGAATTGCACCTTGCAATGCGGAGAAATTACTGTTTGTGCATTTACAATATTCATTGATTTTTGCCATTGAAAAACATCATGTTATTCATATACCAGAAATGATTGAAGCTACTGACTGAATGAAAGGAGCTGGCATCTCACTCTCTTTGAATCTTCTTTATCATGCTAAGAGGAGCAGGAAAAAGCAAAAAATTTCAGAATTGCACCTTGCAATGCGGAGAAATTACTGTTTGTGCATTTACAATATTCATTGATTTTTGCCATTGAAAAACATCCAGAAATGATTGTAGCTACTGACTGAATGAAAGGAGCTGGCATCTCACTCTCTTTGAATCTTCTTTATCATGCTAAGAGGAGCAGGAAAAAGCAAAAAATTTCAGAATTGCACCTTGCAATGCGAAGAAATTACTGTTTGTGCATTTACAATATTCATTGATTTTTACCATTGAAAAACGTCCAGAAATGATTGAAGCTACTGACTGAATGAAAGTAGCTGGCATCTCACTCTCTTTGAATCTTCTTTATCATGCTAAGAGGAGCAGGAAAAAGCAAAAAATTTCAGAATTGCACCTTGCAATCCAGAGAAATTACTGTTTGTGCATTTACAATATTCATTGATTTTTGCCATTGAAAAACATGATGTTATTCATATACCAGAAATGTTTGAAGCTACTGACTGAATGAAAGGAGCTGGCATCTCACTCTCTTTGAATCTTCTTTATCATGCTAAGAGGAGCAGGAAAAAGCAAAAAATTTCAGAATTGCACCTTGCAATGTGGAGAAATTACTGTTTGTGCATTTACAATATTCATTGATTTTTACCATTGAAAAACGTCCAGAAATGATTGAAGCTACTGACTGAATGAAAGTAGCTGGCATCTCACTCTCTTTGAATCTTCTTTATCATGCTAAGAGGAGCAGGAAAAAGCAAAAAATTTCAGACTTGCACCTTGCAATGCGGAGAAATTACTGTTTGTGCATTTACAATATTCATTGATTTTTGCCATTGAAAAACATCATGTTATTCATATACCAGAAATGTTTGAAGCTACTGACTGAATGAAAGGAGCTGGCATCTCACTCTCTTTGAATCTTCTTTATCATGCTAAGAGGAGCAGGAAAAAGCAAAAAATTTCAGAATTGCACCTTGCAATGCGGAGAAATTACTGTTTGTGCATTTACAATATTCATTGATTTTTGCCATTGAAAAACGTCCAGAAATGATTGAAGCTACTGACTGAATGAAAGGAGCTGGCATCTCACTCTCTTTGAATCTTGTTTATCATGCTAAGAGGAGCAGGAAAAAGCAAAAAATTTCAGAATTGCACCTTGCAATGCGGAGAAATTACTGTTTGTGCATTTACAATATTCATTGATTTTTGCCATTGAAAAACGTCCAGAAATGATTGAAGCTACTGACTGAATGAAAGGAGCTGGCATCTCACTCTCTTTGAATCTTCTTTATCATGCTAAGAGGAGCAGGAAAAAGCAAAAAATTTCAGAATTGCACCTTGCAATGCGGAGAAATTACTGTTTGTGCATTTACAATATTCATTGATTTTTGCCATTGAAAAACATCATGTTATTCATATACCAGAAATGATTGAAGCTACTGACTGAATGAAAGGAGCTGACATCTCACTCTCTTTGAATCTTCTTTATCATGCTAAGAGGAGCAGGAAAAAGCAAAAAATTTCAGAATTGCACCTTGCAATGTGGAGAAATTACTGTTTGTGCATTTACAATATTCATTGATTTTTACCATTGAAAAACGTCCAGAAATGATTGAAGCTACTGACTGAATGAAAGTAGCTGGCATCTCACTCTCTTTGAATCTTCTTTATCATGCTAAGAGGAGCAGGAAAAAGCAAAAAATTTCAGACTTGCACCTTGCAATGCGGAGAAATTACTGTTTGTGCATTTACAATATTCATTGATTTTTGCCATTGAAAAACATCATGTTATTCATATACCAGAAATGTTTGAAGCTACTGACTGAATGAAAGGAGCTGGCATCTCACTCTCTTTGAATCTTCTTTATCATGCTAAGAGGAGCAGGAAAAAGCAAAAAATTTCAGAATTGCACCTTGCAATGCGGAGAAATTACTGTTTGTGCATTTACAATATTCATTGATTTTTGCCATTGAAAAACGTCCAGAAATGATTGAAGCTACTGACTGAATGAAAGGAGCTGGCATCTCACTCTCTTTGAATCTTGTTTATCATGCTAAGAGGAGCAGGAAAAAGCAAAAAATTTCAGAATTGCACCTTGCAATGCGGAGAAATTACTGTTTGTGCATTTACAATATTCATTGATTTTTGCCATTGAAAAACGTCCAGAAATGATTGAAGCTACTGACTGAATGAAAGGAGCTGGCATCTCACTCTCTTTGAATCTTCTTTATCATGCTAAGAGGAGCAGGAAAAAGCAAAAAATTTCAGAATTGCACCTTGCAATGCGGAGAAATTACTGTTTGTGCATTTACAATATTCATTGATTTTTGCCATTGAAAAACATGTTATTCATATACCAGAAATGATTGAAGCTACTGACTGAATGAAAGGAGCTGACATCTCACTCTCTTTGAATCTTCTTTATCATGCTAAGAGGAGCAGGAAAAAGCAAAAAATTTCAGAATTGCACCTTGCAATGCGGAGAAATTACTGTTTGTGCATTTACAATATTCATTGATTTTTGCCATTGAAAAACGTCCAGAAATGTTTGAAGCTACTGACTGAATGAAAGGAGCTGGCATCTCACTCTCTTTGAATCTTCTTTATCATGCTAGGATTAGCAGGAAAAAGCAAAAAATTTCAGAATTGCACCTTGCAATGTGGAGATATTACTGTTTGTGCATTTACAATATTCATTGATTTTTGCCATTGAAAAACGTCCAGAAATGTTTGAAGCTACTGACTGAATGAAAGGAGCTGGCATCTCACTCTCTTTGAATCTTCTTTATCATGCTAGGAGTAGCAGGAAAAAGCAAAAAATTTCAGAATTGCACCTTGCAATGTGGAGATATTACTGTTTGTGCATTTACAATATTCATTGATTTTTGCCATTGAAAAACGTCCAGAAATGTTTGAAGCTACTGACTGAATGAAAGGAGCTGGCATCTCACTCTCTTTGAATCTTCTTTATCATGCTAGGATTAGCAGGAAAAAGCAAAAAATTTCAGAATTGCACCTTGCAATGTGGAGATATTACTGTTTGTGCATTTACAATATTCATTGATTTTTGCCATTGAAAAACATCATGTTATTCATATACCAGAAATGTTTGAAGCTACTGACTGAATGAAAGGAGCTGACATCTCACTCTCTTTGAATCTTCTTTATCATGCTAGGATTAGCAGGAAAAAGCAAAAAATTTCAGAATTGCACCTTGCAATGTGGAGATATTACTGTTTGTGCATTTACAATATTCATTGATTTTTGCCATTGAAAAACGTCCAGAAATGTATGAAGCTACTGACTGAATGAAAGGAGCTGGCATCTAACTCTATTTGAATCTTCTTTACCATCCTAGGATTAGCAGGAAAAAGCAAAAAATTTCAGCATTGCACCTTGCAATGTGGAGATATTACTGTTTGTGCATTTACAATATTCATTGATTTTTGCCATTGAAAAACATCCAGAAATGTTTATACCAGAAATGTTTGAAGCTACTGACTGAATGAAAGGAGCTGGCATCTCACTCTCTTTGAATCTTCTTTATCATGCTAAGAGGAGCAGGAAAAAGCAAAAAATTTCAGAATTGCACTTTGCAATGCGGAGAAATTACTGTTTGTGCATTTACAATATTCATTGATTTTTGCCATTGAAAAACGTCCAGAAATGACTGAAGCTACTGACTGAATGAAAGGAGCTGGCATCTCACTCTCTTTGAATCTTCTTTATCATGCTAAGAGGAGCAGGAAAAAGCAAAAAATTTCAGAATTGCATCTTGCAATGCGGAGAAATTACTGTTTGTGCATTTACAATATTCATTGATTTTTGCCATTGAAAAACGTCCAGAAATGATTGAAGCTACTGACTGAATGAAAGGAGCTGGCATCTCACTCTCTTTGAATCTTCTTTATCATGCTAAGAGGAGCAGGAAAAAGCAAAAAATTTCAGAATTGCACCTTGCAATGCGGAGAAATTACTGTTTGTGCATTTACAATATTCATTGATTTTTGCCATTGAAAAACATCATGTTATTCATATACCAGAAATGATTGAAGCTACTGACTGAATGAAAGGAGCTGGCATCTCACTCTCTTTGAATCTTCTTTATCATGCTAAGAGGAGCAGGAAAAAGCAAAAAATTTCAGAATTGCACCTTGCAATGCGGAGAAATTACTGTTTGTGCATTTACAATATTCATTGATTTTTGCCATTGAAAAACGTCCAGAAATGATTGAAGCTACTGACTGAATGAAAGGAGCTGGCATCTCACTCTCTTTGAATCTTCTTTATCATGCTAGGATTAGCAGGAAAAAGCAAAAAATTTCAGAATTGCACCTTGCAATGTGGAGATATTACTGTTTGTGCATTTACAATATTCATTGAATTTTGCCATTGAAAAACGTCCAGAAATGTTTGAAGCTACTGACTGAATGAAAGGAGCTGGCATCTCACTCTATTTGAATCTTCTTTATCATGCTAGGATTAGCAGGAAAAAGCAAAAAATTTCAGAATTGCACCTTGCAATGTGGAGATATTACTGTTTGTGCATTTACAATATTCATTGATTTTTGCCATTGAAAAACGTCCAGAAATGTTTATACCAGAAATGTTTGAAGCTACTGACTGAATGAAAGGAGCTGGCATCTCACTCTCTTTGAATCTTCTTTATCATGCTAAGAGGAGCAGGAAAAAGCAAAAAATTTCAGAATTGCACCTTGCAATGCGGAGAAATTACTTTTTGTGCATTTACAATATTCATTGATTTTTGCCATTGAAAAACGTCCAGAAATGACTGAAGCTACTGACTGAATGAAAGGAGCTGGCATCTCACTCTCTTTGAATCTTCTTTACCATGCTAAGAGGAGCAGGAAAAAGCAAAAAAATTCAGAATTGCACCTTGCAATGCGGAGAAATTACTGTTTGTGCATTTACAATATTCATTGATTTTTGCCATTGAAAAACGTCCAGAAATGATTGAAGCTACTGACTGAATGAAAGGAGCTGGCATCTCACTCTCTTTGAATCTTCTTTATCA
The DNA here is from genome assembly GCF_046119375.1 of Phyllobates terribilis. NCBI lineage: Eukaryota > Metazoa > Chordata > Amphibia > Anura > Dendrobatidae > Phyllobates > Phyllobates terribilis. Next base: position 165,172 of record NW_027363936.1, read on the forward strand.
TGCTAGGAGTAGCAGGAAAAAGCAAAAAATTTCAGAATTGCACCTTGCAATGTGGAGATATTACTGTTTGTGCATTTACAATATTCATTGATTTTTGCCATTGAAAAACGTCCAGAAATGTTTGAAGCTACTGACTGAATGAAAGGAGCTGGCATCTCACTCTCTTTGAATCTTCTTTATCATGCTAGGATTAGCAGGAAAAAGCAAAAAATTTCAGAATTGCACCTTGCAATGTGGAGATATTACTGTTTGTGCATTTACAATATTCAATGATTTTTGCCATTGAAAAACATCATGTTATTCATATACCAGAAATGTTTGAAGCTACTGACTGAATGAAAGGAGCTGACATCTCACTCTCTTTGAATCTTCTTTATCATGCTAGGATTAGTAGGAAAAAGCAAAAAATTTCAGAATTGCACCTTGCAATGTGGAGATATTACTGTTTGTGCATTTACAATATTCATTGATTTTTGCCAATGAAAAACGTCCAGAAATGTTTGAAGCTACTGACTGAATGAAAGGAGCTGGCATCTCACTCTATTTGAATCTTCTTTATCATGCTAGGATTAGCAGGAAAAAGCAAAAAATTTCAGCATTGCACCTTGCAATGTGGAGATATTACTGTTTGTGCATTTACAATATTCATTGATTTTTGCCATTGAAAAACGTCCAGAAATGTTTATACCAGAAATGTTTGAAGCTACTGACTGAAAGAAAGGAGCTGGCATCTCACTCTCTTTGAATCTTCTTTATCATGCTAAGAGGAGCAGGAAAAAGCAAAAAATCTCAGAATTGCACCTTGCAATGCGGAGAAATTACTGTTTGTGCATTTACAATATTCATTGATTTTTGCCATTGAAAAACGTCCAGAAATGACTGAAGCTACTGACTGAATGAAAGGAGCTGGCATCTCACTCTCTTTGAATCTTCTTTATCATGCTAAGAGGAGCAGGAAAAACCAAAAAATTTCAGAATTGCATCTTGCAATGCGGAGAAATTACTGTTTGTGCATTTACAATATTCATTGATTTTTGCCATTGAAAAACGTCCAGAAATGATTGAAGCTACTGACTGAATGAAAGGAGCTGGCATCTCACTCTCTTTGAATCTTCTTTATCATGCTAAGAGGAGCAGGAAAAAGCAAAAAATTTCAGAATTGCACCTTGCAATGCGGAGAAATTACTGTTTGTGCATTTACAATATTCATTGATTTTTGCCATTGAAAAACATCATGTTATTCATATACCAGAAATGATTGAAGCTACTGACTGAATGAAAGGAGCTGGCATCTCACTCTCTTTGAATCTTCTTTATCATGCTAAGAGGAGCAGGAAAAAGCAAAAAATTTCAGAATTGCACCTTGCAATGCGGAGAAATTACTGTTTGTGCATTTACAATATTCATTGATTTTTGCCATTGAAAAACGTCCAGAAATGATTGAAGCTACTGACTGAATGAAAGGAGCTGGCATCTCACTCTCTTTGAATCTTCTTTATCATGCTAAGAGGAGCAGGAAAAAGCAAAAAATTTCAGAATTGCACCTTGCAATGCGGAGAAATTACTGTTTGTGCATTTACAATATTCATTGATTTTTGCCATTGAAAAACGTCCAGAAATGATTGAAGCTACTGACTGAATGAAAGGAGCTGGCATCTCACTCTCTTTGAATCTTCTTTATCATGCTAGGATTAGCAGGAAAAAGCAAAAAATTTCAGAATTGCACCTGGCAATGTGGAGATATTACTGTTTGTGCATTTACAATATTCATTGAATTTTGCCATTGAAAAACGTCCAGAAATGTTTGAAGCTACTGACTGAATGAAAGGAGCTGGCATCTCACTCTATTTGAATCTTCTTTATCATGCTAGGATTAGCAGGAAAAAGCAAAAAATTTCAGAATTGCACCTTGCAATGTGGAGATATTACTGTTTGTGCATTTACAATATTCATTGATTTTTGCCATTGAAAAACGTCCAGAAATGTTTATACCAGAAATGTTTGAAGCTACTGACTGAATGAAAGGAGCTGGCATCTCACTCTCTTTGAATCTTCTTTATCATGCTAAGAGGAGCAGGAAAAAGCAAAAAATTTCAGAATTGCACCTTGCAATGCGGAGAAATTACTGTTTGTGCATTTACAATATTCATTGATTTTTGCCATTGAAAAACGTCCAGAAATGACTGAAGCTACTGACTGAATGAAAGGAGATGGCATCTCACTCTCTTTGAATCTTCTTTATCATGCTAAGAGGAGCAGGAAAAAGCAAAAAATTTCAGAATTGCACCTTGCAATGCGGAGAAATTACAGTTTGTGCATTTACAATATTCATTGATTTTTGCCATTGAAAAACGTCCGGAAATGATTGAAGCTACTGACTGAATGAAAGGAGCTGGCATCTCACTCTCTTTGAATCTTCTTTATCATGCTAAGAGGAGCAGGAAAAAGCAAAAAATTTCAGAATTGCACCTTGCAATGCGGAGAAATTACTGTTTGTGCATTTACAATATTCATTGATTTTTGCCATTGAAAAACATCATGTTATTCATATACCAGAAATGATTGAAGCTACTGACTGAATGAAAGGAGCTGGCATCTCACTCTCTTTGAATCTTCTTTATCATGCTAAGAGGAGCAGGAAAAAGCAAAAAATTTCAGAATTGCACCTTGCAATGCGGAGAAATTACTGTTTGTGCATTTACAATATTCATTGATTTTTGCCATTGAAAAACGTCCAGAAATGATTGAAGCTACTGACTGAATGAAAGGAGCTGGCATCTCACTCTCTTTGAATCTTCTTTATCATGCTAAGAGGAGCAGGAAAAAGCAAAAAATTTCAGAATTGCATCTTGCAATGCGGAGAAATTACTGTTTGTGCATTTACAATATTCATTGATTTTTGCCATTGAAAAACGTCCAGAAATGATTGAAGCTACTGACTGAATGAAAGTAGCTGGCATCTCACTCTCTTTGAATCTTCTTTATCATGCTAAGAGGAGCAGGAAAAAGCAAAAAATTTCAGACTTGCACCTTGCAATGCGGAGAAATTACTGTTTGTGCATTTACAATATTCATTGATTTTTGCCATTGAAAAACATCATGTTATTCATATACCAGAAATGTTTGAAGCTACTGACTGAATGAAAGGAGCTGGCATCTCACTCTCTTTGAATCTTCTTTATCATGCTAAGAGGAGCAGGAAAAAGCAAAAAATTTCAGAATTGCACCTTGCAATGCGGAGAAATTACTGTTTGTGCATTTACAATATTCATTGATTTTTGCCATTGAAAAACATCATGTTATTCATATACCAGAAATGATTGAAGCTACTGACTGAATGAAAGGAGCTGGCATCTCACTCTCTTTGAATCTTCTTTTTCATGCTAAGAGGAGCAGGAAAAAGTAAAACATTTCAGAATTGCACCTTGCAATGCGGAGAAATTACTGTTTGTGCATTTATAATATTCAATGATTTTTGCCATTGAAAAACGTCCAGAAATGATTGAAGCTACTGACTGAACGAAAGGAGCTGGCATCTCACTCTCTTTGAATCTTCTTTATCATGCTAAGAGGAGCAGGAAAAAGCAAAAAATTTCAGAATTGCACCTTGCAATGCGGAGAAATTACTGTTTGTGCATTTACAATATTCATTGATTTTTGCCATTGAAAAACATCCAGAAATGATTGAAGCTACTGACTGAATGAAAGGAGCTGGCATCTCACTCTCTTTGAATCTTCTTTATCATGCTAAGAGGAGCAGGAAAAAGCAAAAAATTTCAGAATTGCACCTTGCAATGCGGAGAAATTACTGTTTGTGCATTTACAATATTCATTGATTTTTGCCATTGAAAAACATCATGTTATTCATATACCAGAAATGTTTGAAGCTACAGACTGAATGAAAGGAGCTGACATCTCACTCTCTTTGAATCTTCTTTATCATGCTAAGAGGAGCAGGAAAAAGCAAAAAATTTCAGAATTGCACCTTGCAATGCGGAGAAATTACTGTTTGTGCATTTACAATATTCATTGATTTTTGCCATTGAAAAACGTCCAGAAATGATTGAAGCTACTGACTGAATGAAAGGAGCTGGCATCTCACTCTCTTTGAATCTTCTTTATCATGCTAAGAGGAGCAGGAAAAAGCAAAAAATTTCAGAATTGCACCTTGCAATGCGGAGAAATTACTGTTTGTGCATTTACAATATTCATTGATTTTTGCCATTGAAAAACATGTTATTCATATACCAGAAATGTTTGAAGCTACTGACTGAATGAAAGGAGCTGGCACCTCACTCTCTTTGAATCTTCTTTATCATGCTAAGAGGAGCGGGAAAAAGCAAAAAATTTCAGAATTGCACCTTGCAATGCGGAGAAATTACTGTTTGTGCATTTATAATATTCAATGATTTTTGCCATTGAAAAACGTCCAGAAATGATTGAAGCTACTGACTGAACGAAAGGAGCTGGCATCTCACTCTCTTTGAATCTTCTTTATCATGCTAAGAGGAGCAGGAAAAAGCAAAAAATTTCAGAATTGCACCTTGCAATGCGGAGAAATTACTGTTTGTGCATTTACAATATTCATTGATTTTTGCCATTGAAAAACATCCAGAAATGATTGAAGCTACTGACTGAATGAAAGGAGCTGGCATCTCACTCTCTTTGAATCTTCTTTATCATGCTAAGAGGAGCAGGAAAAAGCAAAAAATTTCAGAATTGCACCTTGCAATGCGGAGAAATTACTGTTTGTGCATTTACAATATTCATTGATTTTTGCCATTGAAAAACATCATGTTATTCATATACCAGAAATGTTTGAAGCTACTGACTGAATGAAAGGAGCTGACATCTCACTCTCTTTGAATCTTCTTTATCATGCTAAGAGGAGCAGGAAAAAGCAAAAAATTTCAGAATTGCACCTTGCAATGCGGAGAAATTACTGTTTGTGCATTTACAATATTCATTGATTTTTGCCATTGAAAAATGTCCAGAAATGATTGAAGCTACTGACTGAATGAAAGGAGCTGGCATCTCACTCTCTTTGAATCTTCTTTATCATGCTAAGAGGAGCAGGAAAAAGCAAAAAATTTCAGAATTGCACCTTGCAATGCGGAGAAATTACTGTTTGTGCATTTACAATATTCATTGATTTTTGCCATTGAAAAACATGTTATTCATATACCAGAAATGTTTGAAGCTACTGACTGAATGAAAGGAGCTGGCACCTCACTCTCTTTGAATCTTCATTATCATGCTAAGAGGAGCGGGAAAAAGCAAAAAATTTCAGAATTGCACCTTGCAATGCGGAGAAATTACTGTTTGTGCATTTACAATATTCATTGATTTTTGCCATTGAAAAACGTCCAGAAATGATTGAAGGTACTGACTGAATGAAAGGAGCTGGCATCTCACTCTCTTTGAATCTTCTTTATCATGCTAAGAGGAGCAGGAAAAAGCAAAAAATTTCAGAATTGCACCTTGCAATGCGGAGAAATTACTGTTTGTGCATTTACAATATTCATTGGTTTTTGCCATTGAAAAACGTCCAGAAATGATTGAAGCTACTGACTGAATGAAAGGAGCTGGCATCTCACTCTCTTTGAATCTTCTTTATCATGCTAAGAGGAGCAGGAAAAAGCAAAAAATTTCAGAATTGCACCTTGCAATGCGGAGAAATTACTGTTTGTGCATTTACAATATTCATTGATTTTTGCCATTGAAAAACATGTTATTCATATACCAGAAATGTTTGAAGCTACTGACTGAATGAAAGGAGCTGGCACCTCACTCTCTTTGAATCTTCTTTATCATGCTAAGAGGAGCGGGAAAAAGCAAAAAATTTCAGAATTGCACCTTGCAATGCGGAGAAATTACTGTTTGTGCATTTATAATATTCAATGATTTTTGCCATTGAAAAACGTCCAGAAATGATTGAAGCTACTGACTGAACGAAAGGAGCTGGCATCTCACTCTCTTTGAATCTTCTTTATCATGCTAAGAGGAGCAGGAAAAAGCAAAAAATTTCAGAATTGCACCTTGCAATGCGGAGAAAATACTGTTTGTGCATTTACAATATTCATTGATTTTTGCCATTGAAAAACATCCAGAAATGATTGAAGCTACTGACTGAATGAAAGGAGCTGGCATCTCACTCTCTTTGAATCTTCTTTATCATGCTAAGAGGAGCAGGAAAAAGCAAAAAATTTCAGAATTGCACCTTGCAATGCGGAGAAATTACTGTTTGTGCATTTACAATATTCATTGATTTTTGCCATTGAAAAACATCATGTTATTCATATACCAGAAATGTTTGAAGCTACTGACTGAATGAAAGGAGCTGACATCTCACTCTCTTTGAATCTTCTTTATCATGCTAAGAGGAGCAGGAAAAAGCAAAAAATTTCAGAATTGCACCTTGCAATGCGGAGAAATTACTGTTTGTGCATTTACAATATTCATTGATTTTTGCCATTGAAAAACGTCCAGAAATGATTGAAGCTACTGACTGAATGAAAGGAGCTGGCATCTCACTCTCTTTGAATCTTCTTTATCATGCTAAGAGGAGCAGGAAAAAGCAAAAAATTTCAGAATTGCACCTTGCAATGCGGAGAAATTACTGTTTGTGCATTTACAATATTCATTGATTTTTGCCATTGAAAAACATGTTATTCATATACCAGAAATGTTTGAAGCTACTGACTGAATGAAAGGAGCTGGCACCTCACTCTCTTTGAATCTTCTTTATCATGCTAAGAGGAGCGGGAAAAAGCAAAAAATTTCAGAATTGCACCTTGCAATGCGGAGAAATTACTGTTTGTGCATTTACAATATTCATTGATTTTTGCCATTGAAAAACGTCCAGAAATGTTTGAAGGTACTGACTGAATGAAAGGAGCTGGCATCTCACTCTCTTTGAATCTTCTTTATCATGCTAAGAGGAGCAGGAAAAAGCAAAAAATTTCAGAATTGCACCTTGCAATGCGGAGAAATTACTGTTTGTGCATTTACAATATTCATTGGTTTTTGCCATTGAAAAACGTCCAGAAATGATTGAAGCTACTGACTGAATGAAAGGAGCTGGCATCTCACTCTCTTTGAATCTTCTTTATCATGCTAAGAGGAGCAGGAAAAAGCAAAAAATTTCAGAATTGCACCTTGCAATGCGGAGAAATTACAGTTTGTGCATTTACAATATTCATTGATTTTTGCCATTGAAAAACATCCAGAAATGATTGAAGCTACTGACTGAGTGAAAGGAGCTGGCATCTCACTCTCTTTGAATCTTCTTTATCATGCTAAGAGGAGCAGGAAAAAGCAAAAAATTTCAGAATTGCACCTTGCAATGCGGAGAAATTACTGTTTGTGCATTTACAATATTCATTGATTTTTGCCATTGAAAAACATCATGTTATTCATATACCAGAAATGTTTGAAGCTACTGACTGAATGAAAGGAGCTGTCATCTCTCTCTCTTTGAATCTTCTTTATCATGCTAAGAGGAGCAGGAAAAAGCAAAAAATTTCAGAATTGCACCTTGCAATGTGGAGAAATTACTGTTTGTGCATTTACAATATTCATTGATTTTTACCATTGAAAAACGTCCAGAAATGATTGAAGCTACTGACTGAATGAAAGTAGCTGGCATCTCACTCTCTTTGAATCTTCTTTATCATGCTAAGAGGAGCAGGAAAAAGCAAAAAATTTCAGACTTGCACCTTGCAATGCGGAGAAATTACTGTTTGTGCATTTACAATATTCATTGATTTTTGCCATTGAAAAACATCATGTTATTCATATACCAGAAATGTTTGAAGCTACTGACTGAATGAAAGGAGCTGGCATCTCACTCTCTTTGAATCTTCTTTATCATGCTAAGAGGAGCAGGAAAAAGCAAAAAATTTCAGAATTGCACCTTGCAATGCGGAGAAATTACTGTTTGTGCATTTACAATATTCATTGATTTTTGCCATTGAAAAACATCATGTTATTCATATACCAGAAATGTTTGAAGCTACTGACTGAATGAAAGGAGCTGGCATCTCACTCTCTTTGAATCTTCTTTATCATGCTAAGAGGAGCAGGAAAAAGCAAAAAATTTCAGAATTGCACCTTGCAATGTGGAGAAATTACTGTTTGTGCATTTACAATATTCATTGATTTTTACCATTGAAAAACATCCAGAAATGATTGAAGCTACTGACTGAATGAAAGTAGCTGGCATCTCACTCTCTTTGAATCTTCTTTATCATGCTAAGAGGAGCAGGAAAAAGCAAAAAAATTTCAGACTTGCACCTTGCAATGCGGAGAAATTACTGTTTGTGCATTTACAATATTCATTGATTTTTGCCATTGAAAAACATCATGTTATTCATATACCAAAAATGTTTGAAGCTACTGACTGAATGAAAGGAGCTGGCATCTCACTCTCTTTGAATCTTCTTTATCATGCTAAGAGGAGCAGGAAAAAGCAAAAAATTTCAGAATTGCACCTTGCAATGCGGAGAAATTACTGTTTGTGCATTTACAATATTCATTGATTTTTGCCATTGAAAAACATCCAGAAATGATTGAAGCTACTGACTGAATGAAAGGAGCTGGCATCTCACTCTCTTTGAATCTTCTTTATCATGCTAAGAGGAGCAGGAAAAAGCAAAAAATTTCAGAATTGCACCTTGCAATGCGGAGAAATTACTGTTTGTGCATTTACAATATTCATTGATTTTTGCCATTGAAAAACATCATGTTATTCATATACCAGAAATGTTTGAAGCTACTGACTGAATGAAAGGAGCTGACATCTCACTCTCTTTGAATCTTCTTTATCATGCTAAGAGGAGCAGGAAAAAGCAAAAAATTTCAGAATTGCACCTTGCAATGCGGAGAAATTACTGTTTGTGCATTTACAATATTCATTGATTTTTGCCATTGAAAAACATCCAGAAATGATTGAAGCTACTGACTGAATGAAAGGAGCTGGCATCTCACTCTCTTTGAATCTTCTTTATCATGCTAAGAGGAGCAGGAAAAAGCAAAAAATTTCAGAATTGCACCTTGCAATGCGGAGAAATTACTGTTTGTGCATTTACAATATTCATTGATTTTTGCCATTGAAAAACATCATGTTATTCATATACCAGAAATGTTTGAAGCTACTGACTGAATGAAAGGAGCTGGCATCTCACTCTCTTTGAATCTTCTTTATCATGCTAAGAGGAGCAGGAAAAAGCAAAAAATTTCAGAATTGCACCTTGCAATGCGGAGAAATTACTGTTTGTGCATTTACAATATTCATTGATTTTTGCCATTGAAAAACATCATGTTATTCATATACCAGAAATGTTTGAAGCTACTGACTGAATGAAAGGAGCTGGCATCTCACTCTCTTTGAATCTTCTTTATCATGCTAAGAGGAGCAGGAAAAAGCAAAAAATTTCAGAATTGCACCTTGCAATGTGGAGAAATTACTGTTTGTGCATTTACAATATTCATTGATTTTTACCATTGAAAAACGTCCAGAAATGATTGAAGCTACTGACTGAATGAAAGTAACTGGCATCTCACTCTCTTTGAATCTTCTTTATCATGCTAAGAGGAGCAGGAAAAAGCAAAAAATTTCAGACTTGCACCTTGCAATGCGGAGAAATTACTGTTTGTGCATTTACAATATTCATTGATTTTTGCCATTGAAAAACATCATGTTATTCATATACCAGAAATGTTTGAAGCTACTGACTGAATGAAAGGAGCTGGCATCTCACTCTCTTTGAATCTTCTTTATCATGCTAAGAGGAGCAGGAAAAAGCAAAAAATTTCAGAATTGCACCTTGCAATGCGGAGAAATTACTGTTTGTGCATTTACAATATTCATTGATTTTTGCCATTGAAAAACATCATGTTATTCATATACCAGAAATGTTTGAAGCTACTGACTGAATGAAAGGAGCTGGCATCTCACTCTCTTTGAATCTTCTTTATCATGCTAAGAGGAGCAGGAAAAAGCAAAAAATTTCAGAATTGCACCTTGCAATGTGGAGAAATTACTGTTTGTGCATTTACAATATTCATTGATTTTTACCATTGAAAAACGTCCAGAAATGATTGAAGCTACTGACTGAATGAAAGTAGCTGGCATCTCACTCTCTTTGAATCTTCTTTATCATGCTAAGAGGAGCAGGAAAAAGCAAAAAATTTCAGACTTGCACCTTGCAATGCGGAGAAATTACTGTTTGTGCATTTACAATATTCATTGATTTTTGCCATTGAAAAACATCATGTTATTCATATACCAGAAATGTTTGAAGCTACTGACTGAATGAAAGGAGCTGGCATCTCACTCTCTTTGAATCTTCTTTATCATGCTAAGAGGAGCAGGAAAAAGCAAAAAATTTCAGAATTGCACCTTGCAATGCGGAGAAATTACTGTTTGTGCATTTACAATATTCATTGATTTTTGCCATTGAAAAACATCATGTTATTCATATACCAGAAATGTTTGAAGCTACTGACTGAATGAAAGGAGCTGGCATCTCACTCTCTTTGAATCTTCTTTATCATGCTAAGAGGAGCAGGAAAAAGCAAAAAATTTCAGAATTGCACCTTGCAATGTGGAGAAATTACTGTTTGTGCATTTACAATATTCATTGATTTTTACCATTGAAAAACGTCCAGAAATGATTGAAGCTACTGACTGAATGAAAGTAGCTGGCATCTCACTCTCTTTGAATCTTCTTTATCATGCTAAGAGGAGCAGGAAAAAGCAAAAAAATTTCAGACTTGCACCTTGCAATGCGGAGAAATTACTGTTTGTGCATTTACAATATTCATTGATTTTTGCCATTGAAAAACATCATGCTATTCATATACCAGAAATGTTTGAAGCTACTGACTGAATGAAAGGAGCTGGCATCTCACTCTCTTTGAATCTTCTTTATCATGCTAAGAGGAGCAGGAAAAAGCAAAAAATTTCAGAATTGCACCTTGCAATGCGGAGAAATTACTGTTTGTGCATTTACAATATTCATTGATTTTTGCCATTGAAAAACATCCAGAAATGATTGAAGCTACTGACTGAATGAAAGGAGCTGGCATCTCACTCTCTTTGAATCTTCTTTATCATGCTAAGAGGAGCAGGAAAAAGCAAAAAATTTCAGAATTGCACCTTGCAATGCGGAGAAATTACTGTTTGTGCATTTACAATATTCATTGATTTTTGCCATTGAAAAACATCATGTTATTCATATACCAGAAATGTTTGAAGCTACTGACTGAATGAAATGAGCTGACATCTCACTCTCTTTGAATCTTCTTTATCATGCTAAGAGGAGCAGGAAAAAGCAAAAAATTTCAGAATTGCACCTTGCAATGCGGAGAAATTACTGTTTGTGCATTTACAATATTCATTGATTTTTGCCATTGAAAAACATCCAGAAATGATTGAAGCTACTGACTGAATGAAAGGAGCTGGCATCTCACTCTCTTTGAATCTTCTTTATCATGCTAAGAGGAGCAGGAAAAAGCAAAAAATTTCAGAATTGCACCTTGCAATGCGGAGAAATTACTGTTTGTGCATTTACAATATTCATTGATTTTTGCCATTGAAAAACATCATGTTATTCATATACCAGAAATGTTTGAAGCTACTGACTGAATGAAAGGAGCTGGCATCTCACTCTCTTTGAATCTTCTTTATCATGCTAAGAGGAGCAGGAAAAAGCAAAAAATTTCAGAATTGCACCTTGCAATGCGGAGAAATTACTGTTTGTGCATTTACAATATTCATTGATTTTTGCCATTGAAAAACATCATGTTATTCATATACCAGAAATGTTTGAAGCTACTGACTGAATGAAAGGAGCTGGCATCTCACTCTCTTTGAATCTTCTTTATCATGCTAAGAGGAGCAGGAAAAAGCAAAAAATTTCAGAATTGCACCTTGCAATGTGGAGAAATTACTGTTTGTGCATTTACAATATTCATTGATTTTTACCATTGAAAAACGTCCAGAAATGATTGAAGCTACTGACTGAATGAAAGTAACTGGCATCTCACTCTCTTTGAATCTTCTTTATCATGCTAAGAGGAGCAGGAAAAAGCAAAAAATTTCAGACTTGCACCTTGCAATGCGGAGAAATTACTGTTTGTGCATTTACAATATTCATTGATTTTTGCCATTGAAAAACATCATGTTATTCATATACCAGAAATGTTTGAAGCTACTGACTGAATGAAAGGAGCTGGCATCTCACTCTCTTTGAATCTTCTTTGTCATGCTAAGAGGAGCAGGAAAAAGCAAAAAATTTCAGAATTGCACCTTGCAATGCGGAGAAATTACTGTTTGTGCATTTACAATATTCATTGATTTTTGCCATTGAAAAACGTCCAGAAATGATTGAAGCTACTGACTGAATGAAAGGAGCTGGCATCTCACTCTCTTGGAATCTTCTTTATCATGCTAAGAGGAGCAGGAAAAAGCAAAAAATTTCAGAATTGCACCTTGCAATGCGGAGAAATTACTGTTTGTGCATTTACAATATTCATTGATTTTTGCCATTGAAAAACGTCCAGAAATGATTGAAGCTACTGACTGAATGAAAGGAGCTGGCATCTCACTCTCTTTGAATCTTCTTTATCATGCTAAGAGGAGCAGGAAAAATCAAAAAATTTCAGAATTGCACCTTGCAATGCGGAGAAATTACTGTTTGTGCATTTACAATATTCATTGATTTTTGCCATTGAAAAACATGTTATTCATATACCAGAAATGTTTGAAGCTACTGACTGAATGAAAGGAGCTGGCACCTCACTCTCTTTGAATCTTCTTTATCATGCTAAGAGGAGCGGGAAAAAGCAAAAAATTTCAGAATTGCACCTTGCAATGCGGAGAAATTACTGTTTGTGCATTTACAATATTCATTGATTTTTGCCATTGAAAAACGTCCAGAAATGATTGAAGGTACTGACTGAATGAAAGGAGCTGGCATCTCACTCTCTTTGAATCTTCTTTATCATGCTAAGAGGAGCAGGAAAAAGCAAAAAAATTCAGAATTGCACCTTGCAATGCGGAGAAATTACAGTTTGTGCATTTACAATATTCATTGATTTTTGCCATTGAAAAACATCCAGAAATGATTGAAGCTACTGACTGAATGAAAGGAGCTGGCATCTCACTCTCTTTGAATCTTCTTTATCATGCTAAGAGGAGCAGGATAAAGCAAAAAATTTCAGAATTGCACCTTGCAATGCGGAGAAATTACTGTTTGTGCATTTACAATATTCATTGATTTTTGCCATTGAAAAACATCATGTTATTCATATACCAGAAATGTTTGAAGCTACTGACTGAATGAAAGGAGCTGGCATCTCACTCTCTTTGAATCTCCTTTATCATGCTAATAGGAGCAGGAAAAAGCAAAAAATTTCAGAATTGCACCTTGCAATGTGGAGAAATTACTGTTTGTGCATTTACAATATTCATTGATTTTTACCATTGAAAAACGTCCAGAAATGATTGAAGCTACTGACTGAATGAAAGTAGCTGGCATCTCACTCTCTTTGAATCTTCTTTATCATGCTAAGAGGAGCAGGAAAAAGCAAAAAATTTCAGACTTGCACCTTGCAATGCGGAGAAATTACTGTTTGTGCATTTACAATATTCATTGATTTTTGCCATTGAAAAACATCGTTATTCATATACCAGAAATGTTTGAAGCTACTGACTGAATGAAAGGAGCTGGCATCTCACTCTCTTTGAATCTTCTTTATCATGCTAAGAGGAGCAGGAAAAAGCAAAAAATTTCAGAATTGCACCTTGCAATGCGGAGAAATTACTGTTTGTGCATTTACAATATTCATTGATTTTTGCCATTGAAAAACATCATGTTATTCATATACCAGAAATGTTTGAAGCTACTGACTGAATGAAAGGAGCTGGCATCTCACTCTCTTTGAATCTTCTTTATCATGCTAAGAGGAGCAGGAAAAAGCAAAAAATTTCAGAATTGCACCTTGCAATGCGGAGAAATTACTCTTTGTGCTTTTACAATATTCATTGATTTTTGCCATTGAAAAACGTCCAGAAATGATTGAAGCTACTGACTGAATGAAAGGAGCTGGCATCTCACTCTCTTTGAATCTTCTTTATCATGCTAAGAGGAGCAGGAAAAATCAAAAAATTTCAGAATTGCACCTTGCAATGCGGAGAAATTACTGTTTGTGCATTTACAATATTCATTGATTTTTGCCATTGAAAAACATGTTATTCATATACCAGAAATGTTTGAAGCTACTGACTGAATGAAAGGAGCTGGCACCTCACTCTCTTTGAATCTTCTTTATCATGCTAAGAGGAGCGGGAAAAAGCAAAAAATTTCAGAATTGCACCTTGCAATGCGGAGAAATTACTGTTTGTGCATTTACAATATTCATTGATTTTTGCCATTGAAAAACGTCCAGAAATGATTGAAGCTACTGACTGAATGAAAGGAGCTGGCATCTCACTCTCTTTGAATCTTCTTTATCATGCTAAGAGGAGCAGGAAAAAGCAAAAAATTTCAGAATTGCACCTTGCAATGCGGAGAAATTACTGTTTGTGCATTTACAATATTCATTGATTTTTGCCATTGAAAAACGTCCAGAAATGATTGAAGCTACTGACTGAATGAAAGGAGCTGGCATCTCACTCTCTTTGAATCTTCTTTATCATGCTAAGAGGAGTAGGAAAAAGCAAAAAATTTCAGAATTGCACCTTGCAATGCGGAGAAATTACAGTTTGTGCATTTACAATATTCATTGATTTTTGCCATTGAAAAACATCCAGAAATGATTGAAGCTACTGACTGAATGAAAGGAGCTGGCATCTCGCTCTCTTTGAATCTTCTTTATCATGCTAAGAGGAGCAGGAAAAAGCAAAAAATTTCAGAATTGCACCTTGCAATGCGGAGAAATTACTGTTTGTGCATTTACAATATTCATTGATTTTTGCCATTGAAAAACATCATGTTATTCATATACCAGAAATGTTTGAAGCTACTGACTGAATGAAAGGAGCTGGCATCTCACTCTCTTTGAATCTTCTTTATCATGCTAAGAGGAGCAGGAAAAAGCAAAAAATTTCAGAATTGCACCTTGCAATGTGGAGAAATTACTGTTTGTGCATTTACAATATTCATTGATTTTTACCATTGAAAAACGTCCAGAAATGATTGAAGCTACTGACTGAATGAAAGTAGCTGGCATCTCACTCTCTTCGAATCTTCTTTATCATGCTAAGAGGAGCAGGAAAAAGCAAAAAATTTCAGACTTGCACCTTGCAATGCGGAGAAATTACTGTTTGTGCATTTACAATATTCATTGATTTTTGCCATTGAAAAACGTCCAGAAATGATTGAAGGTACTGACTGAATGAAAGGAGCTGGCATCTCACTCTCTTTGAATCTTCTTTATCATGCTAAGAGGAGCAGGAAAAAGCAAAAAATTTCAGAATTGCACCTTGCAATGCGGAGAAATTACTGTTTGTGCATTTACAATATTCATTGATTTTTGCCACTGAAAAACGTCCAGAAATGATTGAAGCTACTGACTGAATGAAAGGAGCTGGCATCTCACTCTCTTTGAATCTTCTTTATCATGCTAAGAGGAGCAGGAAAAAGCAAAAAATTTCAGAATTGCACCTTGCAATGCGGAGAAATTACAGTTTGTGCATTTACAATATTCATTGATTTTTGCCATTGAAAAACATCCAGAAATGATTGAAGCTACTGACGGAATGAAAGGAGCTGGCATCTCACTCTCTTTGAATCTTCTTTATCATGCTAAGAGGAGCAGGAAAAAGCAAAAAATTTCAGAATTGCACCTTGCAATGCGGAGAAATTACTGTTTGTGCATTTACAATATTCATTGATTTTTGCCATTGAAAAACATCATGTTATTCATATACCAGAAATGTTTGAAGCTACTGACTGAATGAAAGGAGCTGGCATCTCACTCTCTTTGAATCTTCTTTATCATGCTAAGAGGAGCAGGAAAAAGCAAAAAATTTCAGAATTGCACCTTGCAATGTGGAGAAATTACTGTTTGTGCATTTACAATATTCATTGATTTTTACCATTGAAAAACGTCCAGAAATGATTGAAGCTACTGACTGAATGAAAGTAGCTGGCATCTCACTCTCTTTGAATCTTCTTTATCATACTAAGAGGAGCAGGAAAAAGCAAAAAATTTCAGACTTGCACCTTGCAATGCGGAGAAATTACTGTTTGTGCATTTACAATATTCATTGATTTTTGCCATTGAAAAACATCATGTTATTCATATACCAGAAATGTTTGAAGCTACTGACTGAATGAAAGGAGCTGGCATCTCACTCTCTTTGAATCTTCTTTATCATGCTAAGAGGAGCAGGAAAAAGCAAAAAATTTCAGAATTGCACCTTGCAATGCGGAGAAATTACTGTTTGTGCATTTACAATATTCATTGATTTTTGCCATTGAAAAACATCATGTTATTCATATACCAGAAATGTTTGAAGCTACTGACTGAATGAAAGGAGCTGGCATCTCACTCTCTTTGAATCTTCTTTATCATGCTAAGAGGAGCAGGAAAAAGCAAAAAATTTCAGAATTGCACCTTGCAATGCGGAGAAATTACTGTTTGTGCATTTACAATATTCATTGATTTTTGCCATTGAAAAACGTCCAGAAATGATTGAAGCTACTGACTGAATGAAAGGAGCTGGCATCTCACTCTCTTTGAATCTTCTTTATCATGCTAAGAGGAGCAGGAAAAATCAAAAAATTTCAGAATTGCACCTTGCAATGCGGAGAAATTACTGTTTGTGCATTTACAATATTCATTGATTTTTGCCATTGAAAAACATGTTATTCATATACCAGAAATGTTTGAATCTACTGACTGAATGAAAGGAGCTGGCACCTCACTCTCTTTGAATCTTCTTTATCATGCTAAGAGGAGCGGGAAAAAGCAAAAAATTTCAGAATTGCACCTTGCAATGCGGAGAAATTACTGTTTGTGCATTTACAATATTCATTGATTTTTGCCATTGAAAAACGTCCAGAAATGATTGAAGGTACTGACTAAATGAAAGGAGCTGGCATCTCACTCTCTTTGAATCTTCTTTATCATGCTAAGAGGAGCAGGAAAAAGCAAAAAATTTCAGAATTGCACCTTGCAATGCGGAGAAATTACTGTTTGTGCATTTACAATATTCATTGATTTTTGCCATTGAAAAACGTCCAGAAATGATTGAAGCTACTGACTGAATGAAAGGAGCTGGCATCTCACTCTCTTTGAATCTTCTTTATCATGCTAAGAGGAGCAGGAAAAAGCAAAAAATTTCAGAATTGCACCTTGCAATACGGAGAAATTACAGTTTGTGCATTTACAATATTCATTGATTTTTGCCATTGAAAAACATCCAGAAATGATTGAAGCTACTGACTGAATGAAAGGAGCTGGCATCTCACTCTCTTTGAATCTTCTTTATCATGCTAAGAGGAGCAGGAAAAAGCAAAAAATTTCAGACTTGCACCTTGCAATGCGGAGAAATTACTGTTTGTGCATTTACAATATTCATTGATTTTTGCCATTGAAAAACATCATGTTATTCATATACCAGAAATGTTTGAAGCTACTGACTGAATGAAAGGAGCTGGCATCTCACTCTCTTTGAATCTTCTTTATCATGCTAAGAGGAGCAGGAAAAAGCAAAAAATTTCAGAATTGCACCTTGCAATGCGGAGAAATTACTGTTTGTGCATTTACAATATTCATTGATTTTTGCCATTGAAAAACGTCCAGAAATGATTGAAGCTACTGACTGAATGAAAGGAGCTGGCATCTCACTCTCTTTGAATCTTGTTTATCATGCTAAGAGGAGCAGGAAAAAGCAAAAAATTTCAGAATTGCACCTTGCAATGCGGAGAAATTACTGTTTGTGCATTTACAATATTCATTGATTTTTGCCATTGAAAAACGTCCAGAAATGATTGAAGCTACTGACTGAATGAAAGGAGCTGGCATCTCACTCTCTTTGAATCTTCTTTATCATGCTAAGAGGAGCAGGAAAAAGCAAAAAATTTCAGAATTGCACCTTGCAATGCGGAGAAATTACAGTTTGTGCATTTACAATATTCATTGATTTTTGCCATTGAAAAACATCCAGAAATGATTGAAGCTACTGACTGAATGAAAGGAGCTGGCATCTCGCTCTCTTTGAATCTTCTTTATCATGCTAAGAGGAGCAGGAAAAAGCAAAAAATTTCAGAATTGCACCTTGCAATGCGGAGAAATTACTGTTTGTGCATTTACAATATTCATTGATTTTTGCCATTGAAAAACATCATGTTATTCATATACCAGAAATGTTTGAAGCTACTGACTGAATGAAAGGAGCTGGCATCTCACTCTCTTTGAATCTTCTTTATCATGCTAAGAGGAGCAGGAAAAAGCAAAAAATTTCAGAATTGCACCTTGCAATGTGGAGATATTACTGTTTGTGCATTTACAATATTCATTGATTTTTACCATTGAAAAACGTCCAGAAATGATTGAAGCTACTGACTGAATGAAAGTAGCTGGCATCTCACTCTCTTCGAATCTTCTTTATCATGCTAAGAGGAGCAGGAAAAAGCAAAAAATTTCAGACTTGCACCTTGCAATGCGGAGAAATTACTGTTTGTGCATTTACAATATTCATTGATTTTTGCCATTGAAAAACGTCCAGAAATGATTGAAGGTACTGACTGAATGAAAGGAGCTGGCATCTCACTCTCTTTGAATCTTCTTTATCATGCTAAGAGGAGCAGGAAAAAGCAAAAAATTTCAGAATTGCACCTTGCAATGCGGAGAAATTACTGTTTATGCATTTACAATATTCATTGATTTTTGCCATTGAAAAACATCATGTTATTCATATACCAGAAATGTTTGAAGCTACTGACTGAATGAAAGGAGCTGGCATCTCACTCTCTTTGAATCTTCTTTATCATGCTAAGAGGAGCAGGAAAAAGCAAAAAATTTCAGAATTGCACCTTGCAATGTGGAGAAATTACTGTTTGTGCATTTACAATATTCATTGATTTTTACCATTGAAAAACGTCCAGAAATGATTGAAGCTACTGACTGAATGAAAGTAGCTGGCATCTCACTCTCTTTGAATCTTCTTTATCATACTAAGAGGAGCAGGAAAAAGCAAAAAATTTCAGACTTGCACCTTGCAATGCGGAGAAATTACTGTTTGTGCATTTACAATATTCATTGATTTTTGCCATTGAAAAACATCATGTTATTCATATACCAGAAATGTTTGAAGCTACTGACTGAATGAAAGGAGCTGGCATCTCACTCTCTTTGAATCTTCTTTATCATGCTAAGAGGAGCAGGAAAAAGCAAAAAATTTCAGAATTGCACCTTGCAATGCGGAGAAATTACTGTTTGTGCATTTACAATATTCATTGATTTTTGCCATTGAAAAACATCATGTTATTCATATACCAGAAATGTTTGAAGCTACTGACTGAATGAAAGGAGCTGGCATCTCACTCTCTTTGAATCTTCTTTATCATGCTAAGAGGAGCAGGAAAAAGCAAAAAATTTCAGAATTGCACCTTGCAATGCGGAGAAATTACTGTTTGTGCATTTACAATATTCATTGATTTTTGCCATTGAAAAACGTCCAGAAATGATTGAAGCTACTGACTGAATGAAAGGAGCTGGCATCTCACTCTCTTTGAATCTTCTTTATCATGCTAAGAGGAGCAGGAAAAATCAAAAAATTTCAGAATTGCACCTTGCAATGCGGAGAAATTACTGTTTGTGCATTTACAATATTCATTGATTTTTGCCATTGAAAAACATGTTATTCATATACCAGAAATGTTTGAAGCTACTGACTGAATGAAAGGAGCTGGCACCTCACTCTCTTTGAATCTTCTTTATCATGCTAAGAGGAGCGGGAAAAAGCAAAAAATTTCAGAATTGCACCTTGCAATGCGGAGAAATTACTGTTTGTGCATTTACAATATTCATTGATTTTTGCCATTGAAAAACGTCCAGAAATGATTGAAGGTACTGACTAAATGAAAGGAGCTGGCATCTCACTCTCTTTGAATCTTCTTTATCATGCTAAGAGGAGCAGGAAAAAGCAAAAAATTTCAGAATTGCACCTTGCAATGCGGAGAAATTACTGTTTGTGCATTTACAATATTCATTGATTTTTGCCATTGAAAAACGTCCAGAAATGATTGAAGCTACTGACTGAATGAAAGGAGCTGGCATCTCACTCTCTTTGAATCTTCTTTATCATGCTAAGAGGAGCAGGAAAAAGCAAAAAATTTCAGAATTGCACCTTGCAATACGGAGAAATTACAGTTTGTGCATTTACAATATTCATTGATTTTTGCCATTGAAAAACATCCAGAAATGATTGAAGCTACTGACTGAATGAAAGGAGCTGGCATCTCACTCTCTTTGAATCTTCTTTATCATGCTAAGAGGAGCAGGAAAAAGCAAAAAATTTCAGACTTGCACCTTGCAATGCGGAGAAATTACTGTTTGTGCATTTACAATATTCATTGATTTTTGCCATTGAAAAACATCATGTTATTCATATACCAGAAATGTTTGAAGCTACTGACTGAATGAAAGGAGCTGGCATCTCACTCTCTTTGAATCTTCTTTATCATGCTAAGAGGAGCAGGAAAAAGCAAAAAATTTCAGAATTGCACCTTGCAATGCGGAGAAATTACTGTTTGTGCATTTACAATATTCATTGATTTTTGCCATTGAAAAACGTCCAGAAATGATTGAAGCTACTGACTGAATGAAAGGAGCTGGCATCTCACTCTCTTTGAATCTTGTTTATCATGCTAAGAGGAGCAGGAAAAAGCAAAAAATTTCAGAATTGCACCTTGCAATGCGGAGAAATTACTGTTTGTGCATTTACAATATTCATTGATTTTTGCCATTGAAAAACGTCCAGAAATGATTGAAGCTACTGACTGAATGAAAGGAGCTGGCATCTCACTCTCTTTGAATCTTCTTTATCATGCTAAGAGGAGCAGGAAAAAGCAAAAAATTTCAGAATTGCACCTTGCAATGCGGAGAAATTACTGTTTGTGCATTTACAATATTCATTGATTTTTGCCATTGAAAAACATCATGTTATTCATATACCAGAAATGATTGAAGCTACTGACTGAATGAAAGGAGCTGGCATCTCACTCTCTTTGAATCTTCTTTATCATGCTAAGAGGAGCATAAAAAAGTAAAAAATTTCAGAATTGCACCTTGCAATGCGGAGAAATTACTGTTTGTGCATTTATAATATTCAATGATTTTTGCCATTGAAAAACGTCCAGAAATGATTGAAGCTACTGACTGAACGAAAGGTGCTGGCATCTCACTCTCTTTGAATCTTCTTTATAATGCTAAGAGGAGCAGGAAAAAGCAAAAAATTTCAGAATTGCACCTTGCAATGCGGAGAAATTACTGTTTGTGCATTTACAATATTCATTGATTTTTGCCATTGAAAAACGTCCAGAAATGATTGAAGCTACTGACTGAATGAAAGGAGCTGGCATCTCACTCTCTTTGAATCTTCTTTATCATGCTAAGAGGAGCAGGAAAAAGCAAAAAATTTCAGAATTGCACCTTGCAATGCGGAGAAATTACTGTTTGTGCATTTACAATATTCATTGATTTTTGCCATTGAAAAACGTCCAGAAATGATTGAAGCTACTGACTGAATGAAAGGAGCTGGAATCTCACTCTCTTTGAATCTTCTTTATCATGCTAAGAGGAGCAGGAAAAAGCAAAAAATTTCAGAATTGCACCTTGCAATGCGGAGAAATTACAGTTTGTGCATTTACAATATTCATTGATTTTTGCCATTGAAAAACATCCAGAAATGATTGAAGCTACTGACTGAATGAAAGGAGCTGGCATCTCACTCTCTTTGAATCTTCTTTATCATGCTAAGAGGAGCAGGAAAAAGCAAAAAATTTCAGAATTGCACCTTGCAATGCGGAGAAATTACTGTTTGTGCATTTACAATATTCATTGATTTTTGCCATTGAAAAACATCATGTTATTCATATACCAGAAATGTTTGAAGCTACTGACTGAATGAAAGTAGCTGGCATCTCACTCTCTTTGAATCTTCTTTATCATGCTAAGAGGAGCAGGAAAAAGCAAAAAATTTCAGAATTGCACCTTGCAATGTGGAGAAATTACTGTTTGTGCATTTACAATATTCATTGATTTTTACCATTGAAAAACGTCCAGAAATGATTGAAGCTACTGACTGAATGAAAGTAGCTGGCATCTCACTCTCTTCGAATCTTCTTTATCATGCTAAGAGGAGCAGGAAAAAGCAAAAAATTTCAGACTTGCACCTTGCAATGCGGAGAAATTACTGTTTGTGCATTTACAATATTCATTGATTTTTGCCATTGAAAAACGTCCAGAAATGATTGAAGGTACTGACTGAATGAAAGGAGCTGGCATCTCACTCTCTTTGAATCTTCTTTATCATGCTAAGAGGAGCAGGAAAAAGCAAAAAATTTCAGAATTGCACCTTGCAATGCGGAGAAATTACTGTTTGTGCATTTACAATATTCATTGATTTTTGCCACTGAAAAACGTCCAGAAATGATTGAAGCTACTGACTGAATGAAAGGAGCTGGCATCTCACTCTCTTTGAATCTTCTTTATCATGCTAAGAGGAGCAGGAAAAAGCAAAAAATTTCAGAATTGCACCTTGCAATGCGGAGAAATTACAGTTTGTGCATTTACAATATTCATTGATTTTTGCCATTGAAAAACATCCAGAAATGATTGAAGCTACTGACTGAATGAAAGGAGCTGGCATCTCACTCTCTTTGAATCTTCTTTATCATGCTAAGAGGAGCAGGAAAAAGCAAAAAATTTCAGAATTGCACCTTGCAATGCGGAGAAATTACTGTTTGTGCATTTACAATATTCATTGATTTTTGCCATTGAAAAACATCATGTTATTCATATACCAGAAATGTTTGAAGCTACTGACTGAATGAAAGGAGCTGGCATCTCACTCTCTTTGAATCTTCTTTATCATGCTAAGAGGAGCAGGAAAAAGCAAAAAATTTCAGAATTGCACCTTGCAATGTGGAGAAATTACTGTTTGTGCATTTACAATATTCATTGATTTTTACCATTGAAAAACGTCCAGAAATGATTGAAGCTACTGACTGAATGAAAGTAGCTGGCATCTCACTCTCTTTGAATCTTCTTTATCATGCTAAGAGGAGCAGGAAAAAGCAAAAAATTTCAGACTTGCACCTTGCAATGCGGAGAAATTACTGTTTGTGCATTTACAATATTCATTGATTTTTGCCATTGAAAAACATCATGTTATTCATATACCAGAAATGTTTGAAGCTACTGACTGAATGAAAGGAGCTGGCATCTCACTCTCTTTGAATCTTCTTTATCATGCTAAGAGGAGCAGGAAAAAGCAAAAAATTTCAGAATTGCACCTTGCAATGCGGAGAAATTACTGTTTGTGCATTTACAATATTCATTGATTTTTGCCATTGAAAAACGTCCAGAAATGATTGAAGCTACTGACTGAATGAAAGGAGCTGGCATCTCACTCTCTTTGAATCTTCTTTATCATGCTAAGAGGAGCAGGAAAAATCAAAAAATTTCAGAATTGCACCTTGCAATGCGGAGAAATTACTGTTTGTGCATTTACAATATTCATTGATTTTTGCCATTGAAAAACATCATGTTATTCATATACCAGAAATGTTTGAAGCTACTGACTGAATGAAAGGAGCTGGCATCTCACTCTCTTTGAATCTTCTTTATCATGCTAAGAGGAGCAGGAAAAAGCAAAAAATTTCAGAATTGCACCTTGCAATGCGGAGAAATTACTGTTTGTGCATTTACAATATTCATTGATTTTTGCCATTGAAAAACGTCCAGAAATGATTGAAGCTACTGACTGAATGAAAGGAGCTGGCATCTCACTCTCTTTGAATCTTCTTTATCATGCTAAGAGGAGCAGGAAAAATCAAAAAATTTCAGAATTGCACCTTGCAATGCGGAGAAATTACTGTTTGTGCATTTACAATATTCATTGATTTTTGCCATTGAAAAACATGTTATTCATATACCAGAAATGTTTGAAGCTACTGACTGAATGAAAGGAGCTGGCACCTCACTCTCTTTGAATCTTCTTTATCATGCTAAGAGGAGCGGGAAAAAGCAAAAAATTTCAGAATTGCACCTTGCAATGCGGAGAAATTACTGTTTGTGCATTTACAATATTCATTGATTTTTGCCATTGAAAAACGTCCAGAAATGATTGAAGGTACTGACTAAATGAAAGGAGCTGGCATCTCACTCTCTTTGAATCTTCTTTATCATGCTAAGAGGAGCAGGAAAAAGCAAAAAATTTCAGAATTGCACCTTGCAATGCGGAGAAATTACTGTTTGTGCATTTACAATATTCATTGATTTTTGCCATTGAAAAACGTCCAGAAATGATTGAAGCTACTGACTGAATGAAAGGAGCTGGCATCTCACTCTCTTTGAATCTTCTTTATCATGCTAAGAGGAGCAGGAAAAAGCAAAAAATTTCAGAATTGCACCTTGCAATACGGAGAAATTACAGTTTGTGCATTTACAATATTCATTGATTTTTGCCATTGAAAAACATCCAGAAATGATTGAAGCTACTGACTGAATGAAAGGAGCTGGCATCTCACTCTCTTTGAATCTTCTTTATCATGCTAAGAGGAGCAGGAAAAAGCAAAAAATTTCAGACTTGCACCTTGCAATGCGGAGAAATTACTGTTTGTGCATTTACAATATTCATTGATTTTTGCCATTGAAAAACATCATGTTATTCATATACCAGAAATGTTTGAAGCTACTGACTGAATGAAAGGAGCTGGCATCTCACTCTCTTTGAATCTTCTTTATCATGCTAAGAGGAGCAGGAAAAAGCAAAAAATTTCAGAATTGCACCTTGCAATGCGGAGAAATTACTGTTTGTGCATTTACAATATTCATTGATTTTTGCCATTGAAAAACGTCCAGAAATGATTGAAGCTACTGACTGAATGAAAGGAGCTGGCATCTCACTCTCTTTGAATCTTGTTTATCATGCTAAGAGGAGCAGGAAAAAGCAAAAAATTTCAGAATTGCACCTTGCAATGCGGAGAAATTACTGTTTGTGCATTTACAATATTCATTGATTTTTGCCATTGAAAAACGTCCAGAAATGATTGAAGCTACTGACTGAATGAAAGGAGCTGGCATCTCACTCTCTTTGAATCTTCTTTATCATGCTAAGAGGAGCAGGAAAAAGCAAAAAATTTCAGAATTGCACCTTGCAATGCGGAGAAATTACTGTTTGTGCATTTACAATATTCATTGATTTTTGCCATTGAAAAACATCATGTTATTCATATACCAGAAATGATTGAAGCTACTGACTGAATGAAAGGAGCTGGCATCTCACTCTCTTTGAATCTTCTTTATCATGCTAAGAGGAGCAGGAAAAAGTAAAAAATTTCAGAATTGCACCTTGCAATGCGGAGAAATTACTGTTTGTGCATTTATAATATTCAATGATTTTTGCCATTGAAAAACGTCCAGAAATGATTGAAGCTACTGACTGAACGAAAGGAGCTGGCATCTCACTCTCTTTGAATCTTCTTTATCATGCTAAGAGGAGCAGGAAAAAGCAAAAAATTTCAGAATTGCACCTTGCAATGCGGAGAAATTACTGTTTGTGCATTTACAATATTCATTGATTTTTGCCATTGAAAAACGTCCAGAAATGATTGAAGCTACTGACTGAATGAAAGGAGCTGGCATCTCACTCTCTTTGAATCTTCTTTATCATGCTAGGAGGAGCAGGAAAAAGCAAAAAATTTCAGAATTGCACCTTGCAATGCGGAGAAATTACTGTTTGTGCATTTACAATATTCATTGATTTTTGCCATTGAAAAACATCATGTTATTCATATACCAGAAATGTTTGAAGCTACTGACTGAATGAAAGGAGCTGACATCTCACTCTCTTTGAATCTTCTTTATCATGCTAAGAGGAGCAGAAAAAAGCAAAAAATTTCAGAATTGCACCTTGCAATGCGGAGAAATTACTGTTTGTGCATTTACAATATTCATTGATTTTTGCCATTGAAAAACGTCCAGAAATGATTGAAGCTACTGACTGAATGAAAGGAGCTGGCATCTCACTCTCTTTGAATCTTCTTTATCATGCTAAGAGGAGCAGGAAAAAGCAAAAAATTTCAGAATTGCACCTTGCAATGCGGAGAAATTACTGTTTGTGCATTTACAATATTCATTGATTTTTGCCATTGAAAAACATCATGTTATTCATATACCAGAAATGTTTGAAGCTACTGACTGAATGAAAGGAGCTGGCATCTCACTCTCTTTGAATCTTCTTTATCATGCTAAGAGGAGCAGGAAAAAGCAAAAAATTTCAGAATTGCACCTTGCAATGTGGAGAAATTACTGTTTGTGCATTTACAATATTCATTGATTTTTGCCATTGAAAAACATCATGTTATTCATATACCAGAAATGTTTGAAGCTACTGACTGAATGAAAGGAGCTGGCATCTCACTCTCTTTGAATCTTCTTTATCATGCTAAGAGGAGCAGGAAAAAGCAAAAAATTTCAGAATTGCACCTTGCAATGTGGAGAAATTACTGTTTGTGCATTTACAATATTCATTGATTTTTGCCATTGAAAAACGTCCAGAAATGATTGAAGCTACTGACTGAATGAAAGGAGCTGGCATCTCACTCTCTTTGAATCTTGTTTATCATGCTAAGAGGAGCAGGAAAAAGCAAAAAATTTCAGAATTGCACCTTGCAATGCGGAGAAATTACTGTTTGTGCATTTACAATATTCATTGATTTTTGCCATTGAAAAACGTCCAGAAATGATTGAAGCTACTGACTGAATGAAAGGAGCTGGCATCTCACTCTCTTTGAATCTTCTTTATCATGCTAAGAGGAGCAGGAAAAAGCAAAAAATTTCAGACTTGCACCTTGCAATGCGGAGAAATTACTGTTTGTGCATTTACAATATTCATTGATTTTTGCCATTGAAAAACATCATGTTATTCATATACCAGAAATGTTTGAAGCTACTGACTGAATGAAAGGAGCTGGCATCTCACTCTCTTTGAATCTTCTTTATCATGCTAAGAGGAGCAGGAAAAAGCAAAAAATTTCAGAATTGCACCTTGCAATGCGGAGAAATTACTGTTTGTGCATTTACAATATTCATTGATTTTTGCCATTGAAAAACGTCCAGAAATGATTGAAGCTACTGACTGAATGAAAGGAGCTGGCATCTCACTCTCTTTGAATCTTCTTTATCATGCTAAGAGGAGCAGGAAAAAGCAAAAAATTTCAGACTTGCACCTTGCAATGCGGAGAAATTACTGTTTGTGCATTTACAATATTCATTGATTTTTGCCATTGAAAAACATCATGTTATTCATATACCAGAAATGTTTGAAGCTACTGACTGAATGAAAGGAGCTGGCATCTCACTCTCTTTGAATCTTCTTTATCATGCTAAGAGGAGCAGGAAAAAGCAAAAAATTTCAGAATTGCACCTTGCAATGCGGAGAAATTACTGTTTGTGCATTTACAATATTCATTGATTTTTGCCATTGAAAAACGTCCAGAAATGATTGAAGCTACTGACTGAATGAAAGGAGCTGGCATCTCACTCTCTTTGAATCTTGTTTATCATGCTAAGAGGAGCAGGAAAAAGCAAAAAATTTCAGAATTGCACCTTGCAATGCGGAGAAATTACTGTTTGTGCATTTACAATATTCATTGATTTTTGCCATTGAAAAACGTCCAGAAATGATTGAAGCTACTGACTGAATGAAAGGAGCTGGCATCTCACTCTCTTTGAATCTTCTTTATCATGCTAAGAGGAGCAGGAAAAAGCAAAAAATTTCAGAATTGCACCTTGCAATGCGGAGAAATTACTGTTTGTGCATTTACAATATTCATTGATTTTTGCCATTGAAAAACATCATGTTATTCATATACCAGAAATGTTTGAAGCTACTGACTGAATGAAAGGAGCTGACATCTCACTCTCTTTGAATCTTCTTTATCATGCTAAGAGGAGCAGGAAAAAGCAAAAAATTTCAGAATTGCACCTTGCAATGCGGAGAAATTACTGTTTGTGCATTTACAATATTCATTGATTTTTGCCATTGAAAAACGTCCAGAAATGATTGAAGCTACTGACTGAATGAAAGGAGCTGGCATCTCACTCTCTTTGAATCTTGTTTATCATGCTAAGAGGAGCAGGAAAAAGCAAAAAATTTCAGAATTGCACCTTGCAATGCGGAGAAATTACTGTTTGTGCATTTACAATATTCATTGATTTTTGCCATTGAAAAACATCATGTTATTCATATACCAGAAATGTTTGAAGCTACTGACTGAATGAAAGGAGCTGGCATCTCACTCTCTTTGAATCTTCTTTATCATGCTAAGAGGAGCAGGAAAAAGCAAAAAATTTCAGAATTGCACCTTGCAATGTGGAGAAATTACTGTTTGTGCATTTACAATATTCATTGATTTTTGCCATTGAAAAACATCATGTTATTCATATACCAGAAATGTTTGAAGCTACTGACTGAATGAAAGGAGCTGGCATCTCACTCTCTTTGAATCTTCTTTATCATGCTAAGAGGAGCAGGAAAAAGCAAAAAATTTCAGAATTGCACCTTGCAATGTGGAGAAATTACTGTTTGTGCATTTACAATATTCATTGATTTTTACCATTGAAAAACGTCCAGAAATGATTGAAGCTACTGACTGAATGAAAGTAGCTGGCATCTCACGCTCTTTGAATCTTCTTTATCATGCTAAGAGGAGCAGGAAAAAGCAAAAAATTTCAGACTTGCACCTTGCAATGCGGAGAAATTACTGTTTGTGCATTTACAATATTCATTGATTTTTGCCATTGAAAAACATCATGTTATTCATATACCAGAAATATTTGAAGCTACTGACTGAATGAAAGGAGCTGGCATCTCACTCTCTTTGAATCTTCTTTATCATGCTAAGAGGAGCAGGAAAAAGCAAAAAATTTCAGAATTGCACCTTGCAATGTGGAGAAATTACTGTTTGTGCATTTACAATATTCATTGATTTTTACCATTGAAAAACGTCCAGAAATGATTGAAGCTACTGACTGAATGAAAGTAGCTGGCATCTCACTCTCTTTGAATCTTCTTTATCATGCTAAGAGGAGCAGGAAAAAGCAAAAAATTTCAGACTTGCACCTTGCAATGCGGAGAAATTACTGTTTGTGCATTTACAATATTCATTGATTTTTGCCATTGAAAAACATCATGTTATTCATATACCAGAAATGTTTGAAGCTACTGACTGAATGAAAGGAGCTGGCATCTCACTCTCTTTGAATCTTCTTTATCATGCTAAGAGGAGCAGGAAAAAGCAAAAAATTTCAGAATTGCACCTTGCAATGCGGAGAAATTACTGTTTGTGCATTTACAATATTCATTGATTTTTGCCATTGAAAAACGTCCAGAAATGATTGAAGCTACTGACTGAATGAAAGGAGCTGGCATCTCACTCTCTTTGAATCTTCTTTATCATGCTAAGAGGAGCAGGAAAAAGCAAAAAATTTCAGAATTGCACCTTGCAATGCGGAGAAATTACTGTTTGTGCATATACAATATTCATTGATTTTTGCCATTGAAAAACGTCCAGAAATGATTGAAGCTACTGATTGAATGAAAGGAGCTGGCATCTCACTCTCTTTGAATCTTCTTTATCATGCTAAGAGGAGCAGGAAAAAGCAAAAAATTTCAGAATTGCACCTTGCAATGCGGAGAAATTACTGTTTGTGCATTTACAATATTCATTGATTTTTGCCATTGAAAAACATGTTATTCATATACCAGAAATGTTTGAAGCTACTGACTGAATGAAAGGAGCTGGCACCTCACTCTCTTTGAATCTTCTTTATCATGCTAAGAGGAGCGGGAAAAAGCAAAAAATTTCAGAATTGCACCTTGCAATGCGGAGAAATTACTGTTTGTGCATTTACAATATTCATTGATTTTTGCCATTGAAAAACGTCCAGAAATGATTGAAGGTACTGACTGAATGAAAGGAGCTGGCATCTCACTCTCTTTGAATCTTCTTTATCATGCTAAGAGGAGCAGGAAAAAGCAAAAAATTTCAGAATTGCACCTTGCAATGCGGAGAAATTACTGTTTGTGCATTTACAATATTCATTGATTTTTGCCATTGAAAAACGTCCAGAAATGATTGAAGCTACTGACTGAATGAAAGGAGCTGGCATCTCACTCTCTTTGAATCTTCTTTATCATGCTAAGAGGAGCAGGAAAAAGCAAAAAATTTCAGAATTGCACCTTGCAATGCGGAGAAATTACTGTTTGTGCATTTACAATATTCATTGATTTTTGCCATTGAAAAACATCATGTTATTCATATACCAGAAATGTTTGAAGCTACTGACTGAATGAAAGGAGTTGGCATCTCACTCTCTTTGAATCTTCTTTATCATGCTAAGAGGAGCAGGAAAAAGCAAAAAATTTCAGAATTGCACCTTGCAATGCGGAGAAATTACTGTTTGTGCATTTACAATATTCATTGATTTTTGCCATTGAAAAACATCATGTTATTCATATACCAGAAATGTTTGAAGCTACTGACTGAATGAAAGGAGCTGGCATCTCACTCTCTTTGAATCTTCTTTATCATGCTAAGAGGAGCAGGAAAAAGCAAAAAATTTTAGAATTGCACATTGCAATGTGGAGAAATTACTGTTTGTGCATTTACAATATTCATTGATTTTTACCATTGAAAAACGTCCAGAAATGATTGAAGCTACTGACTGAATGAAAGTAGCTGGCATCTCACTCTCTTTGAATCTTCTTTATCATGCTAAGAGGAGCAGGAAAAAGCAAAAAATTTCAGACTTGCACCTTGCAATGCGGAGAAATTACTGTTTGTGCATTTACAATATTCATTGATTTTTGCCATTGAAAAACATCATGTTATTCATATACCAGAAATGTTTGAAGCTACTGACTGAATGAAAGGAGCTGACATCTCACTCTCTTTGAATCTTCTTTATCATGCTAAGAGGAGCAGGAAAAAGCAAAAAATTTCAGAATTGCACCTTGCAATGCGGAGAAATTACTGTTTGTGCATTTACAATATTCATTGATTTTTGCCATTGAAAAACGTCCAGAAATGATTGAAGCTACTGACTGAATGAAAGGAGCTGGCATCTCACTCTCTTTGAATCTTGTTTATCATGCTAAGAGGAGCAGGAAAAAGCAAAAAATTTCAGAATTGCACCTTGCAATGCGGAGAAATTACTGTTTGTGCATTTACAATATTCATTGATTTTTGCCATTGAAAAACATCATGTTATTCATATACCAGAAATGTTTGAAGCTACTGACTGAATGAAAGGAGCTGGCATCTCACTCTCTTTGAATCTTCTTTATCATGCTAAGAGGAGCAGGAAAAAGCAAAAAATTTCAGAATTGCACCTTGCAATGTGGAGAAATTACTGTTTGTGCATTTACAATATTCATTGATTTTTGCCATTGAAAAACATCATGTTATTCATATACCAGAAATGTTTGAAGCTACTGACTGAATGAAAGGAGCTGGCATCTCACTCTCTTTGAATCTTCTTTATCATGCTAAGAGGAGCAGGAAAAAGCAAAAAATTTCAGAATTGCACCTTGCAATGTGGAGAAATTACTGTTTGTGCATTTACAATATTCATTGATTTTTACCATTGAAAAACGTCCAGAAATGATTGAAGCTACTGACTGAATGAAAGTAGCTGGCATCTCACTCTCTTTGAATCTTCTTTATCATGCTAAGAGGAGCAGGAAAAAGCAAAAAATTTCAGACTTGCACCTTGCAATGCGGAGAAATTACTGTTTGTGCATTTACAATATTCATTGATTTTTGCCATTGAAAAACATCATGTTATTCATATACCAGAAATGTTTGAAGCTACTGACTGAATTAAAGGAGCTGGCATCTCACTCTCTTTGAATCTTCTTTATCATGCTAAGAGGAGCAGGAAAAAGCAAAAAATTTCAGAATTGCACCTTGCAATGTGGAGAAATTACTGTTTGTGCATTTACAATATTCATAGATTTTTACCATTGAAAAACGTCCAGAAATGATTGAAGCTACTGACTGAATGAAAGTAGCTGGCATCTCACTCTCTTTGAATCTTCTTTATCATGCTAAGAGGAGCAGGAAAAAGCAAAAAATTTCAGACTTGCACCTTGCAATGCGGAGAAATTACTGTTTGTGCATTTACAATATTCATTGATTTTTGCCATTGAAAAACATCATGTTATTCATATACCAGAAATGTTTGAAGCTACTGACTGAATGAAAGGAGCTGGCATCTCACTCTCTTTGAATCTTCTTTATCATGCTAAGAGGAGCAGGAAAAAGCAAAAAATTTCAGAATTGCACCTTGCAATGCGGAGAAATTACTGTTTGTGCATTTACAATATTCATTTATTTTTGCCATTGAAAAACGTCCAGAAATGATTGAAGCTACTGACTGAATGAAAGGAGCTGGCATCTCACTCTCTTTGAATCTTCTTTATCATGCTAAGAGGAGCAGGAAAAAGCAAAAAATTTCAGAATTGCACCTTGCAATGCGGAGAAATTACTGTTTGTGCATATACAATATTCATTGATTTTTGCCATTGAAAAACGTCCAGAAATGATTGAAGCTACTGATTGAATGAAAGGAGCTGGCATCTCACTCTCTTTGAATCTTCTTTATCATGCTAAGAGGAGCAGGAAAAAGCAAAAAATTTCAGAATTGCACCTTGCAATGCGGAGAAATTACTGTTTGTGCATTTACAATATTCATTGATTTTTGCCATTGAAAAACATGTTATTCATATACCAGAAATGTTTGAAGCTACTGACTGAATGAAAGGAGCTGGCACCTCACTCTCTTTGAATCTTCTTTATCATGCTAAGAGGAGCGGGAAAAAGCAAAAAATTTCAGAATTGCACCTTGCAATGCGGAGAAATTACTGTTTGTGCATTTACAATATTCATTGATTTTTGCCATTGAAAAACGTCCAGAAATGATTGAAGGTACTGACTGAATGAAAGGAGCTGGCATCTCACTCTCTTTGAATCTTCTTTATCATGCTAAGAGGAGCAGGAAAAAGCAAAAAATTTCAGAATTGCACCTTGCAATGCGGAGAAATTACTGTTTGTGCATTTACAATATTCATTGATTTTTGCCATTGAAAAACGTCCAGAAATGATTGAAGCTACTGACTGAATGAAAGGAGCTGGCATCTCACTCTCTTTGAATCTTCTTTATCATGCTAAGAGGAGCAGGAAAAAGCAAAAAATTTCAGAATTGCACCTTGCAATGCGGAGAAATTACTGTTTGTGCATTTACAATATTCATTGATTTTTGCCATTGAAAAACATCATGTTATTCATATACCAGAAATGTTTGAAGCTACTGACTGAATGAAAGGAGTTGGCATCTCACTCTCTTTGAATCTTCTTTATCATGCTAAGAGGAGCAGGAAAAAGCAAAAAATTTCAGAATTGCACCTTGCAATGCGGAGAAATTACTGTTTGTGCATTTACAATATTCATTGATTTTTGCCATTGAAAAACATCATGTTATTCATATACCAGAAATGTTTGAAGCTACTGACTGAATGAAAGGAGCTGGCATCTCACTCTCTTTGAATCTTCTTTATCATGCTAAGAGGAGCAGGAAAAAGCAAAAAATTTTAGAATTGCACATTGCAATGTGGAGAAATTACTGTTTGTGCATTTACAATATTCATTGATTTTTACCATTGAAAAACGTCCAGAAATGATTGAAGCTACTGACTGAATGAAAGTAGCTGGCATCTCACTCTCTTTGAATCTTCTTTATCATGCTAAGAGGAGCAGGAAAAAGCAAAAAATTTCAGACTTGCACCTTGCAATGCGGAGAAATTACTGTTTGTGCATTTACAATATTCATTGATTTTTGCCATTGAAAAACATCATGTTATTCATATACCAGAAATGTTTGAAGCTACTGACTGAATGAAAGGAGCTGGCATCTCACTCTCTTTGAATCTTCTTTATCATGCTAAGAGGAGCAGGAAAAAGCAAAAAATTTCAGAATTGCACCTTGCAATGCGGAGAAATTACTGTTTGTGCATTTACAATATTCATTGATTTTTGCCATTGAAAAACGTCCAGAAATGATTGAAGCTACTGACTGAATGAAAGGAGCTGGCATCTCACTCTCTTTGAATCTTCTTTATCATGCTAAGAGGAGCAGGAAAAAGCAAAAAATTTCAGAATTGCGCCTTGCAATGCGGAGAAATTACTGTTTGTGCATTTACAATATTCATTGATTTTTGCCATTGAAAAACGTCCAGAAATGATTGAAGCTACTGACTGAATGAAAGGAGCTGGCATCTCACTCTCTTTGAATCTTCTTTATCATGCTAAGAGGAGCAGGAAAAAGCAAAAAATTTCAGAATTGCACCTTGCAATGCGGAGAAATTACTGTTTGTGCATTTACAATATTCATTGATTTTTGCCATTGAAAAACATCATGTTATTCATATACCAGAAATGTTTGAAGCTACTGACTGAATGAAAGGAGCTGACATCTCACTCTCTTTGAATCTTCTTTATCATGCTAAGAGGAGCAGGAAAAAGCAAAAAATTTCAGAATTGCACCTTGCAATGCGGAGAAATTACTGTTTGTGCATTTACAATATTCATTGATTTTTGCCATTGAAAAACGTCCAGAAATGATTGAAGCTACTGACTGAATGAAAGGAGCTGGCATCTCACTCTCTTTGAATCTTCTTTATCATGCTAAGAGGAGCAGGAAAAAGCAAAAAATTTCAGAATTGCACCTTGCAATGCGGAGAAATTACTGTTTGTGCATTTACAATATTCATTGATTTTTGCCATTGAAAAACATCATGTTATTCATATACCAGAAATGTTTGAAGCTACTGACTGAATGAAAGGAGCTGGCATCTCACTCTCTTTGAATCTTCTTTATCATGCTAAGAGGAGCAGGAAAAAGCAAAAAATTTCAGAATTGCACCTTGCAATGTGGAGAAATTACTGTTTGTGCATTTACAATATTCATTGATTTTTGCCATTGAAAAACATCATGTTATTCATATACCAGAAATGTTTGAAGCTACTGACTGAATGAAAGGAGCTGGCATCTCACTCTCTTTGAATCTTCTTTATCATGCTAAGAGGAGCAGGAAAAAGCAAAAAATTTCAGAATTGCACCTTGCAATGTGGAGAAATTACTGTTTGTGCATTTACAATATTCATTGATTTTTACCATTGAAAAACGTCCAGAAATGATTGAAGCTACTGACTGAATGAAAGGAGCTGGCATCTCACTCTCTTTGAATCTTCTTTATCATGCTAAGAGGAGCAGGAAAAAGCAAAAAATTTCAGACTTGCACCTTGCAATGCGGAGAAATTACTGTTTGTGCATTTACAATATTCATTGATTTTTGCCATTGAAAAACATCATGTTATTCATATACCAGAAATGTTTGAAGCTACTGACTGAATGAAAGGAGCTGGCATCTCACTCTCTTTGAATCTTCTTTATCATGCTAAGAGGAGCAGGAAAAAGCAAAAAATTTCAGAATTGCACCTTGCAATGTGGAGAAATTACTGTTTGTGCATTTACAATATTCATTGATTTTTACCATTGAAAAACGTCCAGAAATGATTGAAGCTACTGACTGAATGAAAGTAGCTGGCATCTCACTCTCTTTGAATCTTCTTTATCATGCTAAGAGGAGCAGGAAAAAGCAAAAAATTTCAGACTTGCACCTTGCAATGCGGAGAAATTACTGTTTGTGCATTTACAATATTCATTGATTTTTGCCATTGAAAAACATCATGTCATTCATATACCAGAAATGTTTGAAGCTACTGACTGAATCAAAGGAGCTGGCATCTCACTCTCTTTGAATCTTCTTTATCATGCTAAGAGGAGCAGGAAAAAGCAAAAAATTTCAGAATTGCACCTTGCAATGCGGAGAAATTACTGTTTGTGCATTTACAATATTCATTGATTTTTGCCATTGAAAAACGTCCAGAAATGATTGAAGCTACTGACTGAATGAAAGGAGCTGGCATCTCACTCTCTTTGAATCTTCTTTATCATGCTAAGAGGAGCAGGAAAAAGCAAAAAATTTCAGAATTGCACCTTGCAATGCGGAGAAATTACTGTTTGTGCATTTACAATATTCATTGATTTTTGCAATTGAAAAACGTCCATAAATGATTGAAGCTACTGACTGAATGAAAGGAGCTGGCATCTCACTCTCTTTGAATCTTCTTTATCATGCTAAGAGGAGCAGGAAAAAGCAAAAAATTTCAGAATTGCACCTTGCAATGCGGAGAAATTACTGTTTGTGCATTTACAATATTCATTGATTTTTGCCATTGAAAAACATGTTATTCATATACCAGAAATGTTTGAAGCTACTGACTGAATGAAAGGAGCTGGCACCTCACTCTCTTTGAATCTTCTTTATCATGCTAAGAGGAGCAGGAAAAAGCAAAAAATTTCAGAATTGCACCTTGCAATGCGGAGAAATTACTGTTTGTGCATATACAATATTCATTGATTTTTGCCATTGAAAAACGTCCAGAAATGATTGAAGCTACTGATTGAATGAAAGGAGCTGGCATCTCACTCTCTTTGAATCTTCTTTATCATGCTAAGAGGAGCAGGAAAAAGCAAAAAATTTCAGAATTGCACCTTGCAATGCGGAGAAATTACTGTTTGTGCATTTACAATATTCATTGATTTTTGCCATTGAAAAACATGTTATTCATATACCAGAAATGTTTGAAGCTACTGACTGAATGAAAGGAGCTGGCACCTCACTCTCTTTGAATCTTCTTTATCATGCTAAGAGGAGCGGGAAAAAGCAAAAAATTTCAGAATTGCACCTTGCAATGCGGAGAAATTACTGTTTGTGCATTTACAATATTCATTGATTTTTGCCATTGAAAAACGTCCAGAAATGATTGAAGGTACTGACTGAATGAAAGGAGCTGGCATCTCACTCTCTTTGAATCTTCTTTATCATGCTAAGAGGAGCAGGAAAAAGCAAAAAATTTCAGAATTGCACCTTGCAATGCGGAGAAATTACTGTTTGTGCATTTACAATATTCATTGATTTTTGCCATTGAAAAACGTCCAGAAATGATTGAAGCTACTGACTGAATGAAAGGAGCTGGCATCTCACTCTCTTTGAATCTTCTTTATCATGCTAAGAGGAGCAGGAAAAAGCAAAAAATTTCAGAATTGCACCTTGCAATGCGGAGAAATTACTGTTTGTGCATTTACAATATTCATTGATTTTTGCCATTGAAAAACATCATGTTATTCATATACCAGAAATGTTTGAAGCTACTGACTGAATGAAAGGAGTTGGCATCTCACTCTCTTTGAATCTTCTTTATCATGCTAAGAGGAGCAGGAAAAAGCAAAAAATTTCAGAATTGCACCTTGCAATGCGGAGAAATTACTGTTTGTGCATTTACAATATTCATTGATTTTTGCCATTGAAAAACATCATGTTATTCATATACCAGAAATGTTTGAAGCTACTGGCTGAATGAAAGGAGCTGGCATCTCACTCTCTTTGAATCTTCTTTATCATGCTAAGAGGAGCAGGAAAAAGCAAAAAATTTTAGAATTGCACTTTGCAATGTGGAGAAATTACTGTTTGTGCATTTACAATATTCATTGATTTTTACCATTGAAAAACGTCCAGAAATGATTGAAGCTACTGACTGAATGAAAGTAGCTGGCATCTCACTCTCTTTGAATCTTCTTTATCATGCTAAGAGGAGTAGGAAAAAGCAAAAAATTTCAGACTTGCACCTTGCAATGCGGAGAAATTACTGTTTGTGCATTTACAATATTCATTGATTTTTGCCATTGAAAAACATCATGTTATTCATATACCAGAAATGTTTGAAGCTACTGACTGAATGAAAGGAGCTGGCATCTCACTCTCTTTGAATCTTCTTTATCATGCTAAGAGGAGCAGGAAAAAGCAAAAAATTTCAGAATTGCACCTTGCAATGCGGAGAAATTACTGTTTGTGCATTTACAATATTCATTGATTTTTGCCATTGAAAAACGTCCAGAAATGATTGAAGCTACTGACTGAATGAAAGGAGCTGGCATCTCACTCTCTTTGAATCTTCTTTATCATGCTAAGAGGAGCAGGAAAAAGCAAAAAATTTCAGAATTGCACCTTGCAATGCGGAGAAATTACTGTTTGTGCATTTACAATATTCATTGATTTTTGCCATTGAAAAACGTCCAGAAATGATTGAAGCTACTGACTGAATGAAAGGAGCTGGCATCTCACTCTCTTTGAATCTTCTTTATCATGCTAAGAGGAGCAGGAAAAAGCAAAAAATTTCAGAATTGCACCTTGCAATGCGGAGAAATTACTGTTTGTGCATTTACAATATTCATTGATTTTTGCCATTGAAAAACATCATGTTATTCATATACCAGAAATGTTTGAAGCTACTGACTGAATGAAAGGAGCTGACATCTCACTCTCTTTGAATCTTCTTTATCATGCTAAGAGGAGCAGGAAAAAGCAAAAAATTTCAGAATTGCACCTTGCAATGCGGAGAAATTACTGTTTGTGCATTTACAATATTCATTGATTTTTGCCATTGAAAAACGTCCAGAAATGATTGAAGCTACTGACTGAATGAAAGGAGCTGGCATCTCACTCTCTTTGTATCTTCTTTATCATGCTAAGAGGAGCAGGAAAAAGCAAAAAATTTCAGAATTGCACCTTGCAATGCGGAGAAATTACTGTTTGTGCATTTACAATATTCATTGATTTTTGCCATTGAAAAACATCATGTTATTCATATACCAGAAATGTTTGAAGCTACTGACTGAATGAAAGGAGCTGGCATCTCACTCTCTTTGAATCTTCTTTATCATGCTAAGAGGAGCAGGAAAAAGCAAAAAATTTCAGAATTGCACCTTGCAATGTGGAGAAATTACTGTTTGTGCATTTACAATATTCATTGATTTTTGCCATTGAAAAACATCATGTTATTCATATACCAGAAATGTTTGAAGCTACTGACTGAATGAAAGGAGCTGGCATCTCACTCTCTTTGAATCTTCTTTATCATGCTAAGAGGAGCAGGAAAAAGCAAAAAATTTCAGAATTGCACCTTGCAATGTGGAGAAATTACTGTTTGTGCATTTACAATATTCATTGATTTTTACCATTGAAAAACGTCCAGAAATGATTGAAGCTACTGACTGAATGAAAGTAGCTGGCATCTCACTCTCTTTGAATCTTCTTTATCATGCTAAGAGGAGCAGGAAAAAGCAAAAAATTTCAGACTTGCACCTTGCAATGCGGAGAAATTACTGTTTGTGCATTTACAATATTCATTGATTTTTGCCATTGAAAAACATCATGTTATTCATATACCAGAAATGTTTGAAGCTACTGACTGAATGAAAGGAGCTGGCATCTCACTCTCTTTGAATCTTCTTTATCATGCTAAGAGGAGCAGGAAAAAGCAAAAAATTTCAGAATTGCACCTTGCAATGTGGAGAAATTACTGTTTGTGCATTTACAATATTCATTGATTTTTACCATTGAAAAACGTCCAGAAATGATTGAAGCTACTGACTGAATGAAAGTAGCTGGCATCTCACTCTCTTTGAATCTTCTTTATCATGCTAAGAGGAGCAGGAAAAAGCAAAAAATTTCAGACTTGCACCTTGCAATGCGGAGAAATTACTGTTTGTGCATTTACAATATTCATTGATTTTTGCCATTGAAAAACATCATGTTATTCATATACCAGAAATGTTTGAAGCTACTGACTGAATCAAAGGAGCTGGCATCTCACTCTCTTTGAATCTTCTTTATCATGCTAAGAGGAGCAGGAAAAAGCAAAAAATTTCAGAATTGCACCTTGCAATGCGGAGAAATTACTGTTTGTGCATTTACAATATTCATTGATTTTTGCCATTGAAAAACGTCCAGAAATGATTGAAGCTACTGACTGAATGAAAGGAGCTGGCATCTCACTCTCTTTGAATCTTCTTTATCATGCTAAGAGGAGCAGGAAAAAGCAAAAAATTTCAGAATTGCACCTTGCAATGCGGAGAAATTACTGTTTGTGCATTTACAATATTCATTGATTTTTGCCATTGAAAAACGTCCAGAAATGATTGAAGCTACTGACTGAATGAAAGGAGCTGGCATCTCACTCTCTTTGAATCTTCTTTATCATGCTAAGAGGAGCAGGAAAAAGCAAAAAATTTCAGAATTGCACCTTGCAATGCGGAGAAATTACTGTTTGTGCATTTACAATATTCATTGATTTTTGCCATTGAAAAACATGTTATTCATATACCAGAAATGTTT
This sequence comes from Phyllobates terribilis, assembly GCF_046119375.1. Lineage (NCBI taxonomy): Eukaryota > Metazoa > Chordata > Amphibia > Anura > Dendrobatidae > Phyllobates > Phyllobates terribilis. The sequence goes on from NW_027363936.1 coordinate 205,778, forward strand.
GAAGCTACTGACTGAATGAAAGGAGCTGGCACCTCACTCTCTTTGAATCTTCTTTATCATGCTAAGAGGAGCGGGAAAAAGCAAAAAATTTCAGAATTGCACCTTGCAATGCGGAGAAATTACTGTTTGTGCATTTACAATATTCATTGATTTTTGCCATTGAAAAACGTCCAGAAATGATTGAAGGTACTGACTGAATGAAAGGAGCTGGCATCTCACTCTCTTTGAATCTTCTTTATCATGCTAAGAGGAGCAGGAAAAAGCAAAAAATTTCAGAATTGCACCTTGCAATGCGGAGAAATTACTGTTTGTGCATTTACAATATTCATTGATTTTTGCCATTGAAAAACATCATGTTATTCATATACCAGAAATGTTTGAAGCTACTGACTGAATGAAAGGAGCTGGCATCTCACTCTCTTTGAATCTTCTTTATCATGCTAAGAGGAGCAGGAAAAAGCAAAAAATTTCAGAATTGCACCTTGCAATGTGGAGAAATTACTGTTTGTGCATTTACAATATTCATTGATTTTTGCCATTGAAAAACATCATGTTATTCATATACCAGAAATGTTTGAAGCTACTGACTGAATGAAAGGAGCTGGCATCTCACTCTCTTTGAATCTTCTTTATCATGCTAAGAGGAGCAGGAAAAAGCAAAAAATTTCAGAATTGCACCTTGCAATGTGGAGAAATTACTGTTTGTGCATTTACAATATTCATTGATTTTTACCATTGAAAAACGTCCAGAAATGATTGAAGCTACTGACTGAATGAAAGGAGCTGGCATCTCACTCTCTTTGAATCTTCTTTATCATGCTAAGAGGAGCAGGAAAAAGCAAAAAATTTCAGACTTGCACCTTGCAATGCGGAGAAATTACTGTTTGTGCATTTACAATATTCATTGATTTTTGCCATTGAAAAACATCATGTTATTCATATACCAAAAATGTTTGAAGCTACTGACTGAATCAAAGGAGCTGGCATCTCACTCTCTTTGAATCTTCTTTATCATGCTAAGAGGAGCAGGAAAAAGCAAAAAATTTCAGAATTGCACCTTGCAATGCGGAGAAATTACTGTTTGTGCATTTACAATATTCATTGATTTTTGCCTTTGAAAAACGTCCAGAAATGATTGAAGCTACTGACTGAATGAAAGGAGCTGGCATCTCACTCTCTTTGAATCTTCTTTATCATGCTAAGAGGAGCAGGAAAAAGCAAAAAATTTCAGAATTGCACCTTGCAATGCGGAGAAATTACTGTTTGTGCATTTACAATATTCATTGATTTTTGCCATTGAAAAACGTCCAGAAATGATTGAAGCTACTGACTGAATGAAAGGAGCTGGCATCTCACTCTCTTTGAATCTTCTTTATCATGCTAAGAGGAGCAGGAAAAAGCAAAAAATTTCAGAATTGCACCTTGCAATGCGGAGAAATTACTGTTTGTGCATTTACAATATTCATTGATTTTTGCCATTGAAAAACATGTTATTCATATACCAGAAATGTTTGAAGCTACTGACTGAATGAAAGGAGCTGGCACCTCACTCTCTTTGAATCTTCTTTATCATGCTAAGAGGAGCGGGAAAAAGCAAAAAATTTCAGAATTGCACCTTGCAATGCGGAGAAATTACTGTTTGTGCATTTACAATATTCATTGATTTTTGCCATTGAAAAACGTCCAGAAATGATTGAAGGTACTGACTGAATGAAAGGAGCTGGCATCTCACTCTCTTTGAATCTTCTTTATCATGCTAAGAGGAGCAGGAAAAAGCAAAAAATTTCAGAATTGCACCTTGCAATGCGGAGAAATTACTGTTTGTGCATTTACAATATTCATTGATTTTTGCCATTGAAAAACGTCCAGAAATGATTGAAGCTACTGACTGAATGAAAGGAGCTGGCATCTCACTCTCTTTGAATCTTCTTTATCATGCTAAGAGGAGCAGGAAAAAGCAAAAAATTTCAGAATTGCACCTTGCAATGCGGAGAAATTACTGTTTGTGCATTTACAATATTCATTGATTTTTGCCATTGAAAAACATCATGTTATTCATATACCAGAAATGTTTGAAGCTACTGACTGAATGAAAGGAGTTGGCATCTCACTCTCTTTGAATCTTCTTTATCATGCTAAGAGGAGCAGGAAAAAGCAAAAAATTTCAGAATTGCACCTTGCAATGTGGAGAAATTACTGTTTGTGCATTTACAATATTCATTGATTTTTGCCATTGAAAAACGTCCAGAAATGATTGAAGCTACTGACTGAATGAAAGGAGCTGGCATCTCACTCTCTTTGAATCTTCTTTATCATGCTAAGAGGAGCAGGAAAAAGCAAAAAATTTCAGAATTGCACCTTGCAATGCGGAGAAATTACTGTTTGTGCATTTACAATATTCATTGATTTTTGCGATTGAAAAACATCATGTTATTAATATACCAGAAATGATTGAAGCTACAGACTGAATGAAAGGAGCTGGCATCTCACTCTCTTTGAATCTTCTTTATCATGCTAAGAGGAGCAGGAAAAAGTAAAAAATTTCAGAATTGCACCTTGCAATGCGGAGAAATTACTGTTTGTGCATTTACAATATTCAATGATTTTTGCCATTGAAAAACGTCCAGAAATGATTGAAGCTACTGACTGAATGAAAGGAGCTGGCATCTCACTCTCTTTGAATCTTGTTTATCATGCTAAGAGGAGCAGGAAAAAGCAAAAAATTTCAGAATTGCACCTTGCAATGCGGAGAAATTACTGTTTGTGCATTTACAATATTCATTGATTTTTGCCATTGAAAAACGTCCAGAAATGATTGAAGCTACTGACTGAATGAAAGGAGCTGGCATCTCACTCTCTTTGAATCTTCTTTATCATGCTAAGAGGAGCAGGAAAAAGCAAAAAATTTCAGAATTTCACCTTGCAATGCGGAGAAATTACTGTTTGTGCATTTACAATATTCATTGATTTTTGCCATTGAAAAACATCATGTTATTCATACCCAGAAATGATTGAAGCTACTGACTGAATGAAAGGAGCTGGCATCTCACTCTCTTTGAATCTTCTTTATCATGCTAAGAGGAGCAGGAAAAAGCAAAAAATTTCAGAATTGCACCTTGCAATGCGGAGAAATTACTGTTTGTGCATTTACAATATTCATTGATTTTTGCCATTGAAAAACGTCCAGAAATTATTGAAGCTACTGACTGAATGAAAGGAGTTGGCATCTCACTCTCTTTGAATCTTCTTTACCATGCTAAGAGGAGCAGGAAAAAGCAAAAAATTTCAGAATTGCACCTTGCAATGCGGAGAAATTACTGTTTGTGCATTTACAATATTCATTGATTTTTGACATTGAAAAACATCATGTTATTCATATACCAGAAATAATTGAAGCTACTGACTGAATGAAAGGAGCTGGCATCTCACTCTCTTTGAATCTTCTTTATCATGCTAAGAGGAGCAGGAAAAAGCAAAAAATTTCAGAATTGCACCTTGCAATGCGGAGAAATTACTGTTTGTGCATTTACAATATTCATTGATTTTTGCCATTGAAAAACGTCCAGAAATGATTGAAGGTACTGACTGAATGAAAGGAGCTGGCATCTCACTCTCTTTGAATCTTCTTTATCATGCTAAGAGGAGCAGGAAAAAGCAAAAAATTTCAGAATTGCACCTTGCAATGCGGAGAAATTACTGTTTGTGCATTTACAATATTCATTGATTTTTGCCATTGAAAAACATCATGTTATTCATATACCAGAAATGTTTGAAGCTACTGACTGAATGAAAGGAGCTGGCATCTCACTCTCTTTGAATCTTCTTTATCATGCTAAGAGGAGCAGGAAAAAGCAAAAAATTTCAGAATTGCACCTTGCAATGTGGAGAAATTACTGTTTGTGCATTTACAATATTCATTGATTTTTGCCATTGAAAAACATCATGTTATTCATATACCAGAAATGTTTGAAGCTACTGACTGAATGAAAGGAGCTGGCATCTCACTCTCTTTGAATCTTCTTTATCATGCTAAGAGGAGCAGGAAAAAGCAAAAAATTTCAGAATTGCACCTTGCAATGTGGAGAAATTACTGTTTGTGCATTTACAATATTCATTGATTTTTACCATTGAAAAACGTCCAGAAATGATTGAAGCTACTGACTGAATGAAAGGAGCTGGCATCTCACTCTCTTTGAATCTTCTTTATCATGCTAAGAGGAGCAGGAAAAAGCAAAAAATTTCAGACTTGCACCTTGCAATGCGGAGAAATTACTGTTTGTGCATTTACAATATTCATTGATTTTTGCCATTGAAAAACATCATGTTATTCATATACCAGAAATGTTTGAAGCTACTGACTGAATCAAAGGAGCTGGCATCTCACTCTCTTTGAATCTTCTTTATCATGCTAAGAGGAGCAGGAAAAAGCAAAAAATTTCAGAATTGCACCTTGCAATGCGGAGAAATTACTGTTTGTGCATTTACAATATTCATTGATTTTTGCCATTGAAAAACGTCCAGAAATGATTGAAGCTACTGACTGAATGAAAGGAGCTGGCATCTCACTCTCTTTGAATCTTCTTTATCATGCTAAGAGGAGCAGGAAAAAGCAAAAAATTTCAGAATTGCACCTTGCAATGCGGAGAAATTACTGTTTGTGCATTTACAATATTCATTGATTTTTGCCATTGAAAAACGTCCAGAAATGATTGAAGCTACTGACTGAATGAAAGGAGCTGGCATCTCACTCTCTTTGAATCTTCTTTATCATGCTAAGAGGAGCAGGAAAAAGCAAAAAATTTCAGAATTGCACCTTGCAATGCGGAGAAATTACTGTTTGTGCATTTACAATATTCATTGATTTTTGCCATTGAAAAACATGTTATTCATATACCAGAAATGTTTGAAGCTACTGACTGAATGAAAGGAGCTGGCACCTCACTCTCTTTGAATCTTCTTTATCATGCTAAGAGGAGCGGGAAAAAGCAAAAAATTTCAGAATTGCACCTTGCAATGCGGAGAAATTACTGTTTGTGCATTTACAATATTCATTGATTTTTGCCATTGAAAAATGTCCAGAAATGATTGAAGGTACTGACTGAATGAAAGGAGCTGGCATCTCACTCTCTTTGAATCTTCTTTATCATGCTAAGAGGAGCAGGAAAAAGCAAAAAATTTCAGAATTGCACCTTGCAATGCGGAGAAATTACTGTTTGTGCATTTACAATATTCATTGATTTTTGCCATTGAAAAACGTCCAGAAATGATTGAAGCTACTGACTGAATGAAAGGAGCTGGCATCTCACTCTCTTTGAATCTTCTTTATCATGCTAAGAGGAGCAGGAAAAAGCAAAAAATTTCAGAATTGCACCTTGCAATGCGGAGAAATTACTGTTTGTGCATTTACAATATTCATTGATTTTTGCCATTGAAAAACATCATGTTATTCATATACCAGAAATGTTTGAAGCTACTGACTGAATGAAAGGAGTTGGCATCTCACTCTCTTTGAATCTTCTTTATCATGCTAAGAGGAGCAGGAAAAAGCAAAAAATTTCAGAATTGCACCTTGCAATGTGGAGAAATTACTGTTTGTGCATTTACAATATTCATTGATTTTTACCATTGAAAAACGTCCAGAAATGATTGAAGCTACTGACTGAATGAAAGTAGCTGGCATCTCACTCTCTTTGAATCTTCTTTATCATGCTAAGAGGAGCAGGAAAAAGCAAAAAATTTCAGACTTGCACCTTGCAATGCGGAGAAATTACTGTTTGTGCATTTACAATATTCATTGATTTTTGCCATTGAAAAACATCATGTTATTCATATACCAGAAATGTTTGAAGCTACTGACTGAATGAAAGGAGCTGGCATCTCACTCTCTTTGAATCTTCTTTATCATGCTAAGAGGAGCAGGAAAAAGCAAAAAATTTCAGAATTGCACCTTGCAATGTGGAGAAATTACTGTTTGTGCATTTACAATATTCATTGATTTTTACCATTGAAAAACGTCCAGAAATGATTGAAGCTACTGACTGAATGAAAGGAGCTGGCATCTCACTCTCTTTGAATCTTCTTTATCATGCTAAGAGGAGCAGGAAAAAGCAAAAAATTTCAGAATTGCACCTTGCAATGCGGAGAAATTACTGTTTGTGCATTTACAATATTCATTGATTTTTGCCATGGAAAAACGTCCAGAAATGATTGAAGCTACTGACTGAATGAAAGGAGCTGGCATCTCACTCTCTTTGAATCTTCTTTATCATGCTAAGAGGAGCAGGAAAAAGCAAAAAATTTCAGAATTGCACCTTGCAATGCGGAGAAATTACTGTTTGTGCATTTACAATATTCATTGATTTTTGCCATTGAAAAACATCATGTTATTCATATACCAGAAATGATTGAAGCTACTGACTGAATGAAAGGAGCTGGCATCTCACTCTCTTTGAATCTTCTTTATCATGCTAAGAGGAGCAGGAAAAAGCAAAAAATTTCAGAATTGCACCTTGCAATGCGGAGAAATTACTGTTTGTGCATTTACAATATTCATTGATTTTTGCCATTGAAAAACGTCCAGAAATGATTGAAGCTACTGACTGAATGAAAGGAGCTGGCATCTCACTCTCTTTGAATCTTCTTTATCATGCTAAGAGGAGCAGGAAAAAGCAAAAAATTTCAGAATTGCACCTTGCAATGCGGAGAAATTACTGTTTGTGCATTTACAATATTCATTGATTTTTGCGATTGAAAAACATCATGTTATTAATATACCAGAAATGATTGAAGCTACAGACTGAATGAAAGGAGCTGGCATCTCACTCTCTTTGAATCTTCTTTATCATGCTAAGAGGAGCAGGAAAAAGTAAAAAATTTCAGAATTGCACCTTGCAATGCGGAGAAATTACTGTTTGTGCATTTACAATATTCAATGATTTTTGCCATTGAAAAACGTCCAGAAATGATTGAAGCTACTGACTGAATGAAAGGAGCTGGCATCTCACTCTCTTTGAATCTTGTTTATCATGCTAAGAGGAGCAGGAAAAAGCAAAAAATTTCAGAATTGCACCTTGCAATGCGGAGAAATTACTGTTTGTGCATTTACAATATTCATTGATTTTTGCCATTGAAAAACGTCCAGAAATGATTGAAGCTACTGACTGAATGAAAGGAGCTGGCATCTCACTCTCTTTGAATCTTCTTTATCATGCTAAGAGGAGCAGGAAAAAGCAAAAAATTTCAGAATTGCACCTTGCAATGCGGAGAAATTACTGTTTGTGCATTTACAATATTCATTGATTTTTGCCATTGAAAAACATCATGTTATTCATACCCAGAAATGATTGAAGCTACTGACTGAATGAAAGGAGCTGGCATCTCACTCTCTTTGAATCTTCTTTATCATGCTAAGAGGAGCAGGAAAAAGCAAAAAATTTCAGAATTGCACCTTGCAATGCGGAGAAATTACTGTTTGTGCATTTACAATATTCATTGATTTTTGCCATTGAAAAACGTCCAGAAATGATTGAAGCTACTGACTGAATGAAAGGAGCTGGCATCTCACTCTCTTTGAATCTTCTTTATCATGCTAAGAGGAGCAGGAAAAAGCAAAAAATTTCAGAATTGCACCTTGCAATGCGGAGAAATTACTGTTTGTGCATTTACAATATTCATTGATTTTTGCCATTGAAAAACGTCCAGAAATGATTGAAGCTACTGACTGAATGAAAGGAGTTGGCATCTCACTCTCTTTGAATCTTCTTTACCATGCTAAGAGGAGCAGGAAAAAGCAAAAAATTTCAGAATTGCACCTTGCAATGCGGAGAAATTACTGTTTGTGCATTTACAATATTCATTGATTTTTGACATTGAAAAACATCATGTTATTCATATACCAGAAATAATTGAAGCTACTGACTGAATGAAAGGAGCTGGCATCTCACTCTCTTTGAATCTTCTTTATCATGCTAAGAGGAGCAGGAAAAAGCAAAAAATTTCAGAATTGCACCTTGCAATGCGGAGAAATTACTGTTTGTGCATTTACAATATTCATTGATTTTTGCCATTGAAAAACGTCCAGAAATGATTGAAGCTACTGACTGAATGAAAGGAGCTGGCATCTCACTCTCTTTGAATCTTCTTTATGATGCTAAGAGGAGCAGGAAAAAGCAAAAAATTTCAGAATTGCACCTTGCAATGCGGAGAAATTACTGTTTGTGCATTTACAATATTCATTGATTTTTGCCATTGAAAAACGTCCAGAAATGATTGAAGCTACTGACTGAATGAAAGGAGCTGGCATCTCACTCTCTTTGAATTTTCTTTATCATGCTAAGAGGAGCAGGAAAAAGCAAAAAATTTCAGAATTGCACCTTGCAATGCGGAGAAATTACTGTTTGTGCATTTACAATATTCATTGATTTTTGCCATTGAAAAACGTCCAGAAATGATTGAAGCTACTGACTGAATGAAAGGAGTTGGCATCTCACTCTCTTTGAATCTTCTTTACCATGCTAAGAGGAGCAGGAAAAAGCAAAAAATTTCAGAATTGCACCTTGCAATGCGGAGAAATTACTGTTTGTGCATTTACAATATTCATTGATTTTTGACATTGAAAAACATCATGTTATTCATATACCAGAAATAATTGAAGCTACTGACTGAATGAAAGGAGCTGGCATCTCACTCTCTTTGAATCTTCTTTATCATGCTAAGAGGAGCAGGAAAAAGCAAAAAATTTCAGAATTGCACCTTGCAATGCGGAGAAATTACTGTTTGTGCATTTACAATATTCATTGATTTTTGCCATTGAAAAACGTCCAGAATTGATTGAAGCTACTGACTGAATGAAAGGAGCTGGCATCTCACTCTCTTTGAATCTTCTTTATGATGCTAAGAGGAGCAGGAAAAAGCAAAAAATTTCAGAATTGCACCTTGCAATGCGGAGAAATTACTGTTTGTGCATTTACAATATTCATTGATTTTTGCCATTGAAAAACGTCCAGAAATGATTGAAGCTACTGACTGAATGAAAGGAGCTGGCATCTCACTCTCTTTGAATTTTCTTTATCATGCTAAGAGGAGCAGGAAAAAGCAAAAAATTTCAGAATTGCACCTTGCAATGCGGAGAAATTACTGTTTGTGCATTTACAATATTCATTGATTTTTGCCATTGAAAAACATCATGTTATTCATATACCAGAAATGTTTGAAGCTATTGACTGAATGAAAGAAGCTGGCATCTCACTATCTTTGAATCTTCTTTATCATGCTATAAGGAGCAGGAAAAAGCAAAAAATTTCAGAATTGCACCTTACAATGCGGAGAAATTACTGTTTGTGCATTTACAATATTCATTGATTTTTGCCATTGAAAAACGTCCAGAAATGATTGAAGCTACTGACTGACTGAAAGGAGCTGGCATCTCACTCTCTTTGAATCTTCTTTATCATGCTAAGAGGAGCAGGAAAAAGCAAAAAATTTCAGAATTGCACCTTACAATGCGGAGAAATTACTGTTTGTGCATTTACAATATTCATTGATTTTTGCCATTGAAAAACGTCCAGAAATGATTGAAGCTACTGACTGAATGAAAGGAGCTGGCATCTCACTCTCTTTGAATCTTGTTTATCATGCTAAGAGGAGCAGGAAAAAGCAAAAAATTTCAGAATTGCACCTTGCAATGCGGAGAAATTACTGTTTGTGCATTTACAATATTCATTGATTTTTGCCATTGAAAAACGTCCAGAAATGATTGAAGCTACTGACTGAATGAAAGGAGCTGGCATCTCACTCTCTTTGAATCTTCTTTATCATGCAAAGAGGAGCAGGAAAAAGCAAAAAATTTCAGAATTGCACCTTGCAATGCGGAGAAATTACTGTTTGTGCATTTACAATATTCATTGATTTTTGCCATTGAAAAACATCATGTTATTCATATACCAGAAATGATTGAAGCTACTGACTGAATGAAAGGAGCTGGCATCTCACTCTCTTTGAATCTTCTTTATCATGCTAAGAGGAGCAGGAAAAAGCAAAAAAATTCAGAATTGCACCTTGCAATGCGGAGAAATTACTGTTTGTGCATTTACAATATTCATTGATTTTTGCCATTGAAAAACGTCCAGAAATGATTGAAGCTACTGACTGACTGAAAGGAGCTGGCATCTCAATCTCTTTGAATCTTCTTTATCATGCTAAGAGGAGCAGGAAAAAGCAAAAAATTTCAGAATTGCACCTTACAATGCGGAGAAATTACTGTTTGTGCATTTACAATATTCATTGATTTTTGCCATTGAAAAACGTCCAGAAATGATTGAAGCTACTGACTGAATGAAAGGAGCTGGCATCTCACTCTCTTTGAATCTTGTTTATCATGCTAAGAGGAGCAGGAAAAAGCAAAAAATTTCAGAATTGCACCTTGCAATGCGGAGAAATTACTGTTTGTGCATTTACAATATTCATTGATTTTTGCCATTGAAAAACGTCCAGAAATGATTGAAGCTACTGACTGAATGAAAGGAGCTGGCATCTCACTCTCTTTGAATCTTCTTTATCATGCAAAGAGGAGCAGGAAAAAGCAAAAAATTTCAGAATTGCACCTTGCAATGCGGATAAATTACTGTTTGTGCATTTACAATATTCATTGATTTTTGCCATTGAAAAACATCATGTTATTCATATACCAGAAATGTTTGAAGCTACTGACTGAATGAAAGGAGCTGGCATCTCACTCTCTTTGAATCTTCTTTATGATGCTAAGAGGAGCAGGAAAAAGCAAAAAATTTCAGAATTGCACCTTGCAATGCGGAGAAATTACTGTTTGTGCATTTACAATATTCATTGATTTTTGCCATTGAAAAACATCATGTTATTCATATACCAGAAATGTTTGAAGCTACTGACTGAATGAAAGGAGCTGGCATCTCACTCTCTTTGAATCTTCTTTATGATGCTAAGAGGAGCAGGAAAAAGCAAAAAATTTCAGAATTGCACCTTGCAATGCGGAGAAATTACTGTTTGTGCATTTACAATATTCATTGATTTTTGCCATTGAAAAACATCATGTTATTCATATACCAGAAATGTTTGAAGCTACTGACTGAATGAAAGGAGCTGGCATCTCACTCTCTTTGAATCTTCTTTATCATGCTAAGAGGAGCAGGAAAAAGCAAAAAATTTCAGAATTGCACCTTGCAATGTGGAGAAATTACTGTTTGTGCATTTACAATATTCATTGATTTTTACCATTGAAAAACGTCCAGAAATGATTGAAGCTACTGACTGAATGAAAGTAGCTGGCATCTCACTCTCTTTGAATCTTCTTTATCATGCTAAGAGGAGCAGGAAAAAGCAAAAAATTTCAGACTTGCACCTTGCAATGCGGAGAAGTTACTGTTTGTGCATTTACAATATTCATTGATTTTTGCCATTGAAAAACATCATGTTATTCATATACCAGAAATGTTTGAAGCTACTGACTGAATGAAAGGAGCTGGCATCTCACTCTCTTTGAATCTTCTTTATCATGCTAAGAGGAGCAGGAAAAAGCAAAAAATTTCAGAATTGCACCTTGCAATGCGGAGAAATTACTGTTTGTGCATTTACAATATTCATTGATTTTTGCCATTGAAAAACGTCCAGAAATGATTGAAGCTACTGACTGAATGAAAGGAGCTGGCATCTCACTCTCTTTGAATCTTCTTTATCATGCTAAGAGGAGCAGGAAAAAGCAAAAAATTTCAGAATTGCACCTTGCAATGCGGAGAAATTACTGTTTGTGCATTTACAATATTCATTGATTTTTGCCATTGAAAAACGTCCAGAAATGATTGAAGCTACTGACTGAATGAAAGGAGCTGGCATCTCACTCTCTTTGAATCTTCTTTATCATGCTAAGAGGAGAAGGAAAAAGCAAAAAATTTCAGAATTGCACCTTGCAATGCGGAGAAATTACTGTTTGTGCATTTACAATATTCATTGATTTTTGCCATTGAAAAACATGTTATTCATATACCAGAAATGTTTGAAGCTACTGACTGAATGAAAGGAGCTGGCACCTCACTCTCTTTGAATCTTCTTTATCATGCTAAGAGGAGCGGGAAAAAGCAAAAAATTTCAGAATTGCACCTTGCAATGCGGAGAAATTACTGTTTGTGCATTTACAATATTCATTGATTTTTGCCATTGAAAAACGTCCAGAAATGATTGAAGGTACTGACTGAATGAAAGGAGCTGGCATCTCACTCTCTTTGAATCTTCTTTATCATGCTAAGAGGAGCAGGAAAAAGCAAAAAATTTCAGAATTGCACCTTGCAATGCGGAGAAATTACTGTTTGTGCATTTACAATATTCATTGATTTTTGCCATTGAAAAACGTCCAGAAATGATTGAAGCTACTGACTGAATGAAAGGAGCTGGCATCTCACTCTCTTTGAATCTTCTTTATCATGCTAAGAGGAGCAGGAAAAAGCAAAAAATTTCAGAATTGCACCTTGCAATGCGGAGAAATTACAGTTTGTGCATTTACAATATTCATTGATTTTTGCCATTGAAAAACATCCAGAAATGATTGAAGCTACTGACTGAATGAAAGGAGCTGGCATCTCACTCTCTTTGAATCTTCTTTATCATGCTAAGAGGAGCAGGAAAAAGCAAAAAATTTCAGAATTGCACCTTGCAATGCGGAGAAATTACTGTTTGTGCATTTACAATATTCATTGATTTTTGCCATTGAAAAACTTCATGTTATTCATATACCAGAAATGTTTGAAGCTACTGACTGAATGAAAGGAGCTGGCATCTCAATCTCTTTGAATCTTCTTTATCATGCTAAGAGGAGCAGGAAAAAGCAAAAAATTTCAGAATTGCACCTTGCAATGTGGAGAAATTACTGTTTGTGCATTTACAATATTCATTGATTTTTACCATTGAAAAACGTCCAGAAATGATTGAAGCTACTGACTGAATGAAAGTAGCTGGCATCTCACTCTCTTTGAATCTTCTTTATCATGCTAAGAGGAGCAGGAAAAAGCAAAAAATTTCAGACTTGCACCTTGCAATGCGGAGAAATTACTGTTTGTGCATTTACAATATTCATTGATTTTTGCCATTGAAAAACATCATGTTATTCATATACCAGAAATGTTTGAAGCTACTGACTGAATGAAAGGAGCTGGCATCTCACTCTCTTTGAATCTTCTTTATCATGCTAAGAGGAGCAGGAAAAAGCAAAAAATTTCAGACTTGCACCTTGCAATGCGGAGAAATTACTGTTTGTGCATTTACAATATTCATTGATTTTTGCCATTGAAAAACATCATGTTATTCATATACCAGAAATGTTTGAAGCTACTGACTGAATGAAAGGAGCTGGCATCTCACTCTCTTTGAATCTTCTTTATCATGCTAAGAGGAGCAGGAAAAAGCAAAAAATTTCAGAATTGCACCTTGCAATGCGGAGAAATTACTGTTTGTGCATTTACAATATTCATTGATTTTTGCCATTGAAAAACGTCCAGAAATGATTGAAGCTACTGACTGAATGAAAGGAGCTGGCATCTCACTCTCTTTGAATCTTCTTTATCATGCTAAGAGGAGCAGGAAAAAGCAAAAAATTTCAGAATTGCACCTTGCAATGCGGAGAAATTACAGTTTGTGCATTTACAATATTCATTGATTTTTGCCATTGAAAAACGTCCAGAAATGATTGAAGCTACTGACTGAATGAAAGGAGCTGGCATCTCACTCTCTTTGAATCTTCTTTATCATGCTAAGAGGAGCAGGAAAAAGCAAAAAATTTCAGAATTGCACCTTGCAATGCGGAGAAATTACTGTTTGTGCATTTACAATATTCGTTGATTTTTGCCATTGAAAAACGTCCAGAAATGATTGAAGCTACTGACTGAAAGAAAGGAGCTGGCATCTCACTCTCTTTGAATCTTCTTTATCATGCTAAGTGGAGCAGGAAAAAGCAAAAAATTTCAGAATTGCACCTTGCAATGCGGAGAAATTACTGTTTGTGCATTTACAATATTCATTGATTTTTGCCATTGAAAAACATCATGTTATTCATATACCAGAAATGTTTGAAGCTACTGACTGAATGAAAGGAGCTGGCATCTCACTCTCTTTGAATCTTCTTTATCATGCTAAGAGGAGCAGGAAAAAGCAAAAAATTTCAGAATTGCACCTTGCAATGCGGAGAAATTACTGTTTGTGCATTTACAATATTCATTGATTTTTGCCATTGAAAAACATCATGTTATTCATATACCAGAAATGTTTGAAGCTACTGACTGAATGAAAGGAGCTGGCATCTCACTCTCTTTGAATCTTCTTTATCATGCTAAGAGGAGCAGGAAAAACAAAAAGTTTCAGAATTGCACCTTGCAATGTGGAGAAATTACTGTTTGTGCATTTACAATATTCATTGATTTTTACCATTGAAAAACGTCCAGAAATGATTGAAGCTACTGACTGAATGAAAGGAGCTGGCATCTCACTCTCTTTGAATCTTCTTTATCATGCTAAGAGGAGCAGGAAAAAGCAAAAAATTTCAGAATTGCACCTTGCAATGCGGAGAAATTACTGTTTGTGCATTTACAATATTCATTGATTTTTGCCATTGAAAAACATCATGTTATTCATATACCAGAAATGTTTGAAGCTACTGACTGAATGAAAGGAGCTGGCATCTCACTCTCTTTGAATCTTCTTTATCATGCTAAGAGGAGCAGGAAAAAGCAAAAAATTTCAGAATTGCACCTTGCAATGCGGAGAAATTACTGTTTGTGCATTTACAATATTCATTGATTTTTGCCATTGAAAAACATCATGTTATTCATATACCAGAAATGTTTGAAGCTACTGACTGAATGAAAGGAGCTGGCATCTCACTCTCTTTGAATCTTCTTTATCATGCTAAGAGGAGCAGGAAAAAGCAAAAAATTTCAGAATTGCACCTTGCAATGTGGAGAAATTACTGTTTGTGCATTTACAATATTCATTGATTTTTACCATTGAAAAACGTCCAGAAATGATTGAAGCTACTGACTGAATGAAAGTAGCTGGCATCTCACTCTCTTTGAATCTTCTTTATCATGATAAGAGGAGCAGGAAAAAGCAAAAAAATTCAGAATTGCACCTTGCAATGCGGAGAAATTACTGTTTGTGCATTTACAATATTCATTGATTTTTGCCATTGAAAAAGGTCCAGAAATGATTGAAGCTACTGACTGAATGAAAGGAGCTGGCATCTCACTCTCTTTGAATCTTCTTTATCATGCTAAGAGGAGCAGGAAAAAGCAAAAAATTTCAGAATTGCACCTTGCAATGCGGAGAAATTACAGTTTGTGCATTTACAATATTCATTGATTTTTGCCATTGAAAAACATCCAGAAATGATTGAAGCTACTGACTGAATGAAAGGAGCTGGCATCTCACTCTCTTTGAATCTTCTTTATCATGCTAAGAGGAGCAGGAAAAAGCAAAAAATTTCAGAATTGCACCTTGCAATGCGGAGAAATTACTGTTTGTGCATTTACAATATTCATTGATTTTTGCCATTGAAAAACATCATGTTATTCATATACCAGAAATGTTTGAAGCTACTGACTGAATGAAAGGAGCTGGCATCTCAATCTCTTTGAATCTTCTTTATCATGCTAAGAGGAGCAGGAAAAAGCATAAAATTTCAGAATTGCACCTTGCAATGTGGAGAAATTACTGTTTGTGCATTTACAATATTCATTGATTTTTACCATTGAAAAACGTCCAGAAATGATTGAAGCTACTGACTGAATGAAAGTAGCTGGCATCTCACTCTCTTTGAATCTTCTTTATCATGCTAAGAGGAGCAGGAAAAAGCAAAAAATTTCAGACTTGCACCTTGCAATGCGGAGAAATTACTGTTTGTGCATTTACAATATTCATTGATTTTTGCCATTGAAAAACATCATGTTATTCATATACCAGAAATGTTTGAAGCTACTGACTGAATGAAAGGAGCTGGCATCTCACTCTCTTTGATTCTTCTTTATCATGCTAAGAGGAGCAGGAAAAAGCAAAAAATTTCAGACTTGCACCTTGCAATGCGGAGAAATTACTGTTTGTGCATTTACAATATTCATTGATTTTTGCCATTGAAAAACATCATGTTATTCATATACCAGAAATGATTGAAGCTACTGACTGAATGAAAGGAGCTGGCATCTCACTCTCTTTGAATCTTCTTTATCATGCTAAGAGGAGCAGGAAAAAGCAAAAAAATTCAGAATTGCACCTTGCAATGCGGAGAAATTACTGTTTGTGCATTTACAATATTCATTGATTTTTGCCATTGAAAAACGTCCAGAAATGATTGAAGCTACTGACTGACTGAAAGGAGCTGGCATCTCAATCTCTTTGAATCTTCTTTATCATGCTAAGAGGAGCAGGAAAAAGCAAAAAATTTCAGAATTGCACCTTACAATGCGGAGAAATTACTGTTTGTGCATTTACAATATTCATTGATTTTTGCCATTGAAAAACGTCCAGAAATGATTGAAGCTACTGACTGAATGAAAGGAGCTGGCATCTCACTCTCTTTGAATCTTGTTTATCATGCTAAGAGGAGCAGGAAAAAGCAAAAAATTTCAGAATTGCACCTTGCAATGCGGAGAAATTACTGTTTGTGCATTTACAATATTCATTGATTTTTGCCATTGAAAAACGTCCAGAAATGATTGAAGCTACTGACTGAATGAAAGGAGCTGGCATCTCACTCTCTTTGAATCTTCTTTATCATGCAAAGAGGAGCAGGAAAAAGCAAAAAATTTCAGAATTGCACCTTGCAATGCGGATAAATTACTGTTTGTGCATTTACAATATTCATTGATTTTTGCCATTGAAAAACATCATGTTATTCATATACCAGAAATGTTTGAAGCTACTGACTGAATGAAAGGAGCTGGCATCTCACTCTCTTTGAATCTTCTTTATGATGCTAAGAGGAGCAGGAAAAAGCAAAAAATTTCAGAATTGCACCTTGCAATGCGGAGAAATTACTGTTTGTGCATTTACAATATTCATTGATTTTTGCCATTGAAAAACATCATGTTATTCATATACCAGAAATGTTTGAAGCTACTGACTGAATGAAAGGAGCTGGCATCTCACTCTCTTTGAATCTTCTTTATGATGCTAAGAGGAGCAGGAAAAAGCAAAAAATTTCAGAATTGCACCTTGCAATGCGGAGAAATTACTGTTTGTGCATTTACAATATTCATTGATTTTTGCCATTGAAAAACATCATGTTATTCATATACCAGAAATGTTTGAAGCTACTGACTGAATGAAAGGAGCTGGCATCTCACTCTCTTTGAATCTTCTTTATCATGCTAAGAGGAGCAGGAAAAAGCAAAAAATTTCAGAATTGCACCTTGCAATGTGGAGAAATTACTGTTTGTGCATTTACAATATTCATTGATTTTTACCATTGAAAAACGTCCAGAAATGATTGAAGCTACTGACTGAATGAAAGTAGCTGGCATCTCACTCTCTTTGAATCTTCTTTATCATGCTAAGAGGAGCAGGAAAAAGCAAAAAATTTCAGACTTGCACCTTGCAATGCGGAGAAGTTACTGTTTGTGCATTTACAATATTCATTGATTTTTGCCATTGAAAAACATCATGTTATTCATATACCAGAAATGTTTGAAGCTACTGACTGAATGAAAGGAGCTGGCATCTCACTCTCTTTGAATCTTCTTTATCATGCTAAGAGGAGCAGGAAAAAGCAAAAAATTTCAGAATTGCACCTTGCAATGCGGAGAAATTACTGTTTGTGCATTTACAATATTCATTGATTTTTGCCATTGAAAAACGTCCAGAAATGATTGAAGCTACTGACTGAATGAAAGGAGCTGGCATCTCACTCTCTTTGAATCTTCTTTATCATGCTAAGAGGAGCAGGAAAAAGCAAAAAATTTCAGAATTGCACCTTGCAATGCGGAGAAATTACTGTTTGTGCATTTACAATATTCATTGATTTTTGCCATTGAAAAACGTCCAGAAATGATTGAAGCTACTGACTGAATGAAAGGAGCTGGCATCTCACTCTCTTTGAATCTTCTTTATCATGCTAAGAGGAGAAGGAAAAAGCAAAAAATTTCAGAATTGCACCTTGCAATGCGGAGAAATTACTGTTTGTGCATTTACAATATTCATTGATTTTTGCCATTGAAAAACATGTTATTCATATACCAGAAATGTTTGAAGCTACTGACTGAATGAAAGGAGCTGGCACCTCACTCTCTTTGAATCTTCTTTATCATGCTAAGAGGAGCGGGAAAAAGCAAAAAATTTCAGAATTGCACCTTGCAATGCGGAGAAATTACTGTTTGTGCATTTACAATATTCATTGATTTTTGCCATTGAAAAACGTCCAGAAATGATTGAAGGTACTGACTGAATGAAAGGAGCTGGCATCTCACTCTCTTTGAATCTTCTTTATCATGCTAAGAGGAGCAGGAAAAAGCAAAAAATTTCAGAATTGCACCTTGCAATGCGGAGAAATTACTGTTTGTGCATTTACAATATTCATTGATTTTTGCCATTGAAAAACGTCCAGAAATGATTGAAGCTACTGACTGAATGAAAGGAGCTGGCATCTCACTCTCTTTGAATCTTCTTTATCATGCTAAGAGGAGCAGGAAAAAGCAAAAAATTTCAGAATTGCACCTTGCAATGCGGAGAAATTACAGTTTGTGCATTTACAATATTCATTGATTTTTGCCATTGAAAAACATCCAGAAATGATTGAAGCTACTGACTGAATGAAAGGAGCTGGCATCTCACTCTCTTTGAATCTTCTTTATCATGCTAAGAGGAGCAGGAAAAAGCAAAAAATTTCAGAATTGCACCTTGCAATGCGGAGAAATTACTGTTTGTGCATTTACAATATTCATTGATTTTTGCCATTGAAAAACTTCATGTTATTCATATACCAGAAATGTTTGAAGCTACTGACTGAATGAAAGGAGCTGGCATCTCAATCTCTTTGAATCTTCTTTATCATGCTAAGAGGAGCAGGAAAAAGCAAAAAATTTCAGAATTGCACCTTGCAATGTGGAGAAATTACTGTTTGTGCATTTACAATATTCATTGATTTTTACCATTGAAAAACGTCCAGAAATGATTGAAGCTACTGACTGAATGAAAGTAGCTGGCATCTCACTCTCTTTGAATCTTCTTTATCATGCTAAGAGGAGCAGGAAAAAGCAAAAAATTTCAGACTTGCACCTTGCAATGCGGAGAAATTACTGTTTGTGCATTTACAATATTCATTGATTTTTGCCATTGAAAAACATCATGTTATTCATATACCAGAAATGTTTGAAGCTACTGACTGAATGAAAGGAGCTGGCATCTCACTCTCTTTGAATCTTCTTTATCATGCTAAGAGGAGCAGGAAAAAGCAAAAAATTTCAGACTTGCACCTTGCAATGCGGAGAAATTACTGTTTGTGCATTTACAATATTCATTGATTTTTGCCATTGAAAAACATCATGTTATTCATATACCAGAAATGTTTGAAGCTACTGACTGAATGAAAGGAGCTGGCATCTCACTCTCTTTGAATCTTCTTTATCATGCTAAGAGGAGCAGGAAAAAGCAAAAAATTTCAGAATTGCACCTTGCAATGCGGAGAAATTACTGTTTGTGCATTTACAATATTCATTGATTTTTGCCATTGAAAAACGTCCAGAAATGATTGAAGCTACTGACTGAATGAAAGGAGCTGGCATCTCACTCTCTTTGAATCTTCTTTATCATGCTAAGAGGAGCAGGAAAAAGCAAAAAATTTCAGAATTGCACCTTGCAATGCGGAGAAATTACAGTTTGTGCATTTACAATATTCATTGATTTTTGCCATTGAAAAACGTCCAGAAATGATTGAAGCTACTGACTGAATGAAAGGAGCTGGCATCTCACTCTCTTTGAATCTTCTTTATCATGCTAAGAGGAGCAGGAAAAAGCAAAAAATTTCAGAATTGCACCTTGCAATGCGGAGAAATTACTGTTTGTGCATTTACAATATTCGTTGATTTTTGCCATTGAAAAACGTCCAGAAATGATTGAAGCTACTGACTGAAAGAAAGGAGCTGGCATCTCACTCTCTTTGAATCTTCTTTATCATGCTAAGTGGAGCAGGAAAAAGCAAAAAATTTCAGAATTGCACCTTGCAATGCGGAGAAATTACTGTTTGTGCATTTACAATATTCATTGATTTTTGCCATTGAAAAACATCATGTTATTCATATACCAGAAATGTTTGAAGCTACTGACTGAATGAAAGGAGCTGGCATCTCACTCTCTTTGAATCTTCTTTATCATGCGAAGAGGAGCAGGAAAAAGCAAAAAATTTCAGAATTGCACCTTGCAATGCGGAGAAATTACTGTTTGTGCATTTACAATATTCATTGATTTTTGCCATTGAAAAACATCATGTTATTCATATACCAGAAATGTTTGAAGCTACTGACTGAATGAAAGGAGCTGGCATCTCACTCTCTTTGAATCTTCTTTATCATGCTAAGAGGAGCAGGAAAAACAAAAAATTTCAGAATTGCACCTTGCAATGTGGAGAAATTACTGTTTGTGCATTTACAATATTCATTGATTTTTACCATTGAAAAACGTCCAGAAATGATTGAAGCTACTGACTGAATGAAAGGAGCTGGCATCTCACTCTCTTTGAATCTTCTTTATCATGCTAAGAGGAGCAGGAAAAAGCAAAAAATTTCAGAATTGCACCTTGCAATGCGGAGAAATTACTGTTTGTGCATTTACAATATTCATTGATTTTTGCCATTGAAAAACATCATGTTATTCATATACCAGAAATGTTTGAAGCTACTGACTGAATGAAAGGAGCTGGCATCTCACTCTCTTTGAATCTTCTTTATCATGCTAAGAGGAGCAGGAAAAAGCAAAAAATTTCAGAATTGCACCTTGCAATGCGGAGAAATTACTGTTTGTGCATTTACAATATTCATTGATTTTTGCCATTGAAAAACATCATGTTATTCATATACCAGAAATGTTTGAAGCTACTGACTGAATGAAAGGAGCTGGCATCTCACTCTCTTTGAATCTTCTTTATCATGCTAAGAGGAGCAGGAAAAAGCAAAAAATTTCAGAATTGCACCTTGCAATGTGGAGAAATTACTGTTTGTGCATTTACAATATTCATTGATTTTTACCATTGAAAAACGTCCAGAAATGATTGAAGCTACTGACTGAATGAAAGTAGCTGGCATCTCACTCTCTTTGAATCTTCTTTATCATGATAAGAGGAGCAGGAAAAAGCAAAAAAATTCAGAATTGCACCTTGCAATGCGGAGAAATTACTGTTTGTGCATTTACAATATTCATTGATTTTTGCCATTGAAAAAGGTCCAGAAATGATTGAAGCTACTGACTGAATGAAAGGAGCTGGCATCTCACTCTCTTTGAATCTTCTTTATCATGCTAAGAGGAGCAGGAAAAAGCAAAAAATTTCAGAATTGCACCTTGCAATGCGGAGAAATTACAGTTTGTGCATTTACAATATTCATTGATTTTTGCCATTGAAAAACATCCAGAAATGATTGAAGCTACTGACTGAATGAAAGGAGCTGGCATCTCACTCTCTTTGAATCTTCTTTATCATGCTAAGAGGAGCAGGAAAAAGCAAAAAATTTCAGAATTGCACCTTGCAATGCGGAGAAATTACTGTTTGTGCATTTACAATATTCATTGATTTTTGCCATTGAAAAACATCATGTTATTCATATACCAGAAATGTTTGAAGCTACTGACTGAATGAAAGGAGCTGGCATCTCAATCTCTTTGAATCTTCTTTATCATGCTAAGAGGAGCAGGAAAAAGCATAAAATTTCAGAATTGCACCTTGCAATGTGGAGAAATTACTGTTTGTGCATTTACAATATTCATTGATTTTTACCATTGAAAAACGTCCAGAAATGATTGAAGCTACTGACTGAATGAAAGTAGCTGGCATCTCACTCTCTTTGAATCTTCTTTATCATGCTAAGAGGAGCAGGAAAAAGCAAAAAATTTCAGACTTGCACCTTGCAATGCGGAGAAATTACTGTTTGTGCATTTACAATATTCATTGATTTTTGCCATTGAAAAACATCATGTTATTCATATACCAGAAATGTTTGAAGCTACTGACTGAATGAAAGGAGCTGGCATCTCACTCTCTTTGATTCTTCTTTATCATGCTAAGAGGAGCAGGAAAAAGCAAAAAATTTCAGACTTGCACCTTGCAATGCGGAGAAATTACTGTTTGTGCATTTACAATATTCATTGATTTTTGCCATTGAAAAACATCATGTTATTCATATACCAGAAATGTTTGAAGCTACTGACTGAATGAAAGGAGCTGGCATCTCACTCTCTTTGAATCTTCTTTATCATGCTAAGAGGAGCAGGAAAAAGCAAAAAATTTCAGAATTGCACCTTGCAATGCGGAGAAATTACTGTTTGTGCATTTACAATATTCATTGATTTTTGCCATTGAAAAACGTCCAGAAATGATTGAAGGTACTGACTGAATGAAAGGAGCTGGCATCTCACTCTCTTTGAATCTTCTTTATCATGCTAAGAGGAGCAGGAAAAAGCAAAAAAATTCAGAATTGCACCTTGCAATGCGGAGAAATTACTGTTTGTGCATTTACAATATTCATTGATTTTTGCCATTGAAAAACGTCCAGAAATGATTGAAGCTACTGACTGAATGAAAGGAGCTGGCATCTCACTCTCTTTGAATCTTCTTTATCATGCTAAGAGGAGCAGGAAAAAGCAAAAAATTTCAGAATTGCACCTTGCAATGCGGAGAAATTACAGTTTGTGCATTTACAATATTCATTGATTTTTGCCATTGAAAAACGTCCAGAAATGATTGAAGCTACTGACTGAATGAAAGGAGCTGGCATCTCACTCTCTTTGAATCTTCTTTATCATGCTAAGAGGAGCAGGAAAAAGCAAAAAATTTCAGAATTGCACCTTGCAATGCGGAGAAATTACTGTTTGTGCATTTACAATATTCGTTGATTTTTGCCATTGAAAAACGTCCAGAAATGATTGAAGCTACTGACTGAATGAAAGGAGTTGGCATCTCACTCTCTTTGAATCTTCTTTATCATGCTAAGTGGAGCAGGAAAAAGCAAAAAATTTCAGAATTGCACCTTGCAATGCGGAGAAATTACTGTTTGTGCATTTACAATATTCATTGATTTTTGCCATTGAAAAACATCATGTTATTCATATACCAGAAATGTTTGAAGCTACTGACTGAATGAAAGGAGCTGGCATCTCACTCTCTTTGATTCTTCTTTATCATGCTAAGAGGAGCAGGAAAAAGCAAAAAATTTCAGACTTGCACCTTGCAATGCGGAGAAATTACTGTTTGTGCATTTACAATATTCATTGATTTTTGCCATTGAAAAACATCATGTTATTCATATACCAGAAATGTTTGAAGCTACTGACTGAATGAAAGGAGCTGGCATCTCACTCTCTTTGAATCTTCTTTATCATGCTAAGAGGAGCAGGAAAAAGCAAAAAATTTCAGAATTGCACCTTGCAATGCGGAGAAATTACTGTTTGTGCATTTACAATATTCATTGATTTTTGCCATTGAAAAACGTCCAGAAATGATTGAAGGTACTGACTGAATGAAAGGAGCTGGCATCTCACTCTCTTTGAATCTTCTTTATCATGCTAAGAGGAGCAGGAAAAAGCAAAAAATTTCAGAATTGCACCTTGCAATGCGGAGAAATTACTGTTTGTGCATTTACAATATTCATTGATTTTTGCCATTGAAAAACGTCCAGAAATGATTGAAGCTACTGACTGAATGAAAGGAGCTGGCATCTCACTCTCTTTGAATCTTCTTTATCATGCTAAGAGGAGCAGGAAAAAGCAAAAAATTTCAGAATTGCACCTTGCAATGCGGAGAAATTACAGTTTGTGCATTTACAATATTCATTGATTTTTGCCATTGAAAAACGTCCAGAAATGATTGAAGCTACTGACTGAATGAAAGGAGCTGGCATCTCACTCTCTTTGAATCTTCTTTATCATGCTAAGAGGAGCAGGAAAAAGCAAAAAATTTCAGAATTGCACCTTGCAATGCGGAGAAATTACTGTTTGTGCATTTACAATATTCATTGATTTTTGCCATTGAAAAACATCATGTTATTCATATACCAGAAATGTTTGAAGCTACTGACTGAATGAAAGGAGCTGGCATCTCACTCTCTTTGAATCTTCTTTATCATGCTAAGAGGAGCAGGAAAAAGCAAAAAATTTCAGAATTGCACCTTGCAATGTGGAGAAATTACTGTTTGTGCATTTACAATATTCATTGATTTTTACCATTGAAAAACGTCCAGAAATGATTGAAGCTACTGACTGAATGAAAGGAGCTGGCATCTCACTCTCTTTGAATCTTCTTTATCATGCTAAGAGGAGCAGGAAAAAGCAAAAAATTTCAGAATTGCACCTTGCAATGCGGAGAAATTACTGTTTGTGCATTTACAATATTCATTGATTTTTGCCATTGAAAAACATCATGTTATTCATATACCAGAAATGTTTGAAGCTACTGACTGAATGAAAGGAGCTGGCATCTCACTCTCTTTGAATCTTCTTTATCATGCTAAGAGGAGCAGGAAAAAGCAAAAAATTTCAGAATTGCACCTTGCAATGCGGAGAAATTACTGTTTGTGCATTTACAATATTCATTGATTTTTGCCATTGAAAAACATCATGTTATTCATATACCAGAAATGTTTGAGGCTACTGACTGAATGAAAGGAGCTGTCATCTCACTCTCTTTGAATCTTCTTTATCATGCTAAGAGGAGCAGGAAAAAGCAAAAAATTTCAGAATTGCACCTTGCAATGTGGAGAAATTACTGTTTGTGCATTTACAATATTCATTGATTTTTACCATTGAAAAACGTCCAGAAATGATTGAAGCTACTGACTGAATGAAAGGAGCTGGCATCTCACTCTCTTTGAATCTTCTTTATCATGCTAAGAGGAGCAGGAAAAAGCAAAAAATTTCAGAATTGCACCTTGCAATGCGGAGAAATTACTGTTTGTGCATTTACAATATTCATTGATTTTTGCCATTGAAAAACGTCCAGAAATGATTGAAGCTACTGACTGAATGAAAGGAGCTGGCATCTCACTCTCTTTGAATCTTCTTTATCATGCTAAGAGGAGCAGGAAAAAGCAAAAAATTTCAGAATTGCACCTTGCAATGCGGAGAAATTACTGTTTGTGCATTTACAATATTCATTGATTTTTGCCATTGAAAAACATGTTATTCATATACCAGAAATGTTTGAAGCTACTGACTGAATGAAAGGAGCTGGCACCTCACTCTCTTTGAATCTTCTTTATCATGCTAAGAGGAGCGGGAAAAAGCAAAAAATTACAGAATTGCACCTTGCAATGCGGAGAAATTACTGTTTGTGCATTTACAATATTCATTGATTTTTGCCATTGAAAAACGTCCTGAAATGATTGAAGGTACTGACTGAATGAAAGGAGATGGCATCTCACTCTCTTTGAATCTTCTTTATCATGCTAAGAGGAGCAGGAAAAAGCAAAAAATTTCAGAAATGCACCTTGCAATGCGGAGAAATTACTGTTTGTGCATTTACAATATTCATTGATTTTTGCCATTGAAAAACGTCCAGAAATGATTGAAGCTACTGACTGAATGAAAGGAGCTGGCATCTCACTCTCTTTGAATCTTCTTTATCATGCTAAGAGGAGCAGGAAAAAGCAAAAAATTTCAGAATTGCACCTTGCAATGCGGAGAAATTACAGTTTGTGCATTTACAATATTCATTGATTTTTGCCATTGAAAAACATCCAGAAATGATTGAAGCTACTGACTGAATGAAAGGAGCTGGCATCTCACTCTCTTTGAATCTTCTTTATCATGCTAAGAGGAGCAGGAAAAAGCAAAAAATTTCAGAATTGCACCTTGCAATGCGGAGAAATTACTGTTTGTGCATTTACAATATTCATTGATTTTTGCCATTGAAAAACATCATGTTATTCATATACCAGAAATGTTTGAAGCTACTGACTGAATGAAAGGAGCTGGCATCTCACTCTCTTTGAATCTTCTTTATCATGCTAAGAGGAGCAGGAAAAAGCAAAAAATTTCAGAATTGCACCTTGCAATGTGGAGAAATTACTGTTTGTGCATTTACAATATTCATTGATTTTTACCATTGAAAAACGTCCAGAAATGATTGAAGCTACTGACTGAATGAAAGTAGCTGGCATCTCACTCTCTTTGAATCTTCTTTATCATGCTAAGAGGAGCAGGAAAAAGCAAAAAATTTCAGACTTGCACCTTGCAATGCGGAGAAATTACTGTTTGTGCATTTACAATATTCATTGATTTTTGCCATTGAAAAACATCATGTTATTCATATACCAGAAATGTTTGAAGCTACTGACAATGAAAGGAGCTGGCATCTCACTCTCTTTGAATCTTCTTTATCATGCTAAGAGGAGCAGGAAAAAGCAAAAAATTTCAGAATTGCACCTTGCAATGCGGAGAAATTACTGTTTGTGCATTTACAATATTCATTGATTTTTGCCATTGAAAAACATCATGTTATTCATATACCAGAAATGTTTGAAGCTACTGACTGAATGAAAGGAGCTGGCATCTCACTCTCTTTGAATCTTCTTTATCATGCTAAGAGGAGCAGGAAAAAGCAAAAAATTTCAGAATTGCACCTTGCAATGTGGAGAAATTACTGTTTGTGCATTTACAATATTCATTGATTTTTACCATTGAAAAACGTCCAGAAATTATTGAAGCTACTGAC
The DNA here is from genome assembly GCF_046119375.1 of Phyllobates terribilis. Taxonomy (NCBI): domain Eukaryota; kingdom Metazoa; phylum Chordata; class Amphibia; order Anura; family Dendrobatidae; genus Phyllobates; species Phyllobates terribilis. The sequence continues at coordinate 232,695 of NW_027363936.1, forward strand.
TGAATGAAAGTAGCTGGCATCTCACTCTCTTTGAATCTTCTTTATCATGCTAAGAGGAGCAGGAAAAAGCAAAAAATTTCAGACTTGCACCTTGCAATGCGGAGAAATTACTGTTTGTGCATTTACAATATTCATTGATTTTTGCCATTGAAAAACATCATGTTATTCATATACCAGAAATGTTTGAAGCTACTGACTGAATGAAAGGAGCTGGCATCTCACTCTCTTTGAATCTTCTTTATCATGCTAAGAGGAGCAGGAAAAAGCAAAAAATTTCAGAATTGCACCTTGCAATGCGGAGAAATTACTGTTTGTGCATTTACAATATTCATTGATTTTTGCCATTGAAAAACGTCCAGAAATGATTGAAGCTACTGACTGAATGAAAGGAGCTGGCATCTCACTCTCTTTGAATCTTCTTTATCATGCTAAGAGGAGCAGGAAAAAGCAAAAAATTTCAGAATTGCACCTTGCAATGCGGAGAAATTACTGTTTGTGCATTTACAATATTCATTGATTTTTGCCATTGAAAAACATCATGTTATTCATATACCAGAAATGTTTGAAGCTACTGACTGAATGAAAGGAGCTGGCATCTCACTCTCTTTGAATCTTCTTTATCATGCTAAGAGGAGCAGGAAAAAGCAAAAAATTTCAGAATTGCACCTTGCAATGCGGAGAAATTACTGTTTGTGCATTTATAATATTCAATTATTTTTGCCATTGAAAAACGTCCAGAAATGATTGAAGCTACTGACTGAACGAAAGGAGCTGGCATCTCACTCTCTTTGAATCTTCTTTATCATGCTAAGAGGAGCAGGAAAAAGCAAAAAATTTCAGAATTGCACCTTGCAATGCGGAGAAATTACTGTTTGTGCATTTACAATATTCATTGAATTTTGCCTTTGAAAAACATCATGTTATTCATATACCAGAAATGTTTGAAGCTACTGACTGAATGAAAGGAGCTGGCATCTCACTCTCTTTGAATCTTCTTTATCATGCTAAGAGGAGCAGGAAAAAGCAAAAAATTTCAGAATTGCACCTTGCAATGCGGAGAAATTACTGTTTGTGCATTTACAATATTCATTGATTTTTGCCATTGAAAAACGTCCAGAAATGATTGAAGCTACTGACTGAATGAAAGGAGCTGGCATCTCACTCTCTTTGAATCTTCTTTATCATGCTAAGAGGAGCAGGAAAAAGCAAAAAATTTCAGAATTGCACCTTGCAATGCGGAGAAATTACTGTTTGTGCATTTACAATATTCATTGATTTTTGCCATTGAAAAACGTCCAGAAATGATTGAAGCTACTGACTGAATGAAAGGAGCTGGCATCTCACTCTCTTTGAATCTTCTTTATCATGCTAAGAGGAGCAGGAAAAAGCAAAAAATTTCAGAATTGCATCTTGCAATGCGGAGAAATTACAGTTTGTGCATTTACAATATTCATTGATTTTTGCCATTGAAAAACATCCAGAAATGATTGAAGCTACTGACTGAATGAAAGGAGCTGGCATCTCACTCTCTTTGAATCTTCTTTATCATGCTAAGAGGAGCAGGAAAAAGCAAAAAATTTCAGAATTGCACCTTGCAATGCGGAGAAATTACTGTTTGTGCATTTACAATATTCATTGATTTTTGCCATTGAAAAACATCATGTTATTCATATACCAGAAATGTTTGAAGCTACTGACTGAATGAAAGGAGCTGGCATCTCACTCTCTTTGAATCTTCTTTATCATGCTAAGAGGAGCAGGAAAAAGCAAAAAATTTCAGAATTGCACCTTGCAATGTGGAGAAATTACTGTTTGTGCATTTACAATATTCATTGATTTTTACCATTGAAAAACGTCCAGAAATGATTGAAGCTACTGACTGAATGAAAGTAGCTGGCATCTCACTCTCTTTGAATCTTCTTTATCATGCTAAGAGGAGCAGGAAAAAGCAAAAAATTTCAGACTTGCACCTTGCAATGCGGAGAAATTACTGTTTGTGCATTTACAATATTCATTGATTTTTGCCATTGAAAAACATCATGTTATTCATATACCAGAAATGTTTGAAGCTACTGACTGAATGAAAGGAGCTGGCATCTCACTCTCTTTGAATCTTCTTTATCATGCTAAGAGGAGCAGGAAAAAGCAAAAAATTTCAGAATTGCACCTTGCAATGCGGAGAAATTACTGTTTGTGCATTTACAATATTCATTGATTTTTGCCATTGAAAAACATCATGTTATTCATATACCAGAAATGTTTGAAGCTACTGACTGAATGAAAGGAGCTGGCATCTCACTCTCTTTGAATCTTCTTTATCATGCTAAGAGGAGCAGGAAAAAGCAAAAAATTTCAGAATTGCACCTTGCAATGTGGAGAAATTACTGTTTGTGCATTTACAATATTCATTGATTTTTACCATTGAAAAACGTCCAGAAATGATTGAAGCTACTGACTGAATGAAAGTAGCTGGCATCTCACTCTCTTTGAATCTTCTTTATCATGCTAAGAGGAGCAGGAAAAAGCAAAAAATTTCAGACTTGCACCTTGCAATGCGGAGAAATTACTGTTTGTGCATTTACAATATTCATTGATTTTTGCCATTGAAAAACATCATGTTATTCATATACCAGAAATGTTTGAAGCTACTGACTGAATGAAAGGAGCTGGCATCTCACTCTCTTTGAATCTTCTTTATCATGCTAAGAGGAGCAGGAAAAAGCAAAAAATTTCAGAATTGCACCTTGCAATGCGGAGAAATTACTGTTTGTGCATTTACAATATTCATTGATTTTTGCCACTGAAAAACGTCCAGAAATGATTGAAGCTACTGACTGAATGAAAGGAGCTGGCATCTCACTCTCTTTGAATCTTCTTTATCATGCTAAGAGGAGCAGGAAAAAGCAAAAAATTTCAGAATTGCACCTTGCAATGCGGAGAAATTATTGTTTGTGCATTTACAATATTCATTGATTTTTGCCATTGAAAAACATCATGTTATTCATATACCAGAAATGTTTGAAGCTACTGACTGAATGAAAGGAGCTGGCATCTCACTCTCTTTGAATCTTCTTTATCATGCTAAGAGGAGCAGGAAAAAGCAAAAAATTTCAGAATTGCACCTTGCAATGCGGAGAAATTACTGTTTGTGCATTTACAATATTCATTGATTTTTGCCATTGAAAAACATCATGTTATTCATATACCAGAAATGTTTGAAGCTACTGACTGAATGAAAGGAGCTGGCATCTCACTCTCTTTGAATCTTCTTTATCATGCTAAGAGGAGCAGGAAAAAGCAAAAAATTTCAGAATTGCACCTTGCAATGTGGAGAAATTACTGTTTGTGCATTTACAATATTCATTGATTTTTACCATTGAAAAACGTCCAGAAATGATTGAAGCTACTGACTGAATGAAAGTAGCTGGCATCTCACTCTCTTTGAATCTTCTTTATCATGCTAAGAGGAGCAGGAAAAAGCAAAAAATTTCAGACTTGCACCTTGCAATGCGGAGAAATTACTGTTTGTGCATTTACAATATTCATTGATTTTTGCCATTGAAAAACATCATGTTATTCATATACCAGAAATGTTTGAAGCTACTGACTGAATGAAAGGAGCTGGCATCTCACTCTCTTTGAATCTTCTTTATCATGCTAAGAGGAGCAGGAAAAAGCAAAAAATTTCAGAATTGCACCTTGCAATGCGGAGAAATTACTGTTTGTGCATTTACAATATTCATTGATTTTTGCCACTGAAAAACGTCCAGAAATGATTGAAGCTACTGACTGAATGAAAGGAGCTGGCATCTCACTCTCTTTGAATCTTCTTTATCATGCTAAGAGGAGCAGGAAAAAGCAAAAAATTTCAGAATTGCACCTTGCAATGCGGAGAAATTATTGTTTGTGCATTTACAATATTCATTGATTTTTGCCATTGAAAAACATCATGTTATTCATATACCAGAAATGTTTGAAGCTACTGACTGAATGAAAGGAGCTGGCATCTCACTCTCTTTGAATCTTCTTTATCATGCTAAGAGGAGCAGGAAAAAGGAAAAAATTTCAGAATTGCACCTTGCAATGCGGAGAAATTACTGTTTGTGCATTTATAATATTCAATGATTTTTGCCATTGAAAAACATCCAGAAATGATTGAAGCTACTGACTGAACGAAAGGAGCTGGCATCTCACTCTCTTTGAATCTTCTTTATCATGCTAAGAGGAGCAGGAAAAAGCAAAAAATTTCAGAATTGCACCTTGCAATGCGGAGAAATTACTGTTTGTGCATTTACAATATTCATTGATTTTTGCCATTGAAAAACATCATGTTATTCATATACCAGAAATGTTTGAAGCTACTGACTGAATGAAAGGAGCTGGCATCTCACTCTCTTTGAATCTTCTTTATCATGCTAAGAGGAGCAGGAAAAAGCAAAAAATTTCAGAATTGCACCTTGCAATGCGGAGAAATTACTGTTTATGCATTTACAATATTCATTGATTTTTGCCATTGAAAAACGTCCAGAAATGATTGAAGCTACTGACTGAATGAAAGGAGCTGGCATCTCACTCTCTTTGAATCTTCTTTATCATGCTAAGAGGAGCAGGAAAAAGCAAAAAATTTCAGAATTGCACCTTGCAATGCGGAGAAATTACTGTTTGTGCATTTACAATATTCATTGATTTTTGCCATTGAAAAACGTCCAGAAATGATTGAAGCTACTGACTAAATGAAAGGAGCTGGCATCTCACTCTCTTTGAATCTTGTTTATCATGCTAAGAGGAGCAGGAAAAAGCAAAAAATTTCAGAATTGCACCTTGCAATGCGGAGAAATTACTGTTTGTGCATTTACAATATTCATTGATTTTTGCCATTGAAAAACGTCCAGAAATGATTGAAGCTACTGACTGAATGAAAGGAGCTGGCATCTCACTCTCTTTGAATCTTCTTTATCATTCTAAGAGGAGCAGGAAAAAGCAAAAAATTTCAGAATTGCACCTTGCAATGCGGAGAAATTACAGTTTGTGCATTTACAATATTCATTGATTTTTGCCATTGAAAAACATCCAGAAATGATTGAAGCTACTGACTGAATGAAAGGAGCTGGCATCTCACTCTCTTTGAATCTTCTTTATCATGCTAAGAGGAGCAGGAAAAAGCAAAAAATTTCAGAATTGCACCTTGCAATGCGGAGAAATTACTGTTTGTGCATTTACAATATTCATTGATTTTTGCCATTGAAAAACATCATGTTATTCATATACCAGAAATGTTTGAAGCTACTGACTGAATGAAAGGAGCTGGCATCTCACTCTCTTTGAATCTTCTTTATCATGCTAAGAGGAGCAGGAAAAAGCAAAAAATTTCAGAATTGCACCTTGCAATGTGGAGAAATTACTGTTTGTGCATTTACAATATTCATTGATTTTTACCATTGAAAAACGTCCAGAAATGATTGAAGCTACTGACTGAATGAAAGTAGCTGGCATCTCACTCTCTTTGAATCTTCTTTATCATGCTAAGAGGAGCAGGAAAAAGCAAAAAATTTCAGACTTGCACCTTGCAATGCGGAGAAATTACTGTTTGTGCATTTACAATATTCATTGATTTTTCCAATTGAAAAACATCATGTTATTCATATACCAGAAATGTTTGAAGCTACTGACTGAATGAAAGGAGCTGGCATCTCACTCTCTTTGAATCTTCTTTATCATGCTAAGAGGAGCAGGAAAAAGCAAAAAATTTCAGAATTGCACCTTGCAATGTGGAGAAATTACTGTTTGTGCATTTACAATATTCATTGATTTTTGCCATTGAAAAACATCATGTTATTCATATACCAGAAATGTTTGAAGCTACTGACTGAATGAAAGGAGCTGGCACCTCACTCTCTTTGAATCTTCTTTATCATGCTAAGAGGAGCAGGAAAAAGCAAAAAATTTCAGAATTGCACCTTGCAATGTGGAGAAATTACTGTTTCTGCATTTATAATATTCATTGATTTTTACCATTGAAAAACGTCCAGAAATGATTGAAGCTACTGACTGAATGAAAGTAGCTGGCATCTCACTCTCTTTGAATCTTCTTTATCATGCTAAGAGGAGCAGGAAAAAGCAAAAAATTTCAGACTTGCACCTTGCAATGCGGAGAAATTACTGTTTGTGCATTTACAATATTCATTGATTTTTGCCATTGAAAAACATCATGTTATTCATATACCAGAAATGTTTGAAGCTACTGACTGAATGAAAGGAGCTGGCATCTCACTCTCTTTGAATCTTCTTTATCATGCTAAGAGGAGCAGGAAAAAGCAAAAAATTTCAGAATTGCACCTTGCAATGCGGAGAAATTACTGTTTGTGCATTTACAATATTCATTGATTTTTGCCATTGAAAAACATCATGTTATTCATATACCAGAAATGTTTGAAGCTACTGACTGAATGAAAGGAGCTGGCATCTCACTCTCTTTGAATCTTGTTTATCATGCTAAGAGGAGCAGGAAAAAGCAAAAAATTTCAGAATTGCACCTTGCAATGCGGAGAAATTACTGTTTGTGCATTTACAATATTCATTGATTTTTGCCATTGAAAAACATCATGTTATTCATATACCAGAAATGTTTGAAGCTACTGACTGAATGAAAGGAGCTGGCATCTCACTCTCTTTGAATCTTCTTTATCATGCTAAGAGGAGCAGGAAAAAGCAAAAAATTTCAGAATTGCACCTTGCAATGCGGAGAAATTACTGTTTGTGCATTTACAATATTCATTGATTTTTGCCATTGAAAAACGTCCAGAAATGATTGAAGCTACTGACTGAATGAAAGGAGCTGGCATCTCACTCTCTTTGAATCTTCTTTATCATGCTAAGAGGAGCAGGAAAAAGCAAAAAATTTCAGAATTGCACCTTGCAATGCGGAGAAATTACTGTTTGTGCATTTACAATATTCATTGATTTTTGCCATTGAAAAACGTCCAGAAATGATTGAAGCTACTGACTAAATGAAAGGAGCTGGCATCTCACTCTCTTTGAATCTTCTTTATCATGCTAAGAGGAGCAGGAAAAAGCAAAAAATTTCAGAATTGCACCTTGCAATGCGGAGAAATTACTGTTTGTGCATTTACAATATTCATTGATTTTTGCCATTGAAAAACGTCCAGAAATGATTGAAGCTACTGACTGAATGAAAGGAGCTGGCATCTCACTCTCTTTGAATCTTCTTTATCATGCTAAGAGGAGCAGGAAAAAGCAAAAAATTTCAGAATTGCACCTTGCAATGCGGAGAAATTACAGTTTGTGCATTTACAATATTCATTGATTTTTGCCATTGAAAAACATCCAGAAATGATTGAAGCTACTGACTGAATGAAAGGAGCTGGCATCTCACTCTCTTTGAATCTTCTTTATCATGCTAAGAGGAGCAGGAAAAAGCAAAAAATTTCAGAATTGCACCTTGCAATGCGGAGAAATTACTGTTTGTGCATTTACAATATTCATTGATTTTTGCCATTGAAAAACATCATGTTATTCATATACCAGAAATGTTTGAAGCTACTGACTGAATGAAAGGAGCTGGCATCTCACTCTCTTTGAATCTTCTTTATCATGCTAAGAGGAGCAGGAAAAAGCAAAAAATTTCAGAATTGCACCTTGCAATGTGGAGAAATTACTGTTTGTGCATTTACAATATTCATTGATTTTTACCATTGAAAAACGTCCAGAAATGATTGAAGCTACTGACTGAATGAAAGTAGCTGGCATCTCACTCTCTTTGAATCTTCTTTATCATGCTAAGAGGAGCAGGAAAAAGCAAAAAATTTCAGACTTGCACCTTGCAATGCGGAGAAATTACTGTTTGTGCATTTACAATATTCATTGATTTTTCCAATTGAAAAACATCATGTTATTCATATACCAGAAATGTTTGAAGCTACTGACTGAATGAAAGGAGCTGGCATCTCACTCTCTTTGAATCTTCTTTATCATGCTAAGAGGAGCAGGAAAAAGCAAAAAATTTCAGAATTGCACCTTGCAATGCGGAGAAATTACTGTTTGTGCATTTACAATATTCATTGATTTTTGCCATTGAAAAACATCATGTTATTCATATACCAGAAATGTTTGAAGCTACTGACTGAATGAAAGGAGCTGGCACCTCACTCTCTTTGAATCTTCTTTATCATGCTAAGAGGAGCAGGAAAAAGCAAAAAATTTCAGAATTGCACCTTGCAATGTGGAGAAATTACTGTTTCTGCATTTACAATATTCATTGATTTTTACCATTGAAAAACGTCCAGAAATGATTGAAGCTACTGACTGAATGAAAGTAGCTGGCATCTCACTCTCTTTGAATCTTCTTTATCATGCTAAGAGGAGCAGGAAAAAGCAAAAAATTTCAGACTTGCACCTTGCAATGCGGAGAAATTACTGTTTGTGCATTTACAATATTCATTGATTTTTGCCATTGAAAAACATCATGTTATTCATATACCAGAAATGTTTGAAGCTACTGACTGAATGAAAGGAGCTGGCATCTCACTCTCTTTGAATCTTCTTTATCATGCTAAGAGGAGCAGGAAAAAGCAAAAAATTTCAGAATTGCACCTTGCAATGCGGAGAAATTACTGTTTGTGCATTTACAATATTCATTGATTTTTGCCATTGAAAAACATCATGTTATTCATATACCAGAAATGTTTGAAGCTACTGACTGAATGAAAGGAGCTGGCATCTCACTCTCTTTGAATCTTGTTTATCATGCTAAGAGGAGCAGGAAAAAGCAAAAAATTTCAGAATTGCACCTTGCAATGCGGAGAAATTACTGTTTGTGCATTTACAATATTCATTGATTTTTGCCATTGAAAAACGTCCAGAAATGATTGAAGCTACTGACTGAATGAAAGGAGCTGGCATCTCACTCTCTTTGAATCTTCTTTATCATGCTAAGAGGAGCAGGAAAAAGCAAAAAATTTCAGAATTGCACCTTGCAATGCGGAGAAATTACAGTTTGTGCATTTACAATATTCATTGATTTTTGCCATTGAAAAACATCCAGAAATGATTGAAGCTACTGACTGAATGAAAGGAGCTGGCATCTCACTCTCTTTGAATCTTCTTTATCATGCTAAGAGGAGCAGGAAAAAGCAAAAAATTTCAGAATTGCACCTTGCAATGCGGAGAAATTACTGTTTGTGCATTTACAATATTCATTGATTTTTGCCATTGAAAAACATCATGTTATTCATATACCAGAAATGTTTGAAGCTACTGACTGAATGAAAGGAGCTGGCATCTCACTCTCTTTGAATCTTCTTTATCATGCTAAGAGGAGCAGGAAAAAGCAAAAAATTTCAGAATTGCACCTTGCAATGTGGAGAAATTACTGTTTGTGCATTTACAATATTCATTGATTTTTACCATTGAAAAACGTCCAGAAATGATTGAAGCTACTGACTGAATGAAAGTAGCTGGCATCTCACTCTCTTTGAATCTTCTTTATCATGCTAAGAGGAGCAGGAAAAAGCAAAAAATTTCAGACTTGCACCTTGCAATGCGGAGAAATTACTGTTTGTGCATTTACAATATTCATTGATTTTTGCCATTGAAAAACATCATGTTATTCATATACCAGAAATGTTTGAAGCTACTGACTGAATGAAAGGAGCTGGCATCTCACTCTCTTTGAATCTTCTTTATCATGCTAAGAGGAGCAGGAAAAAGCAAAAAATTTCAGAATTGCACCTTGCAATGCGGAGAAATTACTGTTTGTGCATTTACAATATTCATTGATTTTTGCCATTGAAAAACATCATGTTATTCATATACCAGAAATGTTTGAAGCTACTGACTGAATGAAAGGAGCTGGCATCTCACTCTCTTTGAATCTTCTTTATCATGCTAAGAGGAGCAGGAAAAAGCAAAAAATTTCAGAATTGCACCTTGCAATGTGGAGAAATTACTGTTTGTGCATTTACAATATTCATTGATTTTTACCATTGAAAAACGTCCAGAAATGATTGAAGCTACTGACTGAATGAAAGTAGCTGGCATCTCACTCTCTTTGAATCTTCTTTATCATGCTAAGAGGAGCAGGAAAAAGCAAAAAATTTCAGACTTGCACCTTGCAATGCGGAGAAATTACTGTTTGTGCATTTACAATATTCATTGATTTTTGCCATTGAAAAACATCATGTTATTCATATACCAGAAATGTTTGAAGCTACTGACTGAATGAAAGGAGCTGGCATCTCACTCTCTTTGAATCTTCTTTATCATGCTAAGAGGAGCAGGAAAAAGCAAAAAATTTCAGAATTGCACCTTGCAATGCGGAGAAATTACTGTTTGTGCATTTATAATATTCAATGATTTTTGCCATTGAAAAACATCCAGAAATGATTGAAGCTACTGACTGAACGAAAGGAGCTGGCATCTCACTCTCTTTGAATCTTCTTTATCATGCTAAGAGGAGCAGGAAAAAGCAAAAAATTTCAGAATTGCACCTTGCAATGCGGAGAAATTACTGTTTGTGCATTTACAATATTCATTGATTTTTGCCATTGAAAAACATCATGTTATTCATATACCAGAAATGTTTGAAGCTACTGACTGAATGAAAGGAGCTGGCATCTCACTCTCTTTGAATCTTCTTTATCATGCTAAGAGGAGCAGGAAAAAGCAAAAAATTTCAGAATTGCACCTTGCAATGCGGAGAAATTACTGTTTGTGCATTTACAATATTCATTGATTTTTGCCATTGAAAAACGTCCAGAAATGATTGAAGCTACTGACTGAATGAAAGGAGCTGGCATCTCACTCTCTTTGTATCTTCTTTATCATGCTAAGAGGAGCAGGAAAAAGCAAAAAATTTCAGAATTGCACCTTGCAATGCGGAGAAATTACTGTTTGTGCATTTACAATATTCATTGATTTTTGCCATTGAAAAACGTCCATTGATTTTTGCCATTGAAAAACGTCCAGAAATGATTGAAGCTACTGAATGAATGAAAAGGAGCTGGCATCTCACTCCTCTTTGAATCTTGTTTATCATGCTAAGAGGAGCAGGCAAAAGCAAAACATTTCAGAATGGCACCTTGCCATGCGGAAATACTGTTTGTGCATTTACAATATTCATTGCTTTTTGCCATTGAAAGTCAGAATGATTGAGCTTCAGACCTGAATGAATGGAGCTGCATCTCATCACTTTGATCTTCTTTATCATGCTAGAGGAGCAGGAAAAAGCAAAAAATATCAGAATTGACAATTGCAAAGCGGAGAAATTACTGTTTGTGCATTTACAGATATTCATTGATTCATGTTATTCATATACCAGAAATGTTTGAAGCTACTGACTGAATGAAAGGAGCTGGCATCACACTCTCTTTGAATCTTCTTTATCATGCTAGGATTAGCAGGAAAAAGCAAAAAATTTCCGAATTGCACCTTGCAATGTGGAGAAATTACTGTTTGTGCATTTACAATATTCATTGATTTTTGCCATTGAAAAACGTCCAGAAATGATTGAAGCTACTGACTGAATGAAAGGAGCTGGCATCTCACTCTCTTTGAATCTTCTTTATCATGCTAAGAGGAGCAGGAAAAAGCAAAAAATTTCAGAATTGCACCTTGCAATGCGGAGAAATTACTGTTTGTGCATTTACAATATTCATTGATTTTTGCCATTGAAAAACGTCCAGAAATGATTGAAGCTACTGACTGAATGAAAGGAGCTGGCATCTCACTCTCTTTGAATCTTGTTTATCATGCTAAGAGGAGCAGGAAAAAGCAAAAAATTTCAGAATTGCACCTTGCAATGCGGAGAAATTACTGTTTGTGCATTTACAATATTCATTGATTTTTGCCATTGAAAAACGTCCAGAAATGATTGAAGCTACTGACTGAATGAAAGGAGCTGGCATCTCACTCTCTTTGAATCTTCTTTATCATGCTAATAGGAGCAGGAAAAAGCAAAAAATTTCAGAATTGCACCTTGCAATGCGGAGAAATTACTGTTTGTGCATTTACAATATTCATTGATTTTTGCCATTGAAAAACATCATGTTATTGATATACCAGAAATGATTGAAGCTACTGACTGAATGAAAGGAGCTGGCATCTCACTCTCTTTGAATCTTCTTTATCATGCTAAGAGGAGCAGGAAAAAGCAAAAAATTTCAGAATTGAACCTTGCAATGCGGAGAAATTACTGTTTGTGCATTTACAATATTCATTGATTTTTGCCATTGAAAAACGTCCAGAAATGATTGAAGCTACTGACTGAATGAAAGGAGCTGGCATCTCACTCTCTTTGAATCTTCTTTATCATGCTAAGAGGAGCAGGAAAAAGCAAAAAATTTCAGAATTGCACCTTGCAATGCGGAGAAATTATTTTTTGTGCATTTACAATATTCATTGATTTTTGCCATTGAAAAACATCATGTTATTCATATACCAGAAATGTTTGAAGCTACTGACTGAATGAAAGGAGCTGACATCTCACTCTCTTTGAGTCTTCTTTATCATGCTAAGAGGAGCAGGAAAAAGCAAAAAATTTCAGAATTGCACCTTGCAATGCGGAGAAATTACTGTTTGTGCATTTACAATATTCATTGATTTTTGCCATTGAAAAACGTCCAGAAATGATTGAAGCTACTGACTGAATGAAAGGAGCTGGCATCTCACTCTCTTTGAATCTTCTTTATCATGCTAAGAGGAGCAGGAAAAAGCAAAAAATTTCAGAATTGCACCTTGCAATGCGGAGAAATTACTGTTTGTGCATTTACAATATTCATTGATTTTTGCCATTGAAAAACATCATGTTATTCATATACCAGAAATGTTTGAAGCTACTGACTGAATGAAAGGAGCTGGCATCTCACTCTCTTTGAATCTTCTTTATCATGCTAAGAGGAGCAGGAAAAAGCAAAAAATTTCAGAATTGCACCTTGCAATGCGGAGAAATTACTGTTTGTGCATTTACAATATTCATTGATTTTTGCCATTGAAAAACATCATGTTATTCATATACCAGAAATGTTTGAAGCTACTGACTGAATGAAAGGAGCTGGCATCTCACTCTCTTTGAATCTTCTTTATCATGCTAAGAGGAGCAGGAAAAAGCAAAAAATTTCAGAATTGCACCTTGCAATGTGGAGAAATTACTGTTTGTGCATTTACAATATTCATTGATTTTTACCATTGAAAAACGTCCAGAAATGATTGAAGCTACTGACTGAATGAAAGTAGCTGGCATCTCACTCTCTTTGAATCTTCTTTATCATGCTAAGAGGAGCAGGAAAAAGCAAAAAATTTCAGACTTGCACCTTGCAATGCGGAGAAATTACTGTTTGTGCATTTACAATATTCATTGATTTTTGCCATTGAAAAACATCATGTTATTCATATACCAGAAATGTTTGAAGCTACTGACTGAATGAAAGGAGCTGGCATCTCACTCTCTTTGAATCTTCTTTATCATGCTAAGAGGAGCAGGAAAAAGCAAAAAATTTCAGAATTGCACCTTGCAATGCGGAGAAATTACTGTTTGTGCATTTACAATATTCATTGATTTTTGCCATTGAAAAACATCATGTTATTCATATACCAGAAATGTTTGAAGCTACTGACTGAATGAAAGGAGCTGGCATCTCACTCTCTTTGAATCTTCTTTATCATGCTAAGAGGAGCAGGAAAAAGCAAAAAATTTCAGAATTGCACCTTGCAATGTGGAGAAATTACTGATTGTGCATTTACAATATTCATTGATTTTTACCATTGAAAAACGTTCAGAAATGATTGAAGCTACTGACTGAATGAAAGTAGCTGGCATCTCACTCTCTTTGAATCTTCTTTATCATGCTAAGAGGAGCAGGAAAAAGCAAAAAATTTCAGACTTGCACCTTGCAATGCGGAGAAATTACTGTTTGTGCATTTACAATATTCATTGATTTTTGCCATTGAAAAACATCATGTTATTCATATACCAGAAATGTTTGAAGCTACTGACTGAATGAAAGGAGCTGGCATCTCACTCTCTTTGAATCTTCTTTATCATGCTAAGAGGAGCAGGAAAAAGCAAAAAATTTCGGAATTGCACCTTGCAATGCGGAGAAATTACTGTTTGTGCATTTACAATATTCATTGATTTTTGCCATTGAAAAACGTCCAGAAATGATTGAAGCTACTGGCTGAATGAAAGGAGCTGGCATCTCACTCTCTTTGAATCTTCTTTATCATGCTAAGAGGAGCAGGAAAAAGCAAAAAATTTCAGAATTGCACCTTGCAATGCGGAGAAATTACTGTTTGTGCATTTACAATATTCATTGATTTTTGCCATTGAAAAACATCATGTTATTCATATACCAGAAATGTTTGAAGCTACTGACTGAATGAAAGGAGCTGGCATCTCACTCTCTTTGAATCTTCTTTATCATGCTAAGAGGAGCAGGAAAAAGCAAAAAATTTCAGAATTGCACCTTGCAATGTGGAGAAATTACTGTTTGTGCATTTACAATATTCATTGATTTTTACCATTGAAAAACGTCCAGAAATGATTGAAGCTACTGACTGAATGAAAGTAGCTGGCATCTCACTCTCTTTGAATCTTCTTTATCATGCTAAGAGGAGCAGGAAAAAGCAAAAAATTTCAGAATTGCACCTTGCAATGCGGAGAAATTACTGTTTGTGCATTTACAATATTCATTGATTTTTGCCATTGAAAAACATCATGTTATTCATATACCAGAAATGTTTGAAGCTACTGACTGAATGAAAGGAGCTGGCATCTCACTCTCTTTGAATCTTCTTTATCATGCTAAGAGGAGCAGGAAAAAGCAAAAAATTTCAGAATTGCACCTTGCAATGCGGAGAAATTACTGTTTGTGCATTTACAATATTCATTGATTTTTGCCATTGAAAAACATCATGTTATTCATATACCAGAAATGTTTGAAGCTACTGACTGAATGAAAGGAGCTGGCATCTCACTCTCTTTGAATCTTCTTTATCATGCTAAGAGGAGCAGGAAAAAGCAAAAAATTTCAGAATTGCACCTTGCAATGCGGAGAAATTACTCTTTGTGCATTTACAATATTCATTGATTTTTGCCATTGAAAAACATCATGTTATTCATATACCAGAAATGTTTGAAGCTACTGACTGAATGAAAGGAGCTGGCATCTCACTCTCTTTGAATCTTCTTTATCATGCTAAGAGGAGCAGGAAAAAGCAAAAAATTTCAGAATTGCACCTTGCAATGTGGAGAAATTACTGTTTGTGCATTTACAATATTCATTGATTTTTACCATTGAAAAACGTCCAGAAATGATTGAAGCTACTGACTGAATGAAAGTAGCTGGCATCTCACTCTCTTTGAATCTTCTTTATCATGCTAAGAGGAGCAGGAAAAAGCAAAAAATTTCAGACTTGCACCTTGCAATGCGGAGAAATTACTGTTTGTGCATTTACAATATTCATTGATTTTTGCCATTGAAAAACATCATGTTATTCATATACCAGAAATGTTTGAAGCTACTGACTGAATGAAAGGAGCTGGCATCTCACTCTCTTTGAATCTTCTTTATCATGCTAAGAGGAGCAGGAAAAAGCAAAAAATTTCAGAATTGCAACTTGCAATGCGGAGAAATTACTGTTTGTGCATTTACAATATTCATTGATTTTTGCCATTGAAAAACATCATGTTATTCATATACCAGAAATGTTTGAAGCTACTGACTGAATGAAAGGAGCTGGCATCTCACTCTCTTTGAATCTTCTTTATCATGCTAAGAGGAGCAGGAAAAAGCAAAAAATTTCAGAATTGCACCTTGCAATGTGGAGAAATTACTGTTTGTGCATTTACAATATTCATTGATTTTTACCATTGAAAAACGTTCAGAAATGATTGAAGCTACTGACTGAATGAAAGTAGCTGGCATCTCACTCTCTTTGAATCTTCTTTATCATGCTAAGAGGAGCAGGAAAAAGCAAAAAAATTCAGACTTGCACCTTGCAATGCGGAGAAATTACTGTTTGTGCATTTACAATATTCATTGATTTTTGCCATTGAAAAACATCATGTTATTCATATACCAGAAATGTTTGAAGCTACTGACTGAATGAAAGGAGCTGGCATCTCACTCTCTTTGAATCTTCTTTATCATGCTAAGAGGAGCAGGAAAAAGCAAAAAATTTCAGAATTGCACCTTGCAATGCGGAGAAATTACTGTTTGTGCATTTACAATATTCATTGATTTTTGCCATTGAAAAACGTCCAGAAATGATTGAAGCTACTGACTGAATGAAAGGAGCTGGCATCTCACTCTCTTTGAATCTTCTTTATCATGCTAAGAGGAGCAAGAAAAAGCAAAAAATTTCAGAATTGCACCTTGCAATGCGGAGAAATTACTGTTTGTGCATTTACAATATTCATTGATTTTTGCCATTGAAAAACATCATGTTATTCATATACCAGAAATGTTTGAAGCTACTGACTGAATGAAAGGAGCTGGCATCTCACTCTCTTTGAATCTTCTTTATCATGCTAAGAGGAGCAGGAAAAAGCAAAAAATTTCAGAATTGCACCTTGCAATGTGGAGAAATTACTGTTTGTGCATTTACAATATTCATTGATTTTTACCATTGAAAAACGTTCAGAAATGATTGAAGCTACTGACTGAATGAAAGTAGCTGGCATCTCACTCTCTTTGAATCTTCTTTATCATGCTAAGAGGAGCAGGAAAAAGCAAAAAATTTCAGACTTGCACCTTGCAATGCGGAGAAATTACTGTTTGTGCATTTACAATATTCATTGATTTTTGCCATTGAAAAACATCATGTTATTCATATACCAGAAATGTTTGAAGCTACTGACTGAATGAAAGGAGCTGGCATCTCACTCTCTTTGAATCTTCTTTATCATGCTAAGAGGAGCAGGAAAAAGCAAAAAATTTCAGAATTGCACCTTGCAATGCGGAGAAATTACTGTTTGTGCATTTACAATATTCATTGATTTTTGCCATTGAAAAACGTCCAGAAATGATTGAAGCTACTGACTGAATGAAAGGAGCTGGCATCTCACTCTCTTTGAATCTTCTTTATCATGCTAAGAGGAGCAGGAAAAAGCAAAAAATTTCAGAATTGCACCTTGCAATGCGGAGAAATTACTGTTTGTGCATTTACAATATTCATTGATTTTTGCCATTGAAAAACATCATGTTATTCATATACCAGAAATGTTTGAAGCTACTGACTGAATGAAAGGGGCTGGCATCTCACTCTCTTTGAATCTTCTTTATCATGCTAAGAGGAGCAGGAAAAAGCAAAAAATTTCAGAATTGCACCTTGCAATGCGGAGAAATTACTGTTTGTGCATTTATAATATTAAATGATTTTTGCCATTGAAAAACGTCCAGAAATGATTGAAGCTACTGACTGAACGAAAGGAGCTGGCATCTCACTCTCTTTGAATCTTCTTTATCATGCTAAGAGGAGCAGGAAAAAGCAAAAAATTTCAGAATTGCACCTTGCAATGCGGAGAAATTACTGTTTGTGCATTTACAATATTCATTGATTTTTGCCATTGAAAAACATCATGTTATTCATATACCAGAAATGTTTGAAGCTACTGACTGAATGAAAGGAGCTGGCATCTCACTCTCTTTGAATCTTCTTTATCATGCTAAGAGGAGCAGGAAAAAGCAAAAAATTTCAGAATTGCACCTTGCAATGCGGAGAAATTACTGTTTGTGCATTTACAATATTCATTGATTTTTGCCATTGAAAAACGTCCAGAAATGATTGAAGCTACTGACTGAATGAAAGGAGCTGGCATCTCACTCTCTTTGAATCTTCTTTATCATGCTAAGAGGAGCAGGAAAAAGCAAAAAATTTCAGAATTGCACCTTGCAATGCGGAGAAATTACTGTTTGTGCATTTACAATATTCATTGATTTTTGCCATTGAAAAACGTCCAGAAATGATTGAAGCTACTGACTGAATGAAAGGAGCTGGCATCTCACTCTCTTTGAATCTTGTTTATCATGCTAAGAGGAGCAGGAAAAAGCAAAAAATTTCAGAATTGCACCTTGCAATGCGGAGAAATTACTGTTTGTGCATTTACAATATTCATTGATTTTTGCCATTGAAAAACATCCAGAAATGATTGAAGCTACTGACTGAATGAAAGGAGCTGGCATCTCACTCTCTTTGAATCTTCTTTATCATGCTAAGAGGAGCAGGAAAAAGCAAAAAATTTCAGAATTGCACCTTGCAATGCGGAGAAATTACTGTTTATGCATAAATAATATTCATTGATTTTTGCCATTGAAAAACATCATGTTATTCATATACCAGAAATGATTGAAGCTACTGACTGAATGAAAGGAGCTGGCATCTCACTCTCTTTGAATCTTCTTTATCATGCTAAGAGGAGCAGGAAAAAGTAAAAAATTTCAGAATTGCACCTTGCAATGCGGAGAAATTACTGTTTGTGCATTTATAATATTCAATGATTTTTGCCATTGAAAAACGTCCAGAAATGATTGAAGCTACTGACTGAACGAAAGGAGCTGGCATCTCACTCTCTTTGAATCTTCTTTATCATGCTAAGAGGAGCAGGAAAAAGCAAAAAATTTCAGAATTGCACCTTGCAATGCGGAGAAATTACTGTTTGTGCATTTACAATATTCATTGATTTTTGCCATTGAAAAACATCATGTTATTCATATACCAGAAATGTTTGAAGCTACTGACTGAATGAAAGGAGCTGGCATCTCACTCTCTTTGAATCTTCTTTATCATGCTAAGAGGAGCAGGAAAAAGCAAAAAATTTCAGAATTGCACCTTGCAATGCGGAGAAATTACTGTTTGTGCATTTACAATATTCATTGATTTTTGCCATTGAAAAACGTCCAGAAATGATTGAAGCTACTGACTGAATGAAAGGAGCTGGCATCTCACTCTCTTTGAATCTTCTTTACCATGCTAAGAGGAGCAGGAAAAAGCAAAAAATTTCAGAATTGCACCTTGCAATGCGGAGAAATTACTGTTTGTGCATTTACAATATTCATTGATTTTTGCCATTGAAAAACATCATGTTATTCATATACCAGAAATGATTGAAGCTACTGACTGAATGAAAGGAGCTGGCATCTCACTCTCTTTGAATCTTCTTTATCATGCTAAGAGGAGCAGGAAAAAGTAAAAAATTTCAGAATTGCACCTTGCAATGCGGAGAAATTACTGTTTGTGCATTTATAATATTCAATGATTTTTGCCATTGAAAAACGTCCAGAAATGATTGAAGCTACTGACTGAACGAAAGGAGCTGGCATCTCACTCTCTTTGAATCTTCTTTATCATGCTAAGAGGAGCAGGAAAAAGCAAAAAATTTCAGAATTGCACCTTGCAATGCGGAGAAATTACTGTTTGTGCATTTACAATATTCATTGATTTTTGCCATTGAAAAACATCATGTTATTCATATACCAGAAATGTTTGAAGCTACTGACTGAATGAAAGGAGCTGACATCTCACTCTCTTTGAATCTTCTTTATCATGCTAAGAGGAGCAGGAAAAAGCAAAAAATTTCAGAATTGCACCTTGCAATGCGGAGAAATTACTGTTTGTGCATTTACAATATTCATTGATTTTTGCCATTGAAAAACATCCAGAAATGATTGAAGCTACTGACTGAATGAAAGGAGCTGGCATCTCACTCTCTTTGAATCTTCTTTATCATGCTAAGAGGAGCAGGAAAAAGCAAAAAATTTCAGAATTGCACCTTGCAATGCGGAGAAATTACTGTTTGTGCATTTACAATATTCATTGATTTTTGCCATTGAAAAACATCATGTTATTCATATACCAGAAATGTTTGAAGCTACTGACTGAATGAAAGGAGCTGGCATCTCACTCTCTTTGAATCTTCTTTATCATGCTAAGAGGAGCAGGAAAAAGCAAAAAATTTCAGAATTGCACCTTGCAATGCGGAGAAATTACTGTTTGTGCATTTACAATATTCATTGATTTTTGCCATTGAAAAACATCATGTTATTCATATACCAGAAATGTTTGAAGCTACTGACTGAATGAAAGGAGCTGGCATCTCACTCTCTTTGAATCTTCTTTATCATGCTAAGAGGAGCAGGAAAAAGCAAAAAATTTCAGAATTGCACCTTGCAATGTGGAGAAATTACTGTTTGTGCATTTACAATATTCATTGATTTTTACCATTGAAAAACGTCCAGAAATGATTGAAGCTACTGACTGAATGAAAGTAACTGGCATCTCACTCTCTTTGAATCTTCTTTATCATGCTAAGAGGAGCAGGAAAAAGCAAAAAATTTCAGACTTGCACCTTGCAATGCGGAGAAATTACTGTTTGTGCATTTACAATATTCATTGATTTTTGCCATTGAAAAACATCATGTTATTCATATACCAGAAATGTTTGAAGCTACTGACTGAATGAAAGGAGCTGGCATCTCACTCTCTTTGAATCTTCTTTATCATGCTAAGAGGAGCAGGAAAAAGCAAAAAATTTCAGAATTGCACCTTGCAATGCGGAGAAATTACTGTTTGTGCATTTACAATATTCATTGATTTTTGCCATTGAAAAACGTCCAGAAATGATTGAAGCTACTGACTGAATGAAAGGAGCTGGCATCTCACTCTCTTTGAATCTTCTTTATCATGCTAATAGGAGCAGGAAAAAGCAAAAAATTTCAGAATTGCACCTTGCAATGCGGAGAAATTACTGTTTGTGCATTTACAATATTCATTGATTTTTGCCATTGAAAAACATCATGTTATTCATATACCAGAAATGATTGAAGCTACTGACTGAATGAAAGGAGCTGGCATCTCACTCTCTTTGAATCTTCTTTATCATGCTAAGAGGAGCAGGAAAAAGCAAAAAATTTCAGAATTGAACCTTGCAATGCGGAGAAATTACTGTTTGTGCATTTACAATATTCATTGATTTTTGCCATTGAAAAACGTCCAGAAATGATTGAAGCTACTGACTGAATGAAAGGAGCTGGCATCTCACTCTCTTTGAATCTTCTTTATCATGCTAAGAGGAGCAGGAAAAAGCAAAAAATTTCAGAATTGCACCTTGCAATGCGGAGAAATTATTTTTTGTGCATTTACAATATTCATTGATTTTTGCCATTGAAAAACATCATGTTATTCATATACCAGAAATGTTTGAAGCTACTGACTGAATGAAAGGAGCTGACATCTCACTCTCTTTGAGTCTTCTTTATCATGCTAAGAGGAGCAGGAAAAAGCAAAAAATTTCAGAATTGCACCTTGCAATGCGGAGAAATTACTGTTTGTGCATTTACAATATTCATTGATTTTTGCCATTGAAAAACGTCCAGAAATGATTGAAGCTACTGACTGAATGAAAGGAGCTGGCATCTCACTCTCTTTGAATCTTCTTTATCATGCTAAGAGGAGCAGGAAAAAGCAAAAAATTTCAGAATTGCACCTTGCAATGCGGAGAAATTACTGTTTGTGCATTTACAATATTCATTGATTTTTGCCATTGAAAAACATCATGTTATTCATATACCAGAAATGTTTGAAGCTACTGACTGAATGAAAGGAGCTGGCATCTCACTCTCTTTGAATCTTCTTTATCATGCTAAGAGGAGCAGGAAAAAGCAAAAAATTTCAGAATTGCACCTTGCAATGCGGAGAAATTACTGTTTGTGCATTTACAATATTCATTGATTTTTGCCATTGAAAAACATCATGTTATTCATATACCAGAAATGTTTGAAGCTACTGACTGAATGAAAGGAGCTGGCATCTCACTCTCTTTGAATCTTCTTTATCATGCTAAGAGGAGCAGGAAAAAGCAAAAAATTTCAGAATTGCACCTTGCAATGTGGAGAAATTACTGTTTGTGCATTTACAATATTCATTGATTTTTACCATTGAAAAACGTCCAGAAATGATTGAAGCTACTGACTGAATGAAAGTAGCTGGCATCTCACTCTCTTTGAATCTTCTTTATCATGCTAAGAGGAGCAGGAAAAAGCAAAAAATTTCAGACTTGCACCTTGCAATGCGGAGAAATTACTGTTTGTGCATTTACAATATTCATTGATTTTTGCCATTGAAAAACATCATGTTATTCATATACCAGAAATGTTTGAAGCTACTGACTGAATGAAAGGAGCTGGCATCTCACTCTCTTTGAATCTTCTTTATCATGCTAAGAGGAGCAGGAAAAAGCAAAAAATTTCAGAATTGCACCTTGCAATGCGGAGAAATTACTGTTTGTGCATTTACAATATTCATTGATTTTTGCCATTGAAAAACATCATGTTATTCATATACCAGAAATGTTTGAAGCTACTGACTGAATGAAAGGAGCTGGCATCTCACTCTCTTTGAATCTTCTTTATCATGCTAAGAGGAGCAGGAAAAAGCAAAAAATTTCAGAATTGCACCTTGCAATGTGGAGAAATTACTGTTTGTGCATTTACAATATTCATTGATTTTTACCATTGAAAAACGTTCAGAAATGATTGAAGCTACTGACTGAATGAAAGTAGCTGGCATCTCACTCTCTTTGAATCTTCTTTATCATGCTAAGAGGAGCAGGAAAAAGCAAAAAATTTCAGACTTGCACCTTGCAATGCGGAGAAATTACTGTTTGTGCATTTACAATATTCATTGATTTTTGCCATTGAAAAACATCATGTTATTCATATACCAGAAATGTTTGAAGCTACTGACTGAATGAAAGGAGCTGGCATCTCACTCTCTTTGAATCTTCTTTATCATGCTAAGAGGAGCAGGAAAAAGCAAAAAATTTCGGAATTGCACCTTGCAATGCGGAGAAATTACTGTTTGTGCATTTACAATATTCATTGATTTTTGCCATTGAAAAACGTCCAGAAATGATTGAAGCTACTGGCTGAATGAAAGGAGCTGGCATCTCACTCTCTTTGAATCTTCTTTATCATGCTAAGAGGAGCAGGAAAAAGCAAAAAATTTCAGAATTGCACCTTGCAATGCGGAGAAATTACTGTTTGTGCATTTACAATATTCATTGATTTTTGCCATTGAAAAACATCATGTTATTCATATACCAGAAATGTTTGAAGCTACTGACTGAATGAAAGGAGCTGGCATCTCACTCTCTTTGAATCTTCTTTATCATGCTAAGAGGAGCAGGAAAAAGCAAAAAATTTCAGAATTGCACCTTGCAATGTGGAGAAATTACTGTTTGTGCATTTACAATATTCATTGATTTTTACCATTGAAAAACGTCCAGAAATGATTGAAGCTACGGACTGAATGAAAGTAGCTGGCATCTCACTCTCTTTGAATCTTCTTTATCATGCTAAGAGGAGCAGGAAAAAGCAAAAAATTTCAGAATTGCACCTTGCAATGCGGAGAAATTACTGTTTGTGCATTTACAATATTCATTGATTTTTGTTATTGAAAAACATCATGTTATTCATATACCAGAAATGTTTGAAGCTACTGACTGAATGAAAGGAGCTGGCATCTCACTCTCTTTGAATCTTCTTTATCATGCTAAGAGGAGCAGGAAAAAGCAAAAAATTTCAGAATTGCACCTTGCAATGCGGAGAAATTACTGTTTGTGCATTTATAATATTAAATGATTTTTGCCATTGAAAAACGTCCAGAAATGATTGAAGCTACTGACTGAACGAAAGGAGCTGGCATCTCACTCTCTTTGAATCTTCTTTATCATGCTAAGAGGAGCAGGAAAAAGCAAAAAATTTCAGAATTGCACCTTGCAATGCGGAGAAATTACTGTTTGTGCATTTACAATATTCATTGATTTTTGCCATTGAAAAACGTCCAGAAATGATTGAAGCTACTGACTGAATGAAAGGAGCTGGCATCTCACTCTCTTTGAATCTTCTTTATCATGCTAAGAGGAGCAGGAAAAAGCAAAAAATTTCAGAATTGCACCTTGCAATGCGGAGAAATTACTGTTTGTGCATTTACAATATTCATTGATTTTTGCCATTGAAAAACATCATGTTATTCATATACCAGAAATGTTTGAAGCTACTGACTGAATGAAAGGAGCTGGCATCTCACTCTCTTTGAATCTTCTTTATCATGCTAAGAGGAGCAGGAAAAAGCAAAAAATTTCAGAATTGCACCTTGCAATGCGGAGAAATTACTGTTTGTGCATTTACAATATTCATTGATTTTTGCCATTGAAAAACATCCAGAAATGATTGAAGCTACTGACTGAATGAAAGGAGCTGGCATCTCACTCTCTTTGAATCTTCTTTATCATGCTAAGAGGAGCAGGAAAAAGCAAAAAATTTCAGAATTGCACCTTGCAATGCGGAGAAATTACTGTTTGTGCATTTACAATATTCATTGATTTTTGCCATTGAAAAACATCATGTTATTCATATACCAGAAATGTTTGAAGCTACTGACTGAATGAAAGGAGCTGGCATCTCACTCTCTTTGAATCTTCTTTATCATGCTAAGAGGAGCAGGAAAAAGCAAAAAATTTCAGAATTGCACCTTGCAATGCGGAGAAATTACTGTTTGTGCATTTACAATATTCATTGATTTTTGCCATTGAAAAACATCATGTTATTCATATACCAGAAATGTTTGAAGCTACTGACTGAATGAAAGGAGCTGGCATCTCACTCTCTTTGAATCTTCTTTATCATGCTAAGAGGAGCAGGAAAAAGCAAAAAATTTCAGAATTGCACCTTGCAATGTGGAGAAATTACTGTTTGTGCATTTACAATATTCATTGATTTTTACCATTGAAAAACGTCCAGAAATGATTGAAGCTACTGACTGAATGAAAGTAACTGGCATCTCACTCTCTTTGAATCTTCTTTATCATGCTAAGAGGAGCAGGAAAAAGCAAAAAATTTCAGACTTGCACCTTGCAATGCGGAGAAATTACTGTTTGTGCATTTACAATATTCATTGATTTTTGCCATTGAAAAACATCATGTTATTCATATACCAGAAATGTTTGAAGCTACTGACTGAATGAAAGGAGCTGGCATCTCACTCTCTTTGAATCTTCTTTATCATGCTAAGAGGAGCAGGAAAAAGCAAAAAATTTCAGAATTGCACCTTGCAATGCGGAGAAATTACTGTTTGTGCATTTACAATATTCATTGATTTTTGCCATTGAAAAACGTCCAGAAATGATTGAAGCTACTGACTGAATGAAAGGAGCTGGCATCTCACTCTCTTTGAATCTTCTTTATCATGCTAATAGGAGCAGGAAAAAGCAAAAAATTTCAGAATTGCACCTTGCAATGCGGAGAAATTACTGTTTGTGCATTTACAATATTCATTGATTTTTGCCATTGAAAAACATCATGTTATTCATATACCAGAAATGATTGAAGCTACTGACTGAATGAAAGGAGCTGGCATCTCACTCTCTTTGAATCTTCTTTATCATGCTAAGAGGAGCAGGAAAAAGCAAAAAATTTCAGAATTGAACCTTGCAATGCGGAGAAATTACTGTTTGTGCATTTACAATATTCATTGATTTTTGCCATTGAAAAACGTCCAGAAATGATTGAAGCTACTGACTGAATGAAAGGAGCTGGCATCTCACTCTCTTTGAATCTTCTTTATCATGCTAAGAGGAGCAGGAAAAAGCAAAAAATTTCAGAATTGCACCTTGCAATGCGGAGAAATTATTTTTTGTGCATTTACAATATTCATTGATTTTTGCCATTGAAAAACATCATGTTATTCATATACCAGAAATGTTTGAAGCTACTGACTGAATGAAAGGAGCTGACATCTCACTCTCTTTGAGTCTTCTTTATCATGCTAAGAGGAGCAGGAAAAAGCAAAAAATTTCAGAATTGCACCTTGCAATGCGGAGAAATTACTGTTTGTGCATTTACAATATTCATTGATTTTTGCCATTGAAAAACGTCCAGAAATGATTGAAGCTACTGACTGAATGAAAGGAGCTGGCATCTCACTCTCTTTGAATCTTCTTTATCATGCTAAGAGGAGCAGGAAAAAGCAAAAAATTTCAGAATTGCACCTTGCAATGCGGAGAAATTACTGTTTGTGCATTTACAATATTCATTGATTTTTGCCATTGAAAAACATCATGTTATTCATATACCAGAAATGTTTGAAGCTACTGACTGAATGAAAGGAGCTGGCATCTCACTCTCTTTGAATCTTCTTTATCATGCTAAGAGGAGCAGGAAAAAGCAAAAAATTTCAGAATTGCACCTTGCAATGCGGAGAAATTACTGTTTGTGCATTTACAATATTCATTGATTTTTGCCATTGAAAAACATCATGTTATTCATATACCAGAAATGTTTGAAGCTACTGACTGAATGAAAGGAGCTGGCATCTCACTCTCTTTGAATCTTCTTTATCATGCTAAGAGGAGCAGGAAAAAGCAAAAAATTTCAGAATTGCACCTTGCAATGTGGAGAAATTACTGTTTGTGCATTTACAATATTCATTGATTTTTACCATTGAAAAACGTCCAGAAATGATTGAAGCTACTGACTGAATGAAAGTAGCTGGCATCTCACTCTCTTTGAATCTTCTTTATCATGCTAAGAGGAGCAGGAAAAAGCAAAAAATTTCAGACTTGCACCTTGCAATGCGGAGAAATTACTGTTTGTGCATTTACAATATTCATTGATTTTTGCCATTGAAAAACATCATGTTATTCATATACCAGAAATGTTTGAAGCTACTGACTGAATGAAAGGAGCTGGCATCTCACTCTCTTTGAATCTTCTTTATCATGCTAAGAGGAGCAGGAAAAAGCAAAAAATTTCAGAATTGCACCTTGCAATGCGGAGAAATTACTGTTTGTGCATTTACAATATTCATTGATTTTTGCCATTGAAAAACATCATGTTATTCATATACCAGAAATGTTTGAAGCTACTGACTGAATGAAAGGAGCTGGCATCTCACTCTCTTTGAATCTTCTTTATCATGCTAAGAGGAGCAGGAAAAAGCAAAAAATTTCAGAATTGCACCTTGCAATGTGGAGAAATTACTGTTTGTGCATTTACAATATTCATTGATTTTTACCATTGAAAAACGTTCAGAAATGATTGAAGCTACTGACTGAATGAAAGTAGCTGGCATCTCACTCTCTTTGAATCTTCTTTATCATGCTAAGAGGAGCAGGAAAAAGCAAAAAATTTCAGACTTGCACCTTGCAATGCGGAGAAATTACTGTTTGTGCATTTACAATATTCATTGATTTTTGCCATTGAAAAACATCATGTTATTCATATACCAGAAATGTTTGAAGCTACTGACTGAATGAAAGGAGCTGGCATCTCACTCTCTTTGAATCTTCTTTATCATGCTAAGAGGAGCAGGAAAAAGCAAAAAATTTCGGAATTGCACCTTGCAATGCGGAGAAATTACTGTTTGTGCATTTACAATATTCATTGATTTTTGCCATTGAAAAACATCATGTTATTCATATACCAGAAATGTTTGAAGCTACTGACTGAATGAAAGGAGCTGGCATCTCACTCTCTTTGAATCTTCTTTATCATGCTAAGAGGAGCAGGAAAAAGCAAAAAATTTCAGAATTGCACCTTGCAATGTGGAGAAATTACTGTTTGTGCATTTACAATATTCATTGATTTTTACCATTGAAAAACGTCCAGAAATGATTGAAGCTACTGACTGAATGAAAGTAGCTGGCATCTCACTCTCTTTGAATCTTCTTTATCATGCTAAGAGGAGCAGGAAAAAGCAAAAAATTTCAGAATTGCACCTTGCAATGCGGAGAAATTACTGTTTGTGCATTTACAATATTCATTGATTTTTGTTATTGAAAAACATCATGTTATTCATATACCAGAAATGTTTGAAGCTACTGACTGAATGAAAGGAGCTGGCATCTCACTCTCTTTGAATCTTCTTTATCATGCTAAGAGGAGCAGGAAAAAGCAAAAAATTTCAGAATTGCACCTTGCAATGCGGAGAAATTACTGTTTGTGCATTTATAAATTAAATGATTTTTGCCATTGAAAAACGTCCAGAAATGATTGAAGCTACTGACTGAACGAAAGGAGCTGGCATCTCACTCTCTTTGAATCTTCTTTATCATGCTAAGAGGAGCAGGAAAAAGCAAAAAATTTCAGAATTGCACCTTGCAATGCGGAGAAATTACTGTTTGTGCATTTACAATATTCATTGATTTTTGCCATTGAAAAACGTCCAGAAATGATTGAAGCTACTGACTGAATGAAAGGAGCTGGCATCTCACTCTCTTTGAATCTTCTTTATCATGCTAAGAGGAGCAGGAAAAAGCAAAAAATTTCAGAATTGCACCTTGCAATGCGGAGAAATTACTGTTTGTGCATTTACAATATTCATTGATTTTTGCCATTGAAAAACATCATGTTATTCATATACCAGAAATGTTTGAAGCTACTGACTGAATGAAAGGAGCTGGCATCTCACTCTCTTTGAATCTTCTTTATCATGCTAAGAGGAGCAGGAAAAAGCAAAAAATTTCAGAATTGCACCTTGCAATGCGGAGAAATTACTGTTTGTGCATTTACAATATTCATTGATTTTTGCCATTGAAAAACATCATGTTATTCATATACCAGAAATGTTTGAAGCTACTGACTGAATGAAAGGAGCTGGCATCTCACTCTCTTTGAATCTTCTTTATCATGCTAAGAGGAGCAGGAAAAAGCAAAAAATTTCAGAATTGCACCTTGCAATGTGGAGAAATTACTGTTTGTGCATTTACAATATTCATTGATTTTTACCATTGAAAAACGTCCAGAAATGATTGAAGCTACTGACTGAATGAAAGTAGCTGGCATCTCACTCTCTTTGAATCTTCTTTATCATGCTAAGAGGAGCAGGAAAAAGCAAAAAATTTCAGACTTGCACCTTGCAATGCGGAGAAATTACTGATTGTGCATTTACAATATTCATTGATTTTTGCCATTGAAAAACATCATGTTATTCATATACCAGAAATGTTTGAAGCTACTGACTGAATGAAAGGAGCTGGCATCTCACTCTCTTTGAATCTTCTTTATCATGCTAAGAGGAGCAGGAAAAAGCAAAAAATTTCAGAATTGCAACTTGCAATGCGGAGAAATTACTGTTTGTGCATTTACAATATTCATTGATTTTTGCCATTGAAAAACATCATGTTATTCATATACCAGAAATGTTTGAAGCTACTGACTGAATGAAAGGAGCTGGCATCTCACTCTCTTTGAATCTTCTTTATCATGCTAAGAGGAGCAGGAAAAAGCAAAAAATTTCAGAATTGCACCTTGCAATGTGGAGAAATTACTGTTTGTGCATTTACAATATTCATTGATTTTTACCATTGAAAAACGTTCAGAAATGATTGAAGCTACTGACTGAATGAAAGTAGCTGGCATCTCACTCTCTTTGAATCTTCTTTATCATGCTAAGAGGAGCAGGAAAAAGCAAAAAAATTCAGACTTGCACCTTGCAATGCGGAGAAATTACTGTTTGTGCATTTACAATATTCATTGATTTTTGCCATTGAAAAACATCATGTTATTCATATACCAGAAATGTTTGAAGCTACTGACTGAATGAAAGGAGCTGGCATCTCACTCTCTTTGAATCTTCTTTATCATGCTAAGAGGAGCAGGAAAAAGCAAAAAATTTCAGAATTGCACCTTGCAATGCGGAGAAATTACTGTTTGTGCATTTACAATATTCATTGATTTTTGCCATTGAAAAACGTCCAGAAATGATTGAAGCTACTGACTGAATGAAAGGAGCTGGCATCTCACTCTCTTTGAATCTTCTTTATCATGCTAAGAGGAGCAAGAAAAAGCAAAAAATTTCAGAATTGCACCTTGCAATGCGGAGAAATTACTGTTTGTGCATTTACAATATTCATTGATTTTTGCCATTGAAAAACATCATGTTATTCATATACCAGAAATGTTTGAAGCTACTGACTGAATGAAAGGAGCTGGCATCTCACTCTCTTTGAATCTTCTTTATCATGCTAAGAGGAGCAGGAAAAAGCAAAAAATTTCAGAATTGCACCTTGCAATGTGGAGAAATTACTGTTTGTGCATTTACAATATTCATTGATTTTTACCATTGAAAAACGTTCAGAAATGATTGAAGCTACTGACTGAATGAAAGTAGCTGGCATCTCACTCTCTTTGAATCTTCTTTATCATGCTAAGAGGAGCAGGAAAAAGCAAAAAATTTCAGACTTGCACCTTGCAATGCGGAGAAATTACTGTTTGTGCATTTACAATATTCATTGATTTTTGCCATTGAAAAACATCATGTTATTCATATACCAGAAATGTTTGAAGCTACTGACTGAATGAAAGGAGCTGGCATCTCACTCTCTTTGAATCTTCTTTATCATGCTAAGAGGAGCAGGAAAAAGCAAAAAATTTCAGAATTGCACCTTGCAATGCGGAGAAATTACTGTTTGTGCATTTACAATATTCATTGATTTTTGCCATTGAAAAACGTCCAGAAATGATTGAAGCTACTGACTGAATGAAAGGAGCTGGCATCTCACTCTCTTTGAATCTTCTTTATCATGCTAAGAGGAGCAGGAAAAAGCAAAAAATTTCAGAATTGCACCTTGCAATGCGGAGAAATTACTGTTTGTGCATTTACAATATTCATTGATTTTTGCCATTGAAAAACATCATGTTATTCATATACCAGAAATGTTTGAAGCTACTGACTGAATGAAAGGAGCTGGCATCTCACTCTCTTTGAATCTTCTTTATCATGCTAAGAGGAGCAGGAAAAAGCAAAAAATTTCAGAATTGCACCTTGCAATGCGGAGAAATTACTGTTTGTGCATTTATAATATTAAATGATTTTTGCCATTGAAAAACGTCCAGAAATGATTGAAGCTACTGACTGAACGAAAGGAGCTGGCATCTCACTCTCTTTGAATCTTCTTTATCATGCTAAGAGGAGCAGGAAAAAGCAAAAAATTTCAGAATTGCACCTTGCAATGCGGAGAAATTACTGTTTGTGCATTTACAATATTCATTGATTTTTGCCATTGAAAAACATCATGTTATTCATATACCAGAAATGTTTGAAGCTACTGACTGAATGAAAGGAGCTGGCATCTCACTCTCTTTGAATCTTCTTTATCATGCTAAGAGGAGCAGGAAAAAGCAAAAAATTTCAGAATTGCACCTTGCAATGCGGAGAAATTACTGTTTGTGCATTTACAATATTCATTGATTTTTGCCATTGAAAAACGTCCAGAAATGATTGAAGCTACTGACTGAATGAAAGGAGCTGGCATCTCACTCTCTTTGAATCTTCTTTATCATGCTAAGAGGAGCAGGAAAAAGCAAAAAATTTCAGAATTGCACCTTGCAATGCGGAGAAATTACTGTTTGTGCATTTACAATATTCATTGATTTTTGCCATTGAAAAACGTCCAGAAATGATTGAAGCTACTGACTGAATGAAAGGAGCTGGCATCTCACTCTCTTTGAATCTTGTTTATCATGCTAAGAGGAGCAGGAAAAAGCAAAAAATTTCAGAATTGCACCTTGCAATGCGGAGAAATTACTGTTTGTGCATTTACAATATTCATTGATTTTTGCCATTGAAAAACATCCAGAAATGATTGAAGCTACTGACTGAATGAAAGGAGCTGGCATCTCACTCTCTTTGAATCTTCTTTATCATGCTAAGAGGAGCAGGAAAAAGCAAAAAATTTCAGAATTGCACCTTGCAATGCGGAGAAATTACTGTTTGTGCATAAATAATATTCATTGATTTTTGCCATTGAAAAACATCATGTTATTCATATACCAGAAATGATTGAAGCTACTGACTGAATGAAAGGAGCTGGCATCTCACTCTCTTTGAATCTTCTTTATCATGCTAAGAGGAGCAGGAAAAAGTAAAAAATTTCAGAATTGCACCTTGCAATGCGGAGAAATTACTGTTTGTGCATTTATAATATTGAATGATTTTTGCCATTGAAAAACGTCCAGAAATGATTGAAGCTACTGACTGAACGAAAGGAGCTGGCATCTCACTCTCTTTGAATCTTCTTTATCATGCTAAGAGGAGCAGGAAAAAGCAAAAAATTTCAGAATTGCACCTTGCAATGCGGAGAAATTACTGTTTGTGCATTTACAATATTCATTGATTTTTGCCATTGAAAAACATCATGTTATTCATATACCAGAAATGTTTGAAGCTACTGACTGAATGAAAGGAGCTGGCATCTCACTCTCTTTGAATCTTCTTTATCATGCTAAGAGGAGCAGGAAAAAGCAAAAAATTTCAGAATTGCACCTTGCAATGCGGAGAAATTACTGTTTGTGCATTTACAATATTCATTGATTTTTGCCATTGAAAAACGTCCAGAAATGATTGAAGCTACTGACTGAATGAAAGGAGCTGGCATCTCACTCTCTTTGAATCTTCTTTACCATGCTAAGAGGAGCAGGAAAAAGCAAAAAATTTCAGAATTGCACCTTGCAATGCGGAGAAATTACTGTTTGTGCATTTACAATATTCATTGATTTTTGCCATTGAAAAACATCATGTTATTCATATACCAGAAATGATTGAAGCTACTGACTGAATGAAAGGAGCTGGCATCTCACTCTCTTTGAATCTTCTTTATCATGCTAAGAGGAGCAGGAAAAAGTAAAAAATTTCAGAATTGCACCTTGCAATGCGGAGAAATTACTGTTTGTGCATTTATAATATTCAATGATTTTTGCCATTGAAAAACGTCCAGAAATGATTGAAGCTACTGACTGAACGAAAGGAGCTGGCATCTCACTCTCTTTGAATCTTCTTTATCATGCTAAGAGGAGCAGGAAAAAGCAAAAAATTTCAGAATTGCACCTTGCAATGCGGAGAAATTACTGTTTGTGCATTTACAATATTCATTGATTTTTGCCATTGAAAAACATCATGTTATTCATATACCAGAAATGTTTGAAGCTACTGACTGAATGAAAGGAGCTGACATCTCACTCTCTTTGAATCTTCTTTATCATGCTAAGAGGAGCAGGAAAAAGCAAAAAATTTCAGAATTGCACCTTGCAATGCGGAGAAATTACTGTTTGTGCATTTACAATATTCATTGATTTTTGCCATTGAAAAACATCCAGAAATGATTGAAGCTACTGACTGAATGAAAGGAGCTGGCATCTCACTCTCTTTGAATCTTCTTTATCATGCTAAGAGGAGCAGGAAAAAGCAAAAAATTTCAGAATTGCACCTTGCAATGCGGAGAAATTACTGTTTGTGCATTTACAATATTCATTGATTTTTGCCATTGAAAAACATCATGTTATTCATATACCAGAAATGTTTGAAGCTACTGACTGAATGAAAGGAGCTGGCATCTCACTCTCTTTGAATCTTCTTTATCATGCTAAGAGGAGCAGGAAAAAGCAAAAAATTTCAGAATTGCACCTTGCAATGCGGAGAAATTACTGGTTGTGCATTTACAATATTCATTGATTTTTGCCATTGAAAAACATCATGTTATTCATATACCAGAAATGTTTGAAGCTACTGACTGAATGAAAGGAGCTGGCATCTCACTCTCTTTGAATCTTCTTTATCATGCTAAGAGGAGCAGGAAAAAGCAAAAAATTTCAGAATTGCACCTTGCAATGTGGAGAAATTACTGTTTGTGCATTTACAATATTCATTGATTTTTACCATTGAAAAACGTCCAGAAATGATTGAAGCTACTGACTGAATGAAAGTAACTGGCATCTCACTCTCTTTGAATCTTCTTTATCATGCTAAGAGGAGCAGGAAAAAGCAAAAAATTTCAGACTTGCACCTTGCAATGCGGAGAAATTACTGTTTGTGCATTTACAATATTCATTGATTTTTGCCATTGAAAAACATCATGTTATTCATATACCAGAAATGTTTGAAGCTACTGACTGAATGAAAGGAGCTGGCATCTCACTCTCTTTGAATCTTCTTTATCATGCTAAGAGGAGCAGGAAAAAGCAAAAAATTTCAGAATTGCACCTTGCAATGCGGAGAAATTACTGTTTGTGCATTTACAATATTCATTGATTTTTGCCATTGAAAAACGTCCAGAAATGATTGAAGCTACTGACTGAATGAAAGGAGCTGGCATCTCACTCTCTTTGAATCTTCTTTATCATGCTAAGAGGAGCAGGAAAAAGCAAAAAATTTCAGAATTGCACCTTGCAATGCGGAGAAATTACTGTTTGTGCATTTACAATATTCATTGATTTTTGCCATTGAAAAACGTCCAGAAATGATTGAAGCTACTGACTGAATGAAAGGAGCTGGCATCTCACTCTCTTTGAATCTTCTTTATCATGCTAAGAGGAGCAGGAAAAATCAAAAAATTTCAGAATTGCACCTTGCAATGCGGAGAAATTACTGTTTGTGCATTTACAATATTCATTGATTTTTGCCATTGAAAAACATGTTATTCATATACCAGAAATGTTTGAAGCTACTGACTGAATGAAAGGAGCTGGCACCTCACTCTCTTTGAATCTTCTTTATCATGCTAAGAGGAGCGGGAAAAAGCAAAAAATTTCAGAATTGCACCTTGCAATGCGGAGAAATTACTGTTTGTGCATTTACAATATTCATTGATTTTTGCCATTGAAAAACGTCCAGAAATGATTGAAGGTACTGACTGAATGAAAGGAGCTGGCATCTCACTCTCTTTGAATCTTCTTTATCATGCTAAGAGGAGCAGGAAAAAGCAAAAAATTTCAGAATTGCACCTTGCAATGCGGAGAAATTACTGTTTGTGCATTTACAATATTCATTGATTTTTGCCACTGAAAAACGTCCAGAAATGATTGAAGCTACTGACTGAATGAAAGGAGCTGGCATCTCACTCTCTTGAATCTTCTTTATCATGCTAAGAGGAGCAGGAAAAAGCAAAAAATTTCAGAATTGCAGCTTGCAATGCGGAGAAATTACAGTTTGTGCATTTACAATATTCATTGATTTTTGCCATTGAAAAACATCCAGAAATGATTGAAGCTACTGACTGAATGAAAGGAGCTGGCATCTCACTCTCTTTGAATCTTCTTTATCATGCTAAGAGGAGCAGGAAAAAGCAAAAAATTTCAGACTTGCACCTTGCAATGCGGAGAAATTACTGTTTGTGCATTTACAATATTCATTGATTTTTGCCATTGAAAAACATCATGTTATTCATATACCAGAAATGTTTGAAGCTGCTGACTGAATGAAAGGAGCTGGCATCTCACTCTCTTTGAATCTTCTTTATCATGCTAAGAGGAGCAGGAAAAAGCAAAAAATTTCAGAATTGCACCTTGCAATGCGGAGAAATTACTGTTTGTGCATTTACAATATTCATTGATTTTTGCCATTGAAAAACATCATGTTATTCATATACCAGAAATGTTTGAAGCTACTGACTGAATGAAAGGAGCTGGCATCTCACTCTCTTTGAATCTTCTTTATCATGCTAAGAGGAGCAGGAAAAAGCAAAAAATTTCAGAATTGCACCTTGGAATGCGGAGAAATTACTGTTTGTGCATTTACAATATTCATTGATTTTTGCCATTGAAAAACGTCCAGAAATGATTGAAGCTACTGACTGAATGAAAGGAGCTGGCATCTCACTCTCTTTGAATCTTCTTTATCATGCTAAGAGCAGCAGGAAAAATCAAAAAATTTCAGAATTGCACCTTGCAATGCGGAGAAATTACAGTTTGTGCATTTACAATATTCATTGATTTTTGCCATTGAAAAACATCCAGAAATGATTGAAGCTACTGACTGAATGAAAGGAGCTGGCATCTCACTCTCTTTGAATCTTCTTTATCATGCTAAGAGGAGCAGGAAAAAGCAAAAAATTTCAGACTTGCACCTTGGAATGCGGAGAAATTACTGTTTGTGCATTTACAATATTCATTGATTTTTGCCATTGAAAAACATCATGTTATTCATATACCAGAAATGTTTGAAGCTGCTGACTGAATGAAAGGAGCTGGCATCTCACTCTCTTTGAATCTTCTTTATCATGCTAAGAGGAGCAGGAAAAAGCAAAAAATTTCAGAATTGCACCTTGGAATGCGGAGAAATTACTGTTTGTGCATTTACAATATTCATTGATTTTTGCCATTGAAAAACGTCCAGAAATGATTGAAGCTACTGACTGAATGAAAGGAGCTGGCATCTCACTCTCTTTGAATCTTCTTTATCATGCTAAGAGGAGCAGGAAAAATCAAAAAATTTCAGAATTGCACCTTGCAATGCGGAGAAATTACTGTTTGTGCATTTACAATATTCATTGATTTTTGCCATTGAAAAACATGTTATTCATATACCAGAAATGTTTGAAGCTACTGACTGAATGAAAGGAGCTGGCACCTCACTCTCTTTGAATCTTCTTTATCATGCTAAGAGGAGCGGGAAAAAGCAAAAAATTTCAGAATTGCACCTTGCAATGCGGAGAAATTACTGTTTGTGCATTTACAATATTCATTGATTTTTGCCATTGAAAAACGTCCAGAAATGATTGAAGGTACTGACTGAATGAAAGGAGCTGGCATCTCACTCTCTTTGAATCTTCTTTATCATGCTAAGAGGAGCAGGAAAAAGCAAAAAATTTCAGAATTGCACCTTGCAATGCGGAGAAATTAATGTTTGTGCATTTACAATATTCATTGATTTTTGCCATTGAAAAACGTCCAGAAATGATTGAAGCTACTGACTGAATGAAAGGAGCTGGCATCTCACTCTCTTTGAATCTTCTTTATCATGCTAAGAGGAGCAGGAAAAAGCAAAAAATTTCAGAATTGCACCTTGCAATGCGGAGAAATTACAGTTTGTGCATTTACAATATTCATTGATTTTTGCCATTGAAAAACATCCAGAAATGATTGAAGCTACTGACTGAATGAAAGGAGCTGGCATCTCACTCTCTTTGAATCTTCTTTATCATGCTAAGAGGAGCAGGAAAAAGCAAAAAATTTCAGAATTGCACCTTGCAATGCGGAGAAATTACTGTTTGTGCATTTACAATATTCATTGATTTTTGCCATTGAAAAACATCATGTTATTCATATACCAGAAATGTTTGAAGCTACTGACTGAATGAAAGGAGCTGGCAACTCACTCTCTTTGAATCTTCTTTATCATGCTAAGAGGAGTAGGAAAAAGCAAAAAATTTCAGAATTGCACCTTGCAATATGGAGAAATTACTGTTTGTGCATTTACAATATTCATTGATTTTTGCCATTGAAAAACATCATGTTATTCATATACCAGAAATGTTTGAAGCTGCTGACTGAATGAAAGGAGCTGGCATCTCACTCTCTTTGAATCTTCTTTATCATGCTAAGAGGAGCAGGAAAAAGCAAAAAATTTCAGAATTGCACCTTGCAATGCGGAGAAATTACTGTTTGTGCATTTACAATATTCATTGATTTTTGCCATTGAAAAACATCATGTTATTCATATACCAGAAATGTTTGAAGCTACTGACTGAATGAAAGGAGCTGGCATCTCACTCTCTTTGAATCTTCTTTATCATGCTAAGAGGAGCAGGAAAAAGCAAAAAATTTCAGAATTGCACCTTGGAATGCGGAGAAATTACTGTTTGTGCATTTACAATATTCATTGATTTTTGCCATTGAAAAACGTCCAGAAATGATTGAAGCTACTGACTGAATGAAAGGAGCTGGCATCTCACTCTCTTTGAATCTTCTTTATCATGCTAAGAGCAGCAGGAAAAATCAAAAAATTTCAGAATTGCACCTTGCAATGCGGAGAAATTACAGTTTGTGCATTTACAATATTCATTGATTTTTGCCATTGAAAAACATCCAGAAATGATTGAAGCTACTGACTGAATGAAAGGAGCTGGCATCTCACTCTCTTTGAATCTTCTTTATCATGCTAAGAGGAGCAGGAAAAACCAAAAAATTTCAGACTTGCACCTTGCAATGCGGAGAAATTACTGTTTGTGCATTTACAATATTCATTGATTTTTGCCATTGAAAAACATCATGTTATTCATATACCAGAAATGTTTGAAGCTGCTGACTGAATGAAAGGAGCTGGCATCTAACTCTCTTTGAATCTTCTTTATCATGCTAAGAGGAGCAGGAAAAAGCAAAAAATTTCAGAATTGCACCTTGCAATGCGGAGAAATTACTGTTTGTGCATTTACAATATTCATTGATTTTTGCCATTGAAAAACATCATGTTATTCATATACCAGAAATGTTTGAAGCTACTGACTGAATGAAAGGAGCTGGCATCTCACTCTCTTTGAATCTTCTTTATCATGCTAAGAGGAGCAGGAAAAAGCAAAAAATTTCAGAATTGCACCTTGGAATGCGGAGAAATTACTGTTTGTGCATTTACAATATTCATTGATTTTTGCCATTGAAAAACGTCCAGAAATGATTGAAGCTACTGACTGAATGAAAGGAGCTGGCATCTCACTCTCTTTGAATCTTCTTTATCATGCTAAGAGGAGCAGGAAAAATCAAAAAATTTCAGAATTGCACCTTGCAATGCGGAGAAATTACTGTTTGTGCATTTACAATATTCATTGATTTTTGCCATTGAAAAACATGTTATTCATATACCAGAAATGTTTGAAGCTACTGACTGAATGAAAGGAGCTGGCACCTCACTCTCTTTGAATCTTCTTTATCATGCTAAGAGGAGCGGGAAAAAGCAAAAAATTTCAGAATTGCACCTTGCAATGCGGAGAAATTACTGTTTGTGCATTTACAATATTCATTGATTTTTGCCATTGAAAAACGTCCAGAAATGATTGAAGGTACTGACTGAATGAAAGGAGCTGGCATCTCACTCTCTTTGAATCTTCTTTATCATGCTAAGAGGAGCAGGAAAAAGCAAAAAATTTCAGAATTGCACCTTGCAATGCGGAGAAATTAATGTTTGTGCATTTACAATATTCATTGATTTTTGCCATTGAAAAACGTCCAGAAATGATTGAAGCTACTGACTGAATGAAAGGAGCTGGCATCTCACTCTCTTTGAATCTTCTTTATCATGCTAAGAGGAGCAGGAAAAAGCAAAAAATTTCAGAATTGCACCTTGCAATGCGGAGAAATTACAGTTTGTGCATTTACAATATTCATTGATTTTTGCCATTGAAAAACATCCAGAAATGATTGAAGCTACTGACTGAATGAAAGGAGCTGGCATCTCACTCTCTTTGAATCTTCTTTATCATGCTAAGAGGAGCAGGAAAAAGCAAAAAATTTCAGAATTGCACCTTGCAATGCGGAGAAATTACTGTTTGTGCATTTACAATATTCATTGATTTTTGCCATTGAAAAACATCATGTTATTCATATACCAGAAATGTTTGAAGCTACTGACTGAATGAAAGGAGCTGGCAACTCACTCTCTTTGAATCTTCTTTATCATGCTAAGAGGAGTAGGAAAAAGCAAAAAATTTCAGAATTGCACCTTGCAATATGGAGAAATTACTGTTTGTGCATTTACAATATTCATTGATTTTTACCATTGAAAAACGTCCAGAAATGATTGAAGCTACTGACTGAATGAAAGTAGCTGGCATCTCACTCTCTTTGAATCTTCTTTATCATGCTAAGAGGAGCAGGAAAAAGCAAAAAATTTCAGACTTGCACCTTGCAATGCGGAGAAATTACTGTTTGTGCATTTACAATATTCATTGATTTTTGCCATTGAAAAACGTCCAGAAATGATTGAAGGTACTGACTGAATGAAAGGAGCTGGCATCTCACTCTCTTTGAATCTTCTTTATCATGCTAAGAGGAGCAGGAAAAAGCAAAAAATTTCAGAATTGCACCTTGCAATGCGGAGAAATTACTGTTTGTGCATTTACAATATTCATTGATTTTTGCCACTGAAAAACGTCCAGAAATGATTGAAGCTACTGACTGAATGAAAGGAGCTGGCATCTCACTCTCTTTGAATCTTCTTTATCATGCTAAGAGGAGCAGGAAAAAGCAAAAAATTTCAGAATTGCACCTTGCAATGCGGAGAAATTACAGTTTGTGCATTTACAATATTCATTGATTTTTGCCATTGAAAAACATCCAGAAATGATTGAAGCTACTGACTGAATGAAAGGAGCTGGCATCTCACTCTCTTTGAATCTTCTTTATCATGCTAAGAGGAGCAGGAAAAAGCAAAAAATTTCAGAATTGCACCTTGCAATGCGGAGAAATTACTGTTTGTGCATTTACAATATTCATTGATTTTTGCCATTGAAAAACATCATGTTATTCATATACCAGAAATGTTTGAAGCTACTGACTGAATGAAAGGAGCTGGCATCTCACTCTCTTTGAATCTTCTTTATCATGCTAAGAGGAGCAGGAAAAAGCAAAAAATTTCAGAATTGCACCTTGCAATGCGGAGAAATTACTGTTTGTGCATTTACAATATTCATTGATTTTTGCCACTGAAAAACGTCCAGAAATGATTGAAGCTACTGACTGAATGAAAGGAGCTGGCATCTCACTCTCTTGAATCTTCTTTATCATGCTAAGAGGAGCAGGAAAAAGCAAAAAATTTCAGAATTGCACCTTGCAATGCGGAGAAATTACAGTTTGTGCATTTACAATATTCATTGATTTTTGCCATTGAAAAACATCCAGAAATGATTGAAGCTACTGACTGAATGAAAGGAGCTGGCATCTCACTCTCTTTGAATCTTCTTTATCATGCTAAGAGGAGCAGGAAAAAGCAAAAAATTTCAGACTTGCACCTTGCAATGCGGAGAAATTACTGTTTGTGCATTTACAATATTCATTGATTTTTGCCATTGAAAAACATCATGTTATTCATATACCAGAAATGTTTGAAGCTACTGACTGAATGAAAGGAGCTGGCATCTCACTCTCTTTGAATCTTCTTTATCATGCTAAGAGGAGCAGGAAAAAGCAAAAAATTTCAGAATTGCACCTTGCAATGCGGAGAAATTACTGTTTGTGCATTTACAATATTCATTGATTTTTGCCATTGAAAAACGTCCAGAAATGATTGAAGCTACTGACTGAATGAAAGGAGCTGGCATCTCACTCTCTTTGAATCTTCTTTATCATGCTAAGAGGAGCAGGAAAAATCAAAAAATTTCAGAATTGCACCTTGCAATGCGGAGAAATTACTGTTTGTGCATTTACAATATTCATTGATTTTTGCCATTGAAAAACATGTTATTCATATACCAGAAATGTTTGAAGCTACTGACTGAATGAAAGGAGCTGGCACCTCACTCTCTTTGAATCTTCTTTATCATGCTAAGAGGAGCGGGAAAAAGCAAAAAATTTCAGAATTGCACCTTGCAATGCGGAGAAATTACTGTTTGTGCATTTACAATATTCATTGATTTTTGCCATTGAAAAACGTCCAGAAATGATTGAAGGTACTGACTGAATGAAAGGAGCTGGCATCTCACTCTCTTTGAATCTTCTTTATCATGCTAAGAGGAGCAGGAAAAAGCAAAAAATTTCAGAATTGCACCTTGCAATGCGGAGAAATTACTGTTTGTGCATTTACAATATTCATTGATTTTTGCCATTGAAAAACATCATGTTATTCATATACCAGAAATGTTTGAAGCTACAGACTGAATGAAAGGAGCTGGCATCTCACTCTCTTTGAATCTTCTTTATCATGCTAAGAGGAGCAGGAAAAAGCAAAAAATTTCAGAATTGCACCTTGCAATGCGGAGAAATTACTGTTTGTGCATTTACAATATTCATAGATTTTTGCCATTGAAAAACGTCCAGAAATGATTGAAGCTACTGACTGAATGAAAGGAGCTGGCATCTCACTCTCTTTGAATCTTCTTTATCATGCTAAGAGGAGCAGGAAAAATCAAAAAATTTCAGAATTGCACCTTGCAATGCGGAGAAATTACTGTTTGTGCATTTACAATATTCATTGATTTTTGCCATTGAAAAACATGTTATTCATATACCAGAAATGTTTGAAGCTACTGACTGAATGAAAGGAGCTGGCACCTCACTCTCTTTGAATCTTCTTTATCATGCTAAGAGGAGCGGGAAAAAGCAAAACATTTCAGAATTGCACCTTGCAATGCGGAGAAATTACTGTTTGTGCATTTACAATATTCATTGATTTTTGCCATTGAAAAACGTCCAGAAATGATTGAAGGTACTGACTGAATGAAAGGAGCTGGCAT
Organism: Phyllobates terribilis; assembly: GCF_046119375.1. Classification (NCBI taxonomy): domain Eukaryota; kingdom Metazoa; phylum Chordata; class Amphibia; order Anura; family Dendrobatidae; genus Phyllobates; species Phyllobates terribilis. The sequence continues at coordinate 274,918 of NW_027363936.1, forward strand.
CTCACTCTCTTTGAATCTTCTTTATCATGCTAAGAGGAGCAGGAAAAAACAAAAAATTTCAGAATTGCACCTTGCAATGCGGAGAAATTACTGTTTGTGCATTTACAATATTCATTGATTTTTGCCATTGAAAAACGTCCAGAAATGATTGAAGCTACTGACTGAATGAAAGGAGCTGGCATCTCACTCTCTTTGAATCTTCTTTATCATGCTAAGAGGAGCAGGAAAAAGCAAAAAATTTCAGAATTGCACCTTGCAATGCGGAGAAATTACAGTTTGTGCATTTACAATATTCATTGATTTTTGCCATTGAAAAACATCCAGAAATGATTGAAGCTACTGACTGAATGAAAGGAGCTGGCATCTCACTCTCTTTGAATCTTCTTTATCATGCTAAGAGGAGCAGAAAAAAGCAAAAAATTTCAGAATTGCACCTTGCAATGCGGAGAAATTACTGTTTGTGCATTTACAATATTCATTGATTTTTGCCATTGAAAAACATCATGTTATTCATATACCAGAAATGTTTGAAACTACTGACTGAATGAAAGGAGCTGGCATCTCACTCTCTTTGAATCTTCTTTATCATGTTAAGAGGAGCAGGAAAAAGCAAAAAATTTCAGAATTGCACCTTGCAATGTGGAGAAATTACTGTTTGTGCATTTACAATATTCATTGATTTTTACCATTGAAAAACGTCCAGAAATGATTGAAGCTACTGACTGAATGAAAGTAGCTGGCATCTCACTCTCTTTGAATCTTCTTTATCATGCTAAGAGGAGCAGGAAAAAGCAAAAAATTTCAGACTTGCACCTTGCAATGCGGAGAAATTACTGTTTGTGCATTTACAATATTCATTGATTTTTGCCATTGAAAAACATCATGTTATTCATATACCAGAAATGTTTGAAGCTACTGACTGAATGAAAGGAGCTGGCATCTCACTCTCTTTGAATCTTCTTTATCATGCTAAGAGGAGCAGGAAAAAGCAAAAAATTTCAGAATTGCACCTTGCAATGCGGAGAAATTACTGTTTGTGCATTTACAATATTCATTGATTTTTGCCATTGAAAAACATCATGTTATTCATATACCAGAAATGTTTGAAGCTACTGACTGAATGAAAGGAGCTGGCATCTCACTCTCTTTGAATCTTCTTTATCATGCTAAGAGGAGCAGGAAAAAGCAAAAAATTTCAGAATTGCACCTTGCAATGTGGAGAAATTACTGTTTGTACATTTACAATATTCATTGATTTTTACCATTGAAAAACGTCCAGAAATGATTGAAGCTACTGACTGAATGAAAGTAGCTGGCATCTCACTCTCTTTGAATCTTCTTTATCATGCTAAGAGGAGCAGGAAAAAGCAAAAAATTTCAGACTTGCACCTTGCAATGCGGAGAAATTACTGTTTGTGCATTTACAATATTCATTGATTTTTGCCATTGAAAAACATCATGTTATTCATATACCAGAAATGTTTGAAGCTACTGACTGAATGAAAGGAGCTGGCATCTCACTCTCTTTGAATCTTCTTTATCATGCTAAGAGGAGAAGGAAAAATCAAAAAATTTCAGAATTGCACCTTGCAATGCGGAGAAATTACTGTTTGTGCATTTACAATATTCATTGATTTTTGCCATTGAAAAACGTCCAGAAATGATTGAAGCTACTGACTGAATGAAAGGAGCTGGCATCTCACTCTCTTTGAATCTTCTTTATCATGCTAAGAGGAGCAGGAAAAAGCAAAAAATTTCAGAATTGCACCTTGCAATGCGGAGAAATTACTGTTTGTGCATTTACAATATTCATTGATTTTTGCCATTGAAAAACGTCCAGAAATGATTGAAGCTACTGACTGAATGAAAGGAGCTGGCATCTCACTCTCTTTGAATCTTCTTTATCATGCTAAGAGGAGCAGGAAAAAGCAAAAAATTTCAGAATTGCACCTTGCAATGCGGAGAAATTACTGTTTGTGCATTTACAATATTCATTGATTTTTGCCATTGAAAAACATCATGTTATTCATATACCAGAAATGTTTGAAGCTACTGACTGAATGAAAGGAGCTGACATCTCACTCTCTTTGAATCTTCTTTATCATGCTAAGAGGAGCAGGAAAAAGCAAAAAATTTCAGAATTGCACCTTGCAATGCAGAGAAATTACTGTTTGTGCATTTACAATATTCATTGATTTTTGCCACTGAAAAACGTCCAGAAATGATTGAAGCTACTGACTGAATGAAAGGAGCTGGCATCTCACTCTCTTGAATCTTCTTTATCATGCTAAGAGGAGCAGGAAAAAGCAAAAAATTTCAGAATTGCACCTTGCAATGCGGAGAAATTACAGTTTGTGCATTTACAATATTCATTGATTTTTGCCATTGAAAAACATCCAGAAATGATTGAAGCTACTGACTGAATGAAAGGAGCTGGCATCTCACTCTCTTTGAATCTTCTTTATCATGCTAAGAGGAGCAGGAAAAAGCAAAAAATTTCAGACTTGCACCTTGCAATGCGGAGAAATTACTGTTTGTGCATTTACAATATTCATTGATTTTTGCCATTGAAAAACATCATGTTATTCATATACCAGAAATGTTTGAAGCTACTGACTGAATGAAAGGAGCTGGCATCTCACTCTCTTTGAATCTTCTTTATCATGCTAAGAGGAGCAGGAAAAAGCAAAAAATTTCAGAATTGCACCTTGCAATGCGGAGAAATTACTGTTTGTGCATTTACAATATTCATTGATTTTTGCCATTGAAAAACGTCCAGAAATGATTGAAGCTACTGACTGAATGAAAGGAGCTGGCATCTCACTCTCTTTGAATCTTCTTTATCATGCTAAGAGGAGCAGGAAAAATCAAAAAATTTCAGAATTGCACCTTGCAATGCGGAGAAATTACTGTTTGTGCATTTACAATATTCATTGATTTTTGCCATTGAAAAACATGTTATTCATATACCAGAAATGTTTGAAGCTACTGACTGAATGAAAGGAGCTGGCACCTCACTCTCTTTGAATCTTCTTTATCATGCTAAGAGGAGCGGGAAAAAGCAAAAAATTTCAGAATTGCACCTTGCAATGCGGAGAAATTACTGTTTGTGCATTTACAATATTCATTGATTTTTGCCATTGAAAAACGTCCAGAAATGATTGAAGGTACTGACTGAATGAAAGGAGCTGGCATCTCACTCTCTTTGAATCTTCTTTATCATGCTAAGAGGAGCAGGAAAAAGCAAAAAATTTCAGAATTGCACCTTGCAATGCGGAGAAATTACTGTTTGTGCATTTACAATATTCATTGATTTTTGCCATTGAAAAACATCATGTTATTCATATACCAGAAATGTTTGAAGCTACAGACTGAATGAAAGGAGCTGGCATCTCACTCTCTTTGAATCTTCTTTATCATGCTAAGAGGAGCAGGAAAAAGCAAAAAATTTCAGAATTGCACCTTGCAATGCGGAGAAATTACTGTTTGTGCATTTACAATATTCATAGATTTTTGCCATTGAAAAACGTCCAGAAATGATTGAAGCTACTGACTGAATGAAAGGAGCTGGCATCTCACTCTCTTTGAATCTTCTTTATCATGCTAAGAGGAGCAGGAAAAATCAAAAAATTTCAGAATTGCACCTTGCAATGCGGAGAAATTACTGTTTGTGCATTTACAATATTCATTGATTTTTGCCATTGAAAAACATGTTATTCATATACCAGAAATGTTTGAAGCTACTGACTGAATGAAAGGAGCTGGCACCTCACTCTCTTTGAATCTTCTTTATCATGCTAAGAGGAGCGGGAAAAAGCAAAACATTTCAGAATTGCACCTTGCAATGCGGAGAAATTACTGTTTGTGCATTTACAATATTCATTGATTTTTGCCATTGAAAAACGTCCAGAAATGATTGAAGGTACTCACTGAATGAAAGGAGCTGGCATCTCACTCTCTTTGAATCTTCTTTATCATGCTAAGAGGAGCAGGAAAAAGCAAAAAATTTCAGAATTGCACCTTGCAATGCGGAGAAATTACAGTTTGTGCATTTACAATATTCATTGATTTTTGCCATTGAAAAACATCCAGAAATGATTGAAGCTACTGACTGAATGAAAGGAGCTGGCATCTCACTCTCTTTGAATCTTCTTTATCATGCTAAGAGGAGCAGGAAAAAGCAAAAAATTTCAGAATTGCACCTTGCAATGCGGAGAAATTACTGTTTGTGCATTTACAATATTCATTGATTTTTGCCATTGAAAAACATCATGTTATTCATATACCAGAAATGTTTGAAGCTACTGACTGAATGAAAGGAGCTGGCATCTCACTCTCTTTGAATCTTCTTTATCATGCTAAGAGGAGCAGTAAAAAGCAAAAAATTTCAGAATTGCACCTTGGAATGCGGAGAAATTACTGTTTGTGCATTTACAATATTCATTGATTTTTGCCATTGAAAAACGTCCAGAAATGATTGAAGCTACTGACTGAATGAAAGGAGCTGGCATCTCACTCTCTTTGAATCTTCTTTATCATGCTAAGAGGAGCAGGAAAAAGCAAAAAATTTCAGAATTGCACCTTGCAATGCGGAGAAATTACAGTTTGTGCATTTACAATATTCATTGATTTTTGCCATTGAAAAACATCCAGAAATGATTGAAGCTACTGACTGAATGAAAGGAGCTGGCATCTCACTATCTTTGAATCTTCTTTATCATGCTAAGAGGAGCAGGAAAAAGCAAAAAATTTCAGAATTGCACCTTGCAATGCGGAGAAATTACTGTTTGTGCATTTACAATATTCATTGTTTTTTGCCATTGAAAAACATCATGTTATTCATATACCAGAAATGTTTGAAGCTACTGACTGAATGAAAGGAGCTGGCATCTCACTCTCTTTGAATCTTCTTTATCATGCTAAGAGGAGCAGGAAAAAGCAAAAAATTTCAGAATTGCACCTTGCAATGTGGAGAAATTACTGTTTGTGCATTTACAATATTCATTGATTTTTACCATTGAAAAACGTCCAGAAATGATTGAAGCTACTGACTGAATGAAAGTAGCTGGCATCTCACTCTCTTTGAATCTTCTTTATCATGCTAAGAGGAGCAGGAAAAAGCAAAAAATTTCAGACTTGCACCTTGCAATGCGGAGAAATTACTGTTTTGTGCATTTACAATATTCATTGATTTTTGCCATTGAAAAACATCATGTTATTCATATACCAGAAATGTTTGAAGCTACTGACTGAATGAAAGGAGCTGGCATCTCACTCTCTTTGAATCTTCTTTATCATGCTAAGAGGAGCAGGAAAAAGCAAAAAATTTCAGAATTGCACCTTGCAATGCGGAGAAATTACTGTTTGTGCATTTACAATATTCATTGATTTTTGCCATTGAAAAACATCATGTTATTCATATACCAGAAATGTTTGAAGCTACTGACTGAATGAAAGGAGCTGGCATCTCACTCTCTTTGAATCTTCTTTATCATGCTAAGAGGAGCAGGAAAAAGCAAAAAATTTCAGAATTGCACCTTGCAATGTGGAGAAATTACTGTTTGTACATTTACAATATTCATTGATTTTTACCATTGAAAAACGTCCAGAAATGATTGAAGCTACTGACTGAATGAAAGTAGCTGGCATCTCACTCTCTTTGAATCTTCTTTATCATGCTAAGAGGAGCAGGAAAAAGCAAAAAATTTCAGACTTGCTCCTTGCAATGCGGAGAAATTACTGTTTGTGCATTTACAATATTCATTGATTTTTGCCATTGAAAAACATCATGTTATTCATATACCAGAAATGTTTGAAGCTACTGACTGAATGAAAGTAGTTGGCATCTCACTCTCTTTGAATCTTCTTTATCATGCTAAGAGGAGCAGGAAAAATCAAAAAATTTCAGAATTGCACCTTGCAATGCGGAGAAATTACTGTTTGTGCATTTACAATATTCATTGATTTTTGCCATTGAAAAACGTCCAGAAATGATTGAAGCTACTGACTGAATGAAAGGAGCTGGCATCTCACTCTCTTTGAATCTTCTTTATCATGCTAAGAGGAGCAGGAAAAAGCAAAAAATTTCAGAATTGCACCTTGCAATGCGGAGAAATTACTGTTTGTGCATTTACAATATTCATTTATTTTTGCCATTGAAAAACATCATGTTATTCATATACCAGAACTGATTGAAGCTACTGACTGAATGAAAGGAGCTGGCATCTCACTCTCTTTGAATCTTCTTTATCATGCTAAGAGGAGCAGGAAAAAGTAAAAAATTTCAGAATTGCACCTTGCAATGCGGAGAAATTACTGTTTGTGCATTTATAATATTCAATGATTTTTGCCATTGAAAAACGTCCAGAAATGATTGAAGCTACTGACTGAACGAAAGGAGCTGGCATCTCACTCTCTTTGAATCTTCTTTATGATGCTAAGAGGAGCAGGAAAAAGCAAAAAATTTCAGAATTGCACCTTGCAATGCAGAGAAATTACTGTTTGTGCATTTACAATATTCATTGATTTTTGCCATTGAAAAACGTCCAGAAATGATTGAAGCTACTGACTGAATGAAAGGAGCTGGCATCTCACTCTCTTTGAATCTTCTTTATCATGCTAAGAGGAGCAGGAAAAAGCAAAAAATTTCAGAATTGCACCTTGCAATGCGGAGAAATTACTGTTTGTGCATTTACAATATTCATTGATTTTTGCCATTGAAAAACATCATGTTATTCATATACCAGAAATGTTTGAAGCTACTGACTGAATGAAAGGAACTGACATCTCACTCTCTTTGAATCTTCTTTATCATGCTAAGAGGAGCAGGAAAAAGCAAAAAATTTCAGAATTGCACCTTGCAATGCAGAGAAATTACTGTTTGTGCATTTACAATATTCATTGATTTTTGCCATTGAAAAACGTCCAGAAATGATTGAAGCTACTGACTGAATGAAAGGAGCTGGCATCTCACTCTCTTTGAATCTTCTTTATCATGCTAAGAGGAGCAGGAAAAAGCAAAAAATTTCAGAATTGCACCTTGCAATGCGGAGAAATTACTGTTTGTGCATTTACAATATTCATTGATTTTTGCCATTGAAAAACATCATGTTATTCATATACCAGAAATGTTTGAAGCTACTGACTGAATGAAAGGAGCTGGCATCTCACTCTCTTTGAATCTTCTTTATCATGCTAAGAGGAGCAGGAAAAAGCAAAAAATTTCAGAATTGCACCTTGCAATGCGGAGAAATTACTGTTTGTGCATTTACAATATTCATTGATTTTTGCCATTGAAAAACATCATGTTATTCATATACCAGAAATGTTTGAAGCTACTGACTGAATGAAAGGAGCTGGCATCTCACTCTCTTTGAATCTTCTTTATCATGCTAAGAGGAGCAGGAAAAAGCAAAAAATTTCAGAATTGCACCTTGCAATGTGGAGAAATTACTGTGCATTTACAATATTCATTGATTTTTACCATTGAAAAACGTCCAGAAATGATTGAAGCTACTGACTGAATGAAAGTAGCTGGCATCTCACTCTCTTTGAATCTTCTTTATCATGCTAAGAGGAGCAGGAAAAAGCAAAAAATTTCAGACTTGCACCTTGCAATGCGGAGAAATTACTGTTTGTGCATTTACAATATTCATTGATTTTTGCCATTGAAAAACATCATGTTATTCATATACCAGAAATGTTTGAAGCTACTGACTGAATGAAAGGAGCTGGCATCTCACTCTCTTTGAATCTTCTTTATCATGCTAAGAGGAGCAGGAAAAAGCAAAAAATTTCAGAATTGCACCTTGCAATGCGGAGAAATTACTGTTTGTGCATTTACAATATTCATTGATTTTTGCCATTGAAAAACGTCCAGAAATGATTGAAGCTACTGACTGAATGAAAGGAGCTGGCATCTCACTCTCTTTGAATCTTCTTTATCATGCTAAGCGGAGCAGGAAAAAGCAAAAAATTTCAGAATTGCACCTTGCAATGCGGAGAAATTACTGTTTGTGCATTTACAATATTCATTGATTTTTGCCATTGAAAAACATGTTATTCATATACCAGAAATGTTTGAAGCTACTGACTGAATGAAAGGAGCTGGCACCTCACTCTCTTTGAATCTTCTTTATCATGCTAAGAGGAGCGGGAAAAAGCAAAAAAATTCAGAATTGCACCTTGCAATGCGGAGAAATTACTGTTTGTGCATTTACAATATTCATTGATTTTTGCCATTGAAAAACGTCCAGAAATGATTGAAAGTACTGACTGAATGAAAGGAGCTGGCATCTCACTCTCTTTGAATCTTCTTTATCATGCTAAGAGGAGCAGGAAAAAGCAAAAAATTTCAGAATTGCACCTTGCAATGCGGAGAAATTACTGTTTGTGCATTTACAATATTCATTGATTTTTGCCATTGAAAAACATCATGTTATTCATATACCAGAAATGATTGAAGCTACTGACTGAATGAAAGGAGCTGGCATCTCACTCTCTTTGAATCTTCTTTATCATGCTAAGAGGAGCAGGAAAAAGTAAAAAATTTCAGAATTGCACCTTGCAATGCGGAGAAATTACTGTTTGTGCATTTATAATATTCAATGATTTTTGCCATTGAAAAACGTCCAGAAATGATTGAAGCTACTGACTGAACGAAAGGAGCTGGCATCTCACTCTCTTTGAATCTTCTTTATCATGCTAAGAGGAGCAGGAAAAAGCAAAAAATTTCAGAATTGCACCTTGCAATGCAGAGAAATTACTGTTTGTGCATTTACAATATTCATTGATTTTTGCCATTGAAAAACGTCCAGAAATGATTGAAGCTACTGACTGAATGAAAGGAGCTGGCATCTCACTCTCTTTGAATCTTCTTTATCATGCTAAGAGGAGCAGGAAAAAGCAAAAAATTTCAGAATTGCACCTTGCAATGCGGAGAAATTACTGTTTGTGCATTTACAATATTCATTGATTTTTGCCATTGAAAAACATCATGTTATTCATATACCAGAAATGTTTGAAGCTACTGACTGAATGAAAGGAGCTGACATCTCACTCTCTTTGAATCTTCTTTATCATGCTAAGAGGAGCAGGAAAAAGCAAAAAATTTCAGAATTGCACCTTGCAATGCAGAGAAATTACTGTTTGTGCATTTACAATATTCATTGATTTTTGCCATTGAAAAACGTCCAGAAATGATTGAAGCTACTGACTGAATGAAAGGAGCTGGCATCTCACTCTCTTTGAATCTTCTTTATCATGCTAAGAGGAGCAGGAAAAAGCAAAAAATTTCAGAATTGCACCTTGCAATGCGGAGAAATTACTGTTTGTGCATTTACAATATTCATTGATTTTTGCCATTGAAAAACATCATGTTATTCATATACCAGAAATGTTTGAAGCTACTGACTGAATGAAAGGAGCTGGCATCTCACTCTCTTTGAATCTTCTTTATCATGCTAAGAGGAGCAGGAAAAAGCAAAAAATTTCAGAATTGCACCTTGCAATGCGGAGAAATTACTGTTTGTGCATTTACAATATTCATTGATTTTTGCCATTGAAAAACATCATGTTATTCATATACCAGAAATGTTTGAAGCTACTGACTGAATGAAAGGAGCTGGCATCTCACTCTCTTTGAATCTTCTTTATCATGCTAAGAGGAGCAGGAAAAAGCAAAAAATTTCAGAATTGCACCTTGCAATGTGGAGAAATTACTGTGCATTTACAATATTCATTGATTTTTAACATTGAAAAACGTCCAGAAATGATTGAAGCTACTGACTGAATGAAAGTAGCTGGCATCTCACTCTCTTTGAATCTTCTTTATCATGCTAAGAGGAGCAGGAAAAAGCAAAAAATTTCAGACTTGCACCTTGCAATGCGGAGAAATTGCTGTTTGTGCATTTACAATATTCATTGATTTTTGCCATTGAAAAACATCATGTTATTCATATACCAGAAATGTTTGAAGCTACTGACTGAATGAAAGGAGCTGGCATCTCACTCTCTTTGAATCTTCTTTATCATGCTAAGAGGAGCAGGAAAAAGCAAAAAATTTCAGAATTGCACCTTGCAATGCGGAGAAATTACTGTTTGTGCATTTACAATATTCATTGATTTTTGCCATTGAAAAACGTCCAGAAATGATTGAAGCTACTGACTGAATGAAAGGAGCTGGCATCTCACTCTCTTTGAATCTTCTTTATCATGCTAAGCGGAGCAGGAAAAAGCAAAAAATTTCAGAATTGCACCTTGCAATGCGGAGAAATTACTGTTTGTGCATTTACAATATTCATTGATTTTTGCCATTGAAAAACATGTTATTCATATACCAGAAATGTTTGAAGCTACTGACTGAATGAAAGGAGCTGGCACCTCACTCTCTTTGAATCTTCTTTATCATGCTAAGAGGAGCGGGAAAAAGCAAAAAAATTCAGAATTGCACCTTGCAATGCGGAGAAATTACTGTTTGTGCATTTACAATATTCATTGATTTTTGCCATTGAAAAACGTCCAGAAATGATTGAAGCTACTGACTGAATGAAAGGAGCTGGCATCTCACTCTCTTTGAATCTTCTTTATCATGCTAAGAGGAGCAGGAAAAAGCAAAAAATTTCAGAATTGCACCTTGCAATGCGGAGAAAATACTGTTTGTGCATTTACAATATTCATTGATTTTTGCCATTGAAAAACATCATGTTATTCATATACCAGAAATGTTTGAAGCTACTGACTGAATGAAAGGAGCTGACATCTCACTCTCTTTGAATCTTCTTTATCATGCTAAGAGGAGCAGGAAAAAGCAAAAAATTTCAGAATTGCACCTTGCAATGCAGAGAAATTACTGTTTGTGCATTTACAATATTCATTGATTTTTGCCATTGAAAAACGTCCAGAAATGATTGAAGCTACTGACTGAATGAAAGGAGCTGGCATCTCACTCTCTTTGAATCTTCTTTATCATGCTAAGAGGAGCAGGAAAAAGCAAAAAATTTCAGAATTGCACCTTGCAATGCGGAGAAATTACTGTTTGTGCATTTACAATATTCATTGATTTTTGCCATTGAAAAACATCATGTTATTCATATACCAGAAATGTTTGAAGCTACTGACTGAATGAAAGGAGCTGGCATCTCACTCTCTTTGAATCTTCTTTATCATGCTAAGAGGAGCAGGAAAAAGCAAAAAATTTCAGAATTGCACCTTGCAATGCGGAGAAATTACTGTTTGTGCATTTACAATATTCATTGATTTTTGCCATTGAAAAACATCATGTTATTCATATACCAGAAATGTTTGAAGCTACTGACTGAATGAAAGGAGCTGGCATCTCACTCTCTTTGAATCTTCTTTATCATGCTAAGAGGAGCAGGAAAAAGCAAAAAATTTCAGAATTGCACCTTGCAATGTGGAGAAATTACTGTGCATTTACAATATTCATTGATTTTTAACATTGAAAAACGTCCAGAAATGATTGAAGCTACTGACTGAATGAAAGTAGCTGGCATCTCACTCTCTTTGAATCTTCTTTATCATGCTAAGAGGAGCAGGAAAAAGCAAAAAATTTCAGACTTGCACCTTGCAATGCGGAGAAATTGCTGTTTGTGCATTTACAATATTCATTGATTTTTGCCATTGAAAAACATCATGTTATTCATATACCAGAAATGTTTGAAGCTACTGACTGAATGAAAGGAGCTGGCATCTCACTCTCTTTGAATCTTCTTTATCATGCTAAGAGGAGCAGGAAAAAGCAAAAAATTTCAGAATTGCACCTTGCAATGCGGAGAAATTACTGTTTGTGCATTTACAATATTCATTGATTTTTGCCATTGAAAAACGTCCAGAAATGATTGAAGCTACTGACTGAATGAAAGGAGCTGGCATCTCACTCTCTTTGAATCTTCTTTATCATGCTAAGCGGAGCAGGAAAAAGCAAAAAATTTCAGAATTGCACCTTGCAATGCGGAGAAATTACTGTTTGTGCATTTACAATATTCATTGATTTTTGCCATTGAAAAACATGTTATTCATATACCAGAAATGTTTGAAGCTACTGACTGAATGAAAGGAGCTGGCACCTCACTCTCTTTGAATCTTCTTTATCATGCTAAGAGGAGCGGGAAAAAGCAAAAAAATTCAGAATTGCACCTTGCAATGCGGAGAAATTACTGTTTGTGCATTTACAATATTCATTGATTTTTGCCATTGAAAAACGTCCAGAAATGATTGAAAGTACTGACTGAATGAAAGGAGCTGGCATCTCACTCTCTTTGAATCTTCTTTATCATGCTAAGAGGAGCAGGAAAAAGCAAAAAATTTCAGAATTGCACCTTGCAATGCGGAGAAATTACTGTTTGTGCATTTACAATATTCATTGATTTTTGCCATTGAAAAACGTCCAGAAATGATTGAAGCTACTGACTGAATGAAAGGAGCTGGCATCTCACTCTCTTTGAATCTTCTTTATCATGCTAAGAGGAGCAGGAAAAAGTAAAAAATTTCAGAATTGCACCTTGCAATGCGGAGAAATTACAGTTTGTGCATTTACAATATTCATTGATTTTTGCCATTGAAAAACATCCAGAAATGATTGAAGCTACTGACTGAATGAAAGGAGCTGGCATCTCACTCTCTTTGAATCTTCTTTATCATGCTAAGAGGAGCAGGAAAAAGCAAAAAATTTCAGAATTGCACCTTGCAATGCGGAGAAATTACTGTTTGTGCATTTACAATATTCATTGATTTTTGCCATTGAAAAACATCATGTTATTCATATACCAGAAATGTTTGAAGCTACTGACTGAATGAAAGGAGCTGGCATCTCACTCTCTTTGAATCTTCATTATCATGCTAAGAGGAGCAGGAAAAAGAAAAAAATTTCAGAATTGCACCTTGCAATGTGGAGAAATTACTGTTTGTGCATTTACAATATTCATTGATTTTTACCATTGAAAAATGTCCAGAAATGATTGAAGCTACTGACTGAATGAAAGTAGCTGGCATCTCACTCTCTTTGAATCTTCTTTATCATGCTAAGAGGAGCAGGAAAAAGCAAAAAATTTCAGACTTGCACCTTGCAATGCGGAGAAATTACTGTTTGTGCATTTACAATATTCATTGATTTTTGCCATTGAAAAACATCATGTTATTCATATACCAGAAATGTTTGAAGCTACTGACTGAATGAAAGGAGCTGGCATCTCACTCTCTTTGAATCTTCTTTATCATGCTAAGAGGAGCAGGAAAAAGCAAAAAATTTCAGAATTGCACCTTGCAATGCGGAGAATTTACTGTTTGTGCATTTACAATATTCATTGATTTTTGCCATTGAAAACATCATGTTATTCATATACCAGAAATGATTGAAGCTACTGACTGAATGAAAGGAGCTGGCATCTCACTCTCTTTGAATCGTCTTTATCATGCTAAGAGGAGCAGGAAAAAGCAAAAAATTTCAGAATTGCACCTTGCAATGCGGAGAAATTACTGTTTGTGCATTTACAATATTCATTGATTTTTGCAATTGAAAAACGTCCAGAAATGATTGAAGCTACTGACTGAATGAAAGGAGCTGGCATCTCACTCTCTTTGAATCATGTTTATCATGCTAAGAGGAGCAGGAAAAAGCAAAAAATTTCAGAATTGCACCTTGCAATGCGGAGAAATTACTGTTTGTGCATTTACAATATTCATTGATTTTTGCCATTGAAAAACGTCCAGAAATGATTGAAGCTACTGACTGAATGAAAGGAGCTGGCATCTCACTCTCTTTGAATCTTCTTTATCATGCTAAGAGGAGCAGGAAAAAGCAAAAAATTTCAGAATTGCACCTTGCAATGCGGAGAAATTACTGTTTGTGCATTTACAATATTCATTGATTTTTGCTATTGAAAAACATCATGTTATTCATATACCAGAAATGATTGAAGCTACTGACTGAATGAAAGGAGCTGGCATCTCACTCTCTTTGAATCTTCTTTATCATGCTAAGAGGAGCAGGAAAAAACAAAAAATTTCAGAATTGCACCTTGCAATGCGGAGAAATTACTGTTTGTGCATTTACAATATTCATTGATTTTTGCCATTGAAAAACGTCCAGAAATGATTGAAGCTACTGACTGAATGAAAGGAGCTGGAATCTCACTCTCTTTGAATCTTCTTTATCATGCTAAGAGGAGCAGGAAAAAGCAAAAAATTTCAGAATTGCACCTTGCAATGCGGAGAAATTACTGTTTGTGCATTTACAATATTCATTGATTTTTGCCATTGAAAAATGTCCAGAAATGACTGAAGCTACTGACTGAATGAAAGGAGCTGGCATCTCACTCTCTTTGAATCTTGTTTATCATGCTAAGAGGAGCACGAAAAAGCAAAAAATTTCAGAATTGCACCTTGCAATGCGGAGAAATTACTGTTTGTGCATTTACAATATTCATTGATTTTTGCCATTGAAAAACGTCCAGAAATGATTGAAGCTACTGACTGAATGAAAGGAGCTGGCATCTCACTCTCTTTGAATCTTCTTTATCATGCTAAGAGGAGCAGGAAAAAGCAAAAAATTTCAGAATTGCACCTTGCAATGCGGAGAAATTACTGTTTGTGCATTTACAATATTCATTGATTTTTGCCATTGAAAAACGTCCAGAAATGATTGAAGCTACTGACTGAATGAAAGGAGCTGGCATCTCACTCTCTTTGAATCTTCTTTATCATGCTAAGCGGAGCAGGAAAAAGCAAAAAATTTCAGAATTGCACCTTGCAATGCGGAGAAATTACTGTTTGTGCATTTACAATATTCATTGATTTTTGCCATTGAAAAACATGTTATTCATATACCAGAAATGTTTGAAGCTACTGACTGAATGAAAGGAGCTGGCACCTCACTCTCTTTGAATCTTCTTTATCATGCTAAGAGGAGCGGGAAAAAGCAAAAAAATTCAGAATTGCACCTTGCAATGCGGAGAAATTACTGTTTGTGCATTTACAATATTCATTGATTTTTGCCATTGAAAAACGTCCAGAAATGATTGAAAGTACTGACTGAATGAAAGGAGCTGGCATCTCACTCTCTTTGAATCTTCTTTATCATGCTAAGAGGAGCAGGAAAAAGCAAAAAATTTCAGAATTGCACCTTGCAATGCGGAGAAATTACTGTTTGTGCATTTACAATATTCATTGATTTTTGCCATTGAAAAACGTCCAGAAATGATTGAAGCTACTGACTGAATGAAAGGAGCTGGCATCTCAATCTCTTTGAATCTTCTTTATCATGCTAAGAGGAGCAGGAAAAAGTAAAAAATTTCAGAATTGCACCTTGCAATGCGGAGAAATTACAGTTTGTGCATTTACAATATTCATTGATTTTTGCCATTGAAAAACATCCAGAAATGATTGAAGCTACTGACTGAATGAAAGGAGCTGGCATCTCACTCTCTTTGAATCTTCTTTATCATGCTAAGAGGAGCAGGAAAAAGCAAAAAATTTCAGAATTGCACCTTGCAATGCGGAGAAATTACTGTTTGTGCATTTACAATATTCATTGATTTTTGCCATTGAAAAACATCATGTTATTCATATACCAGAAATGTTTGAAGCTACTGACTGAATGAAAGGAGCTGGCATCTCAGTCTCTTTGAATCTTCATTACCATGCTAAGAGGAGCAGGAAAAAGAAAAAAATTTCAGAATTGCACCTTGCAATGTGGAGAAATTACTGTTTGTGCATTTACAATATTCATTGATTTTTACCATTGAAAAACGTCCAGAAATGATTGAAGCTACTGACTGAATGAAAGTAGCTGGCATCTCACTCTCTTTGAATCTTCTTTATCATGCTAAGAGGAGCAGGAAAAAGCAAAAAATTTCAGACTTGCACCTTGCAATGCGGAGAAATTACTGTTTGTGCATTTACAATATTCATTGATTTTTGCCATTGAAAAACATCATGTTATTCATATACCAGAAATGTTTGAAGCTACTGACTGAATGAAAGGAGCTGGCATGTCACTCTCTTTGAATCTTCTTTATCATGCTAAGAGGAGCAGGAAAAAGCAAAAAATTTCAGAATTGCACCTTGCAATGCGGAGAATTTACTTTTTGTGCATTTACAATATTCATTGATTTTTGCCATTGAAAACATCATGTTATTCATATACCAGAAATGTTTGAAGCTACTGACTGAATGAAAGGAGCTGGCATCTCACTCTCTTTGAATCTTCTTTATCATGCTAAGAGGAGCAGGAAAAAGCAAAAAATTTCAGAATTGCACCTTGCAATGTGGAGAAATTACTGTTTGTGCATTTACAATATTCATTGATTTTTACCATTGAAAAACGTCCAGAAATGATTGAAGCTACTGACTGAATGAAAGTAGCTGGCATCTCACTCTCTTTGAATCTTCTTTATCATGCTAAGAGGAGCAGGAAAAAGCAAAAAATTTCAGACTTGCACCTTGCAATGCGGAGAAATTACTGTTTGTGCATTTACAATATTCATTGATTTTTGCCATTGAAAAACATCATGTTATTCATATACCAGAAATGTTTGAAGCTACTGACTGACTGAAAGGAGCTGGCATCTCACTCTCTTTGAATCTTCTTTATCATGCTAAGAGGAGCAGGAAAAAGCAAAAAATTTCAGAATTGCACCTTGCAATGCGGAGAAATTACTGTTTGTGCATTTACAATATTCATTGATTTTTGCCATTGAAAAACGTCCAGAAATGATTGAAGCTACTGACTGAATGAAAGGAGCTGGCATCTCATTCTCTTTGAATCTTCTTTATCATGCTAAGAGGAGCAGGAAAAAGCAAAAAATTTCAGAATTGCACCTTGCAATGCGGAGAAATTACTGTTTGTGCATTTACAATATTCATTGATTTTTGCCATTGAAAAACATGTTATTCATATACCAGAAATGTTTGAAGCTACTGACTGAATGAAAGGAGCTGGCACCTCACTCTCTTTGAATCTTCTTTATCATGCTAAGAGGAGCAGGAAAAAGCAAAAAATTTCAGAATTGCACCTTGCAATGCGGAGAAATTACTGTTTGTGCATTTACAATATTCATTGATTTTTGCCATTGAAAAACATCATGTTATTCATATACCAGAAATGATTGAAGCTACTGACTGAATGAAAGTAGCTGGCATCTCACTCTCTTTGAATCGTCTTTATCATGCTAAGAGGAGCAGGAAAAAGCAAAAAATTTCAGAATTGCACCTTGCAATGCGGAGAAATTACTGTTTGTGCATTTACAATATTCATTGATTTTTGCAATTGAAAAACGTCCAGAAATGATTGAAGCTACTGACTGAATGAAAGGAGCTGGCATCTCACTCTCTTTGAATCATGTTTATCATGCTAAGAGGAGCAGGAAAAAGCAAAAAATTTCAGAATTGCACCTTGCAATGCGGAGAAATTACTGTTTGTGCATTTACAATATTCATTGATTTTTGCCATTGAAAAACGTCCAGAAATGATTGAAGCTACTGACTGAATGAAAGGAGCTGGCATCTCACTCTCTTTGAATCTTCTTTATCATGCTAAGAGGAGCAGGAAAAAGCAAAAAATTTCAGAATTGCACCTTGCAATGCGGAGAAATTACTGTTTGTGCATTTACAATATTCATTGATTTTTGCTATTGAAAAACATCATGTTATTCATATACCAGAAATGATTGAAGCTACTGACTGAATGAAAGGAGCTGGCATCTCACTCTCTTTGAATCTTCTTTATCATGCTAAGAGGAACAGGAAAAAGCAAAAAATTTCAGAATTGCACCTTGCAATGCGGAGAAATTACTGTTTGTGCATTTACAATATTCATTGATTTTTGCCATTGAAAAACGTCCAGAAATGATTGAAGCTACTGACTGAATGAAAGGAGCTGGCATCTCACTCTCTTTGAATCTTCTTTATCATGCTAAGAGGAGCAGGAAAAAGCAAAAAATTTCAGAATTGCACCTTGCAATGCGGAGAAATTACTGTTTGTGCATTTACAATATTCATTGATTTTTGCCATTGAAAAACGTCCAGAAATGACTGAAGCTACTGACTGAATGAAAGGAGCTGGCATCTCACTCTCTTTGAATCTTGTTTATCATGCTAAGAGGAGCACGAAAAAGCAAAAAATTTCAGAATTGCACCTTGCAATGCGGAGAAATTACTGTTTGTGCATTTACAATATTCATTGATTTTTGCCATTGAAAAACGTCCAGAAATGATTGAAGCTACTGACTGAATGAAAGGAGCTGGCATCTCACTCTCTTTGAATCTTCTTTATCATGCTAAGAGGAGCAGGAAAAAGCAAAAAATTTCAGAATTGCATCTTGCAATGCGGAGAAATTACTGTTTGTGCATTTACAATATTCATTGATTTTTGCCATTGAAAAACGTCCAGAAATGATTGAAGCTACTGACTGAATGAAAGGAGCTGGCATCTCACTCTCTTTGAATCTTCTTTATCATGCTAAGAGGAGCAGGAAAAAGCAAAAAATTTCAGAATTGCACCTTGCAATGCGGAGAAATTACTGTTTGTGCATTTACAATATTCATTGATTTTTGCCATTGAAAAACATCATGTTATTCATATATCAGAAATGTTTGAAGCTGATGACTGAATGAAAGGAGCTGACATCTCACTCTCTTTGAATCTTCTTTATCATGCTAAGAGGAGCAGGAAAAAGCAAAAAATTTCAGAATTGCACCTTGCAATGCGGAGAAATTACTGTTTGTGCATTTACAATATTCATTGATTTTTGCGATTGAAAAACGTCCAGAAATGATTGAAGCTACTGACTGAATGAAAGGAGCTGGCATCTCACTCTCTTTGAATCTTCTTTATCATGCTAAGAGGAGCAGGAAAAAGCAAAAAATTTCAGAATTGCACCTTGCAATGCGGAGAAATTACTGTTTGTGCATTTACAATATTCATTGATTTTTGCCATTGAAAAACATCATGTTATTCATATACCAGAAATGTTTGAAGCTACTGACTGAATGAAAGGAGCTGGCATCTCACTCTCTTTGAATCTTCTTTATCATGCTAAGAGGAGCAGGAAAAAGCAAAAAATTTCAGAATTGCACCTTGCAATGCGGAGAAATTACTGTTTGTGCATTTACAATATTCATTGATTTTTGCCATTGAAAAACATCATGTCATTCATATATCAGAAATGTTTGAAGCTACTGACTGAATGAAAGGAGCTGGCATCTCACTCTCTTTGAATCTTCTTTATCATGCTAAGAGGAGCAGGAAAAAGCAAAAAATTTCAGAATTGCACCTTGCAATGTGGAGAAATTACTGTTTGTGCATTTACAATATTCATTGATTTTTACCATTGAAAAACGTCCAGAAATGATTGAAGCTACTGACTGAATGAAAGTAGCTGGCATCTCACTCTCTTTGAATCTTCTTTATCATGCTAAGAGGAGCAGGAAAAAGCAAAAAATTTCAGACTTGCACCTTGCAATGCGGAGAAATTATTGTTTGTGCATTTACAATATTCATTGATTTTTGCCATTGAAAAACATCATGTTATTCATATACCAGAAATGTTTGAAGCTACTGACTGAATGAAAGGAGCTGGCATCTCACTCTCTTTGAATCTTCTTTATCATGCTAAGAGGAGCAGGAAAAAGCAAAAAATTTCAGAATTGCACCTTGCAATGCGGAGAAATTACTGTTTGTGCATTTACAATATTCATTGATTTTTGCCATTGAAAAACGTCCAGAAATGATTGAAGCTACTGACTGAATGAAAGGAGCTGGCATCTCACTCTCTTTGAATCTTCTTTATCATGCTAAGAGGAGCAGGAAAAAGCAAAAAATTTCAGAATTGCACCTTGCAATGCGGAGAAATTACTGTTTGTGCATTTACAATATTCATTGATTTTTGCCATTGAAAAACGTCCAGAAATGATTGAAGCTACTGACTGAATGAAAGGAGCTGGCATCTCACTCTCTTTGAATCTTCTTTATCATGCTAAGAGGAGCAGGAAAAAGCAAAAAATTTCAGAATTGCACCTTGCAATGCGGAGAAATTACTGTTTGTGCATTTACAATATTCATTGATTTTTGCCATTGAAAAACATGTTATTCATATACCAGAAATGTTTGAAGCTACTGACTGAATGAAAGGAGCTGGCACCTCACTCTCTTTGAATCTTCTTTATCATGCTAAGAGGAGCGGGAAAAAGCAAAAAATTTCAGAATTGCACCTTGCAATGCGGAGAAATTACTGTTTGTGCATTTACAATATTCATTGATTTTTGCCATTGAAAAACGTCCAGAAATGATTGAAGGTACTGACTGAATGAAAGGAGCTGGCATCTCACTCTCTTTGAATCTTCTTTATCATGCTAAGAGGAGCAGGAAAAAGCAAAAAATTTCAGAATTGCACCTTGCAATGCGGAGAAATTACTGTTTGTGCATTTACAATATTCATTGATTTTTGCCATTGAAAAACGTCCAGAAATGATTGAAGCTACTGACTGAATGAAAGGAGCTGGCATCTCACTCTCTTTGAATCTTCTTTATCATGCTAAGAGGAGCAGGAAAAAGCAAAAAATTTCAGAATTGCACCTTGCAATGCGGAGAAATTACAGTTTGTGCATTTACAATATTCATTGATTTTTGCCATTGAAAAACATCCAGAAATGATTGAAGCTACTGACTGAATGAAAGGAGCTGGCATCTCACTCTCTTTGAATCTTCTTTATCATGCTAAGAGGAGCAGGAAAAAGCAAAAAATTTCAGAATTGCACCTTGCAATACGGAGAAATTACTGTTTGTGCATTTACAATATTCATTGATTTTTGCCATTGAAAAACATCATGTTATTCATATACCAGAAATGTTTGAAGCTACTGACTGAATGAAAGGAGCTGGCATCTCACTCTCTTTGAATCTTCTTTATCATGCTAAGAGGAGCAGGAAAAAGCAAAAAATTTCAGAATTGCACCTTGCAATGTGGAGAAATTACTGTTTGTGCATTTACAATATTCATTGATTTTTACCATTGAAAAACGTCCAGAAATGATTGAAGCTACTGACTGAATGAAAGTAGCTGGCATCTCACTCTCTTTGAATCTTCTTTATCATGCTAAGAGGAGCAGGAAAAAGCAAAAAATTTCAGACTTGCACCTTGCAATGCGGAGAAATTACTGTTTGTGCATTTACAATATTCATTGATTTTTGCCATTGAAAAACATCATGTTATTCATATACCAGAAATGTTTGAAGCTACTGACTGAATGAAAGGAGCTGGCATCTCACTCTCTTTGAATCTTCTTTATCATGCTAAGAGGAGCAGGAAAAAGCAAAAAATTTCAGAATTGCACCTTGCAATGCGGAGAAATTACTGTTTGTGCATTTACAATATTCATTGATTTTTGCCATTGAAAAACATCATGTTATTCATATACCAGAAATGTTTGAAGCTACTGACTGAATGAAAGGAGCTGGCATCTCACTCTCTTTGAATCTTCTTTATCATGCTAAGAGGAGCAGGAAAAAGCAAAAAATTTCAGAATTGCACCTTGCAATGTGGAGAAATTACTGTTTGTGCATTTACAATATTCATTGATTTTTACCATTGAAAAACGTCCAGAAATGATTGAAGCTACTGACTGAATGAAAGTAGCTGGCATCTCACTCTCTTTGAATCTTCTTTATCATGCTAAGAGGAGCAGGAAAAAGCAAAAAATTTCAGACTTGCACCTTGCAATGCGGAGAAATTACTGTTTGTGCATTTACAATATTCATTGATTTTTGCCATTGAAAAACATCATGTTATTCATATACCAGAAATGTTTGAAGCTACTGACTGAATGAAAGGAGCTGGCATCTCACTCTCTTTGAATCTTCTTTATCATGCTAAGAGGAGCAGGAAAAAGCAAAAAATTTCAGAATTGCACCTTGCAATGCGGAGAAATTACTGTTTGTGCATTTACAATATTCATTGATTTTTGCCATTGAAAAACGTCCAGAAATGATTGAAGCTACTGACTGAATGAAAGGAGCTGGCATCTCACTCTCTTTGAATCTTGTTTATCATGCTAAGAGGAGCAGGAAAAAGCAAAAAATTTCAGAATTGCACCTTGCAATGCGGAAAAATTACTGTTTGTGCATTTACAATATTCATTGATTTTTGCCATTGAAAAACGTCCAGAAATGATTGAAGCTACTGACTGAATGAAAGGAGCTGGCATCTCACTCTCTTTGAATCTTCTTTATCATGCTAAGAGGAGCAGGAAAAAGCAAAAAATTTCAGAATTGCACCTTGCAATGCGGAGAAATTACTGTTTGTGCATTTACAATATTCATTGATTTTTGCCATTGAAAAACATCATGTTATTCATATACCAGAAATGATTGAAGCTACTGACTGAATGAAAGGAGCTGGCATCTCACTCTCTTTGAATCTTCTTTATCATGCTAAGAGGAGCAGGAAAAAGTAAAAAATTTCAGAATTGCACCTTGCAATGCGGAGAAATTACTGTTTGTGCATTTATAATATTTAATGATTTTTGCCATTGAAAAACGTCCAGAAATGATTGAAGCTACTGACTGAAAGAAAGGAGCTGGCATCTCACTCTCTTTGAATCTTCTTTATCATGCTAAGAGGAGCAGGAAAAAGCAAAAAATTTCAGAATTGCACCTTGCAATGCGGAGAAATTACTGTTTGTGCATTTACAATATTCATTGATTTTTGCCATTGAAAAACGTCCAGAAATGATTGAAGCTACTGACTGAATGAAAGGAGCTGGCATCTCACTCTCTTTGAATCTTCTTTATCATGCTAAGAGGAGCAGGAAAAAGCAAAAAATTTCAGAATTGCACCTTGCAATGCGGAGAAATTACTGTTTGTGCATTTACAATATTCATTGATTTTTGCCATTGAAAAACATCATGTTATTCATATACCAGAAATGTTTGAAGCTACTGACTGAATGAAAGGAGCTGACATCTCACTCTCTTTGAATCTTCTTTATCATGCTAAGAGGAGCAGGAAAAAGCAAAAAATTTCAGAATTGCACCTTGCAATGCGGAGAAATTACTGTTTGTGCATTTA
This sequence comes from Phyllobates terribilis, assembly GCF_046119375.1. Classification (NCBI taxonomy): domain Eukaryota; kingdom Metazoa; phylum Chordata; class Amphibia; order Anura; family Dendrobatidae; genus Phyllobates; species Phyllobates terribilis. The sequence goes on from NW_027363936.1 coordinate 297,999, forward strand.
CAATATTCATTGATTTTTGCCATTGATAAACGTCCAGAAATGATTGAAGCTACTGACTGAATGAAAGGAGCTGGCATCTCACTCTCTTTGAATCTTCTTTATCATGCTAAGAGGAGCAGGAAAAAGCAAAAAATTTCAGAATTGCACCTTGCAATGCGGAGAAATTACTGTTTGTGCATTTACAATATTCATTGATTTTTGCCATTGAAAAACATCATGTTATTCATATACCAGAAATGTTTGAAGCTACTGACTGAATGAAAGGAGCTGGCATCTCACTCTCTTTGAATCTTCTTTATCATGCTAAGAGGAGCAGGAAAAAGCAAAAAATTTCAGAATTGCACCTTGCAATGTGGAGAAATTACTGTTTGTGCATTTACAATATTCATTGATTTTTGCCATTGAAAAACATCATGTTATTCATATACCAGAAATGTTTGAAGCTACTGACTGAATGAAAGGAGCTGGCATCTCACTCTCTTTGAATCTTCTTTATCATGCTAAGAGGAGCAGGAAAATGCAAAAAATTTCAGAATTGCACCTTGCAATGTGGAGAAATTACTGTTTGTGCATTTACAATATTCATTGATTTTTACCATTGAAAAACGTCCAGAAATGATTGAAGCTACTGACTGAATGAAAGTAGCTGGCATCTCACTCTCTTTGAATCTTCTTTATCATGCTAAGAGGAGCAGGAAAAAGCAAAAAATTTCAGACTTGCACCTTGCAATGCGGAGAAATTACTGTTTGTGCATTTACAATATTCATTGATTTTTGCCATTGAAAAACATCATGTTATTCATATACCAGAAATGTTTGAAGCTACTGACTGAATGAAAGGAGCTGGCATCTCACTCTCTTTGAATCTTCTTTATCATGCTAAGAGGAGCAGGAAAAAGCAAAAAATTTCAGAATTGCACCTTGCATTGTGGAGAAATTATTGATTGTGCATTTACAATATTCATTGATTTTTACCATTGAAAAACGTCCAGAAATGATTGAAGCTACTGACTGAATGAAAGTAGCTGGCATCTCACTCTCTTTGAATCTTCTTTATCATGCTAAGAGGAGCAGGAAAAAGCAAAAAATTTCAGACTTGCACCTTGCAATGCGGAGAAATTACTGTTTGTGCATTTACAATATTCATTGATTTTTGCCATTGAAAAACATCATGTTATTCATATACCAGAAATGTTTGAAGCTACTGACTGAATCAAAGGAGCTGGCATCTCACTCTCTTTGAATCTTCTTTATCATGCTAAGAGGAGCAGGAAAAAGCAAAAAATTTCAGAATTGCACCTTGCAATGCGGAGAAATTACTGTTTGTGCATTTACAATATTCATTGATTTTTGCCATTGAAAAACGTCCAGAAATGATAGAAGCTACTGACTGAATGAAAGGAGCTGGCATCTCACTCTCTTTGAATCTTCTTTATCATGCTAAGAGGAGCAGGAAAAAGCAAAATATTTCAGAATTGCACCTTGCAATGCGGAGAAATTACTGTTTGTGCATTTACAATATTCATTGATTTTTGCCATTGAAAAACATGTTATTCATATACCAGAAATGTTTGAAGCTACTGACTGAATGAAAGGAGCTGGCACCTCACTCTCTTTGAATCTTCTTTATCATGCTAAGAGGAGCGGGAAAAAGCAAAAAATTTCAGAATTGCACCTTGCAATGCGGAGAAATTACTGTTTGTGCATTTACAATATTCATTGATTTTTGCCATTGAAAAACGTCCAGAAATGATTGAAGGTACTGAATGAATGAAAGGAGCTGGCATCTCACTCTCTTTGAATCTTCTTTATCATGCTAAGAGGAGCAGGAAAAAGCAAAAAATTTCAGAATTGCACCTTGCAATGCGGAGAAATTACTGTTTGTGCATTTACAATATTCATTGATTTTTGCCATTGAAAAACATCATGTTATTCATATACCAGAAATGTTTGAAGCTACTGACTGAATGAAAGGAGTTGGCATCTCACTCTCTTTGAATCTTCTTTATCATGCTAAGAGGAGCAGGAAAAAGCAAAAAATTTCAGAATTGCACCTTGCAATGCGGAGAAATTACTGTTTGTGCATTTACAATATTCATTGATTTTTGCCATTGAAAAACATCATGTTATTCATATACCAGAAATGTTTGAAGCTACTGACTGAATGAAAGGAGCTGGCATCTCACTCTCTTTGAATCTTCTTTATCATGCTAAGAGGAGCAGGAAAAAGCAAAAAATTTTAGAATTGCACATTGCAATGTGGAGAAATTACTGTTTGTGCATTTACAATATTCATTGATTTTTACCATTGAAAAACGTCCAGAAATGATTGAAGCTACTGACTGAATGAAAGTAGCTGGCATCTCACTCTCTTTGAATCTTCTTTATCATGCTAAGAGGAGCAGGAAAAAGCAAAAAATTTCAGACTTGCACCTTGCAATGCGGAGAAATTACTGTTTGTGCATTTACAATATTCATTGATTTTTGCCATTGAAAAACATCATGTTATTCATATACCAGAAATGTTTGAAGCTACTGACTGAATGAAAGGAGCTGGCATCTCACTCTCTTTGAATCTTCTTTATCATGCTAAGAGGAGCAGGAAAAAGCAAAAAATTTCAGAATTGCACCTTGCAATGCGGAGAAATTACTGTTTGTGCATTTACAATATTCATTGATTTTTACCATTGAAAAACGTCCAGAAATGATTGAAGCTACTGACTGAATGAAAGGAGCTGGCATCTCACTCTCTTTGAATCTTCTTTATCATGCTAAGAGGAGCAGGAAAAAGCAAAAAATTTCAGAATTGCACCTTGCAATGCGGAGAAATTACTGTTTGTGCATTTACAATATTCATTGATTTTTGCCATTGAAAAACGTCCAGAAATGATTGAAGCTACTGACTGAATGAAAGGAGCTGGCATCTCACTCTCTTTGAATCTTCTTTATCATGCTAAGAGGAGCAGGAAAAAGCAAAAAATTTCAGAATTGCACCTTGCAATGCGGAGAAATTACTGTTTGTGCATTTACAATATTCATTGATTTTTGCCATTGAAAAACATGTTATTCATATACCAGAAATGTTTGAAGCTACTGACTGAATGAAAGGAGCTGGCACCTCACTCTCTTTGAATCTTCTTTATCATGCTAAGAGGAGCGAGAAAAAGCAAAAAATTTCAGAATTGCACCTTGCAATGCGGAGAAATTACTGTTTGTGCATTTATAATATTCAATGATTTTTGCCATTGAAAAACGTCCAGAAATGATTGAAGCTACTGACTGAACGAAAGGAGCTGGCATCTCACTCTCTTTGAATCTTCTTTATCATGCTAAGAGGAGCAGGAAAAAGCAAAAAATTTCAGAATTGCACCTTGCAATGCGGAGAAATTACTGTTTGTGCATTTACAATATTCATTGATTTTTGCCATTGAAAAACGTCCAGAAATGATTGAAGCTACTGACTGAATGAAAGGAGCTGGCATCTCACTCTCTTTGAATCTTCTTTATCATGCTAAGAGGAGCAGGAAAAAGCAAAAAATTTCAGAATTGCACCTTGCAATGCGGAGAAATTACTGTTTGTGCATTTACAATATTCATTGATTTTTGCCATTGAAAAACATCATGTTATTCATATACCAGAAATGTTTGAAGCTACTGGCTGAATGAAAGGAGCTGACATCTCACTCTCTTTGAATCTTCTTTATCATGCTAAGAGGAGCAGGAAAAAGCAAAAAATTTCAGAATTGCACCTTGCAATGCGGAGAAATTACTGTTTGTGCATTTACAATATTCATTGATTTTTGCCATTGAAAAACGTCCAGAAATGATTGAAGCTACTGACTGAATGAAAGGAGCTGGCATCTCACTCTCTTTGAATCTTCTTTATCATGCTAAGAGGAGCAGGAAAAAGCAAAAAATTTCAGAATTGCACCTTGCAATGCGGAGAAATTACTGTTTGTGCATTTACAATATTCATTGATTTTTGCCATTGAAAAACATCATGTTATTCATATACCAGAAATGTTTGAAGCTACTGACTGAATGAAAGGAGCTGGCATCTCACTCTCTTTGAATCTTCTTTATCATGCTAAGAGGAGCAGGAAAAAGCAAAAAATTTCAGAATTGCACCTTGCAATGTGGAGAAATTACTGTTTGTGCATTTACAATATTCATTGATTTTTGCCATTGAAAAACATCATGTTATTCATATACCAGAAATGTTTGAAGCTACTGACTGAATGAAAGGAGCTGGCATCTCACTCTCTTTGAATCTTCTTTATCATGCTAAGAGGAGCAGGAAAAAGCAAAAAATTTCAGAATTGCACCTTGCAATGTGGAGAAATTACTGTTTGTGCATTTACAATATTCATTGATTTTTACCATTGAAAAACGTCCAGAAATGATTGAAGCTACTGACTGAATGAAAGTAGCTGGCATCTCACTCTCTTTGAATCTTCTTTATCATGCTAAGAGGAGCAGGAAAAAGCAAAAAATTTCAGACTTGCACCTTGCAATGCGGAGAAATTACTGTTTGTGCATTTACAATATTCATTGATTTTTGCCATTGAAAAACATCATGTTATTCATATACCAGAAATGTTTGAAGCTACTGACTGAATGAAAGGAGCTGGCATCTCACTCTCTTTGAATCTTCTTTATCATGCTAAGAGGAGCAGGAAAAAGCAAAAAATTTCAGAATTGCACCTTGCAATGTGGAGAAATTACTGATTGTGCATTTACAATATTCATTGATTTTTACCATTGAAAAACGTCCAGAAATGATTGAAGCTACTGACTGAATGAAAGTAGCTGGCATCTCACTCTCTTTGAATCTTCTTTATCATGCTAAGAGGAGCAGGAAAAAGCAAAAAATTTCAGACTTGCACCTTGCAATGCGGAGAAATTACTGTTTGTGCATTTACAATATTCATTGATTTTTGCCATTGAAAAACATCATGTTATTCATATACCAGAAATGTTTGAAGCTACTGACTGAATCAAAGGAGCTGGCATCTCACTCTCTTTGAATCTTCTTTATCATGCTAAGAGGAGCAGGAAAAAGCAAAAAATTTCAGAATTGCACCTTGCAATGCGGAGAAATTACTGTTTGTGCATTTACAATATTCATTGATTTTTGCCATTGAAAAACGTCCAGAAATGATTGAAGCTACTGACTGAATGAAAGGAGCTGGCATCTCACTCTCTTTGAATCTTCTTTATCATGCTAAGAGGAGCAGGAAAAAGCAAAAATTTTCAGAATTGCACCTTGCAATGCGGAGAAATTACTGTTTGTGCATTTACAATATTCATTGATTTTTGCCATTGAAAAACATCCAGAAATGATTGAAGCTACTGACTGAATGAAAGGAGCTGGCATCTCACTCTCTTTGAATCTTCTTTATCATGCTAAGAGGAGCAGGAAAAAGCAAAAAATTTCAGAATTGCACCTTGCAATGCGGAGAAATTACTGTTTGTGCATTTACAATATTCATTGATTTTTGCCATTGAAAAACGTCCAGAAATGATTGAAGCTACTGACTGAATGAAAGGAGCTGGCATCTCACTCTCTTTGAATCTTCTTTATCATGCTAAGAGGAGCAGGAAAAAGCAAAAATTTTCAGAATTGCACCTTGCAATGCGGAGAAATTACTGTTTGTGCATTTACAATATTCATTGAGTTTTGCCATTGAAAAACGTCCAGAAATGATTGAAGCTACTGACTGAATGAAAGGAGCTGGCATCTCACTCTCTTTGAATCTTCTTTATCATGCTAAGAGGAGCAGGAAAAAGCAAAAAATTTCAGAATTGCACCTTGCAATGCGGAGAAATTACTGTTTGTGCATTTACAATATTCATTGATTTTTGCCATTGAAAAACATCATGTTATTCATATACCAGAAATGTTTGAAGCTACTGACTGAATGAAAGGAGTTGGCATCTCACTCTCTTTGAATCTTCTTTATCATGCTAAGAGGAGCAGGAAAAAGCAAAAAATTTCAGAATTGCACCTTGCAATGCGGAGAAATTACTGTTTGTGCATTTACAATATTCATTGATTTTTGCCATTGAAAAACATCATGTTATTCATATACCAGAAATGTTTGAAGCTACTGACTGAATGAAAGGAGCTGGCATCTCACTCTCTTTGAATCTTCTTTATCATGCTAAGAGGAGCAGGAAAAAGCTAAAAATTTTAGAATTGCACATTGCAATGTGGAGAAATTACTGTTTGTGCATTTACAATATTCATTGATTTTTACCATTGAAAAACGTCCAGAAATGATTGAAGCTACTGACTGAATGAAAGTAGCTGGCATCTCACTCTCTTTGAATCTTCTTTATCATGCTAAGAGGAGCAGGAAAAAGCAAAAAATTTCAGAATTGCACCTTGCAATGCGGAGAAATTACTGTTTGTGCATTTACAATATTCATTGATTTTTGCCATTGAAAAACATCATGTTATTCATATACCAGAAATGTTTGAAGCTACTGACTGAATGAAAGGAGTTGGCATCTCACTCTCTTTGAATCTTCTTTATCATGCTAAGAGGAGCAGGAAAAAGCAAAAAATTTCAGAATTGCACCTTGCAATGCGGAGAAATTACTGTTTGTGCATTTACAATATTCATTGATTTTTGCCATTGAAAAACATCATGTTATTCATATACCAGAAATGTTTGAAGCTACTGACTGAATGAAAGGAGCTGGCATCTCACTCTCTTTGAATCTTCTTTATCATGCTAAGAGGAGCAGGAAAAAGCTAAAAATTTTAGAATTGCACATTGCAATGTGGAGAAATTACTGTTTGTGCATTTACAATATTCATTGATTTTTGCCATTGAAAAACATCATGTTATTCATATACCAGAAATGTTTGAAGCTACTGACTGAATGAAAGGAGCTGGCATCTCACTCTCTTTGAATCTTCTTTATCATGCTAAGAGGAGCAGGAAAAAGCAAAAAATTTCAGAATTGCACCTTGCAATGCGGAGAAATTACTGTTTGTGCATTTACAATATTCATTGATTTTTGCCATTGAAAAACGTCCAGAAATGATTGAAGCTACTGACTGAATGAAAGGAGCTGGCATCTCACTCTCTTTGAATCTTCTTTATCATGCTAAGAGGAGCAGGAAAAAGCAAAAAATTTCAGAATTGCACCTTGCAATGCGGAGAAATTACTGTTTGTGCATTTACAATATTCATTGATTTTTGCCATTGAAAAACGTCCAGAAATGATTGAAGCTACTGACTGAATGAAAGGAGCTGGCATCTCACTCTCTTTGAATCTTCTTTATCATGCTAAGAGGAGCAGGAAAAAGCAAAAAATTTCAGAATTGCACCTTGCAATGCGGAGAAATTACTGTTTGTGCATTTACAATATTCATTGATTTTTGCCATTGAAAAACATGTTATTCATATACCAGAAATGTTTGAAGCTACTGACTGAATGAAAGGAGCTGGCACCTCACTCTCTTTGAATCTTCTTTATCATGCTAAGAGGAGCGAGAAAAAGCAAAAAATTTCAGAATTGCACCTTGCAATGCGGAGAAATTACTGTTTGTGCATTTACAATATTCATTGATTTTTGCCATTGAAAAACGTCCAGAAATGATTGAAGGTACTGACTGAATGAAAGGAGCTGGCATCTCACTCTCTTTGAATCTTCTTTATCATGCTAAGAGGAGCAGGAAAAAGCAAAAAATTTCAGAATTGCACCTTGCAATGCGGAGAAATTACTGTTTGTGCATTTACAATATTCATTGATTTTTGCCATTGAAAAACGTCCAGAAATGATTGAAGCTACTGACTGAATGAAAGGAGCTGGCATCTCACTCTCTTTGAATCTTCTTTATCATGCTAAGAGGAGCAGGAAAAAGCAAAAAATTTCAGAATTGCACCTTGCAATGTGGAGAAATTACTGTTTGTGCATTTACAATATTCATTGATTTTTACCATTGAAAAACGTCCAGAAATGATTGAAGCTACTGACTGAATGAAAGTAGCTGGCATCTCACTCTCTTTGAATCTTCTTTATCATGCTAAGAGGAGCAGGAAAAAGCAAAAATTTTCAGACTTGCACCTTGCAATGCGGAGAAATTACTGTTTGTGCATTTACAATATTCATTGATTTTTGCCATTGAAAAACATCATGTTATTCATATACCAGAAATGTTTGAAGCTACTGACTGAATGAAAGGAGCTGGCATCTCACTCTCTTTGAATCTTCTTTATCATGCTAAGAGGAGCAGGAAAAAGCAAAAAATTTCAGAATTGCACCTTGCAATGCGGAGAAATTACTGTTTGTGCATTTACAATATTCATTGATTTTTGCCATTGAAAAACGTCCAGAAATGATTGAAGGTACTGACTGAATGAAAGGAGCTGGCATCTCACTCTCTTTGAATCTTCTTTATCATGCTAAGAGGAGCAGGAAAAAGCAAAAAATTTTAGAATTGCACATTGCAATGTGGAGAAATTACTGTTTGTGCATTTACAATATTCATTGATTTTTACCATTGAAAAACGTCCAGAAATGATTGAAGCTACTGACTGAATGAAAGTAGCTGGCATCTCACTCTCTTTGAATCTTCTTTATCATGCTAAGAGGAGCAGGAAAAAGCAAAAAATTTCAGACTTGCACCTTGCAATGCGGAGAAATTACTGTTTGTGCATTTACAATATTCATTGATTTTTGCCATTGAAAAACATCATGTTATTCATATACCAGAAATGTTTGAAGCTACTGACTGAATGAAAGGAGCTGGCATCTCACTCTCTTTGAATCTTCTTTATCATGCTAAGAGGAGCAGGAAAAAGCAAAAAATTTCAGAATTGCACCTTGCAATGCGGAGAAATTACTGTTTGTGCATTTACAATATTCATTGATTTTTGCCATTGAAAAACGTCCAGAAATGATTGAAGCTACTGACTGAATGAAAGGAGCTGGCATCTCACTCTCTTTGAATCTTCTTTATCATGCTAAGAGGAGCAGGAAAAAGCAAAAAATTTCAGAATTGCACCTTGCAATGCGGAGAAATTACTGTTTGTGCATTTACAATATTCATTGATTTTTGCCATTGAAAAACGTCCAGAAATGATTGAAGCTACTGACTGAATGAAAGGAGCTGGCATCTCACGCTCTTTGAATCTTCTTTATCATGCTAAGAGGAACAGGAAAAAGCAAAAAATTTCAGAATTGCACCTTGCAATGCGGAGAAATTACTGTTTGTGCATTTACAATATTCATTGATTTTTGCCATTGAAAAACATGTTATTCATATACCAGAAATGTTTGAAGCTACTGACTGAATGAAAGGAGCTGGCACCTCACTCTCTTTGAATCTTCTTTATCATGCTAAGAGGAGCGGGAAAAAGCAAAAAATTTCAGAATTGCACCTTGCAATGCGGAGAAATTACTGTTTGTGCATTTACAATATTCATTGATTTTTGCCATTGAAAAACGTCCAGAAATGATTGAAGGTACTGACTGAATGAAAGGAGCTGGCATCTCACTCTCTTTGAATCTTCTTTATCATGCTAAGAGGAGCAGGAAAAAGCAAAAAATTTCAGAATTGCACCTTGCAATGCGGAGAAATTACTGTTTGTGCATTTACAATATTCATTGATTTTTGCCATTGAAAAACGTCCAGAAATGATTGAAGCTACTGACTGAATGAAAGGAGCTGGCATCTCACTCTCTTTGAATCTTCTTTATCATGCTAAGAGGAGCAGGAAAAAGCAAAAAATTTCAGAATTGCACCTTGCAATGCGGAGAAATTACAGTTTGTGCATTTACAATATTCATTGATTTTTGCCATTGAAAAACATCCAGAAATGATTGAAGCTACTGACTGAATGAAAGAAGCTGGCATCTCACTCTCTTTGAATCTTCTTTATCATGCTAAGAGGAGCAGGAAAAAGCAAAAAATTTCAGAATTGCACCTTGCAATGCGGAGAAATTACTGTTTGTGCATTTACAATATTCATTGATTTTTGCCATTGAAAAACATCATGTTATTCATATACCAGAAATGTTTGAAGCTACTGACTGAATGAAAGGAGCTGGCATCTCACTCTCTTTGAATCTTCTTTATCATGCTAAGAGGAGCAGGAAAAAGCAAAAAATTTCAGAATTGCACCTTGCAATGTGGAGAAATTACTGTTTGTGCATTTACAATATTCATTGATTTTTACCATTGAAAAACGTCCAGAAATGATTGAAGCTACTGACTGAATGAAAGGAGCTGGCATCTCACTCTCTTTGAATCTTCTTTATCATGCTAAGAGGAGCAGGAAAAAGCAAAAAATTTCAGACTTGCACCTTGCAATGCGGAGAAATTACTGTTTGTGCATTTACAATATTCATTGATTTTTGCCATTGAAAAACATCATGTTATTCATATACCAGAAATGTTTGAAGCTACTGACTGAATGAAAGGAGCTGGCATCTCACTCTCTTTGAATCTTCTTTATCATGCTAAGAGGAGCAGGAAAAAGCAAAAAATTTCAGACTTGCACCTTGCAATGCGGAGAAATTACTGTTTGTGCATTTACAATATTCATTGATTTTTGCCATTGAAAAACATCATGTTATTCATATACCAGAAATGTTTGAAGCTACTGACTGAATGAAAGGAGCTGGCATCTCACTCTCTTTGAATCTTCTTTATCATGCTAAGAGGAGCAGGAAAAAGCAAAAAATTTCAGAATTGCACCTTGCAATGCGGAGAAATTACTGTTTGTGCATTTACAATATTCATTGATTTTTGCCATTGAAAAACGTCCAAAAATGATTGAAGGTACTGACTGAATGAAAGGAGCTGGCATCTCACTCTCTTTGAATCTTCTTTATCATGCTAAGAGGAGCAGGAAAAAGCAAAAAATTTCAGAATTGCACCTTGCAATGCGGAGAAATTACTGTTTGTGCATTTACAATATTCATTGATTTTTGCCATTGAAAAACGTCCAGAAATGATTGAAGCTACTGACTGAATGAAAGGAGCTGGCATCTCACTCTCTTTGAATCTTCTTTATCATGCTAAGAGGAGCAGGAAAAAGCAAAAAATTTCAGAATTGCACCTTGCAATGCGGAGAAATTACAGTTTGTGCATTTACAATATTCATTGATTTTTGCCATTGAAAAACGTCCAGAAATGATTGAAGCTACTGACTGAATGAAAGGAGCTGGCATCTCACTCTCTTTGAATCTTCTTTATCATGCTAAGAGGAGCAGGAAAAAGCAAAAAATTTCAGAATTGCACCTTGCAATGCGGAGAAATTACTGTTTGTGCATTTACAATATTCGTTGATTTTTGCCATTGAAAAACGTCCAGAAATGATTGAAGCTACTGACTGAATGAAAGGAGCTGGCATCTCACTCTCTTTGAATCTTCTTTATCATGCTAAGAGGAGCAGGAAAATGCAAAAAATTTCAGAATTGCACCTTGCAATGCGGAGAAATTACAGTTTGTGCATTTACAATATTCATTGATTTTTGCCATTGAAAAACGTCCAGAAATGATTGAAGCTACTGACTGAATGAAAGGAGCTGGCATCTCACTCTCTTTGAATCTTCTTTATCATGCTAAGAGGAGCAGGAAAAAGCAAAAAATTTCAGAATTGCACCTTGCAATGCGGAGAAATTACTGTTTGTGCATTTACAATATTCATTGATTTTTGCCATTGAAAAACATGTTATTCATATACCAGAAATGTTTGAAGCTCCTGACTGAATGAAAGGAGCTGGCACCTCACTCTCTTTGAATCTTCTTTATCATGCTAAGAGGAGCAGGAAAAAGCAAAAAATTTCAGAATTGCACCTTGCAATGCGGAGAAATTACTGTTTGTGCATTTACAATATTCATTGATTTTTGCCATTGAAAAACGTCCAGAAATGATAGAAGCTACTGACTGAATGAAAGGAGCTGGCATCTCACTCTCTTTGAATCTTCTTTATCATGCTAAGAGGAGCAGGAAAAAGCAAAAAATTTCAGAATTGCACCTTGCAATGCGGAGAAATTACTGTTTGTGCATTTACAATATTCATTGATTTTTGCCATTGAAAAATGTCCAGAAATGATTGAAGCTACTGACTGAATGAAAGGAGCTGGCATCTCACTCTCTTTGAATCTTCTTTATCATGCTAAGAGGAGCAGGAAAAAGCAAAAAATTTCAGAATTGCTCCTTGCAATGCGGAGAAATTACTGTTTGTGCATTTACAAAATTCATTGATTTTTGCCATTGAAAAACATCATGTTATTCATATACCAGAAATGATTGAAGCTACTGACTGAAGGAAAGGAGCTGGCATCTCACTCTCTTTGAATCTTCTTTATCATGCTAAGAGGAGCAGGAAAAAGCAAAAAATTTCAGAATTGCACCTTGCAATGCGGAGAAATTACTGTTTGTGCATTTACAATATTCATTGATTTTTGCCATTGAAAAACGTCCAGAAATGATTGAAGCTACTGACTGAATGAAAGGAGCTGGCATCTCACTCTCTTTGAATCTTCTTTATCATGCTAAGAGGAGCAGGAAAAAGCAAAAAATTTCAGAATTGCACCTTGCAATGCGGAGAAATTACTGTTTGTGCATTTACAATATTCATTGATTTTTGCGATTGAAAAACATCATGTTATTCATATACCAGAAATGATTGAAGCTACTGACTGAATGAAAGGAGCTGGCATCTCACTCTCTTTGAATCTTCTTTATCATGCTAAGAGGAGCAGGAAAAAGTAAAAAATTTCAGAATTGCACCTTGCAATGCGGAGAAATTACTGTTTGTGCATTTACAATATTCAATGATTTTTGCCATTGAAAAACGTCCAGAAATGATTGAAGCTACTGACTGAATGAAAGGAGCTGGTATCTCACTCTCTTTGAATCTTGTTTATCATGCTAAGAGGAGCAGGAAAAAGCAAAAAATTTCAGAATTGCACCTTGCAATGCGGAGAAATTACTGTTTGTGCATTTACAATATTCATTGATTTTTGCCATTGAAAAACATCCAGAAATGATTGAAGCTACTGACTGAATGAAAGGAGCTGGCATCTCACTCTCTTTGAATCTTCTTTATCATGCTAAGAGGAGCAGGAAAAAGCAAAAAATTTCAGGATTGCACCTTGCAATGCGGAGAAATTACTGTTTGTGCATTTACAATATTCATTGATTTTTGCTATTGAAAAACATCATGTTATTCATATACCAGAAATGATTGAAGCTACTGACTGAATGAAAGGAGCTGGCATCTCACTCTCTTTGAATCTTCTTTATCATGCTAAGAGGAGCAGGAAAAAGCAAAAAATTTCAGAATTGCACCTTGCAATGCGGAGAAATTACAGTTTGTGCATTTACAATATTCATTGATTTTTGCCATTGAAAAACGTCCAGAAATGATTGAAGCTACTGACTGAATGAAAGGAGCTGGCATCTCACTCTCTTTGAATATTCTTTATCATGCTAAGAGGAGCAGGAAAAAGCAAAAAATTTCAGAATTGCACCTTGCAATGCGGAGAAATTACTGTTTGTGCATTTACAATATTCATTGATTTTTGCCATTGAAAAACGTCCAGAAATGATTGAAGGTACTGACTGAATGAAAGGAGCTGGAATATCACTCTCTTTGAATCTTCTTTATCATGCTAAGAGGAGCAGGAAAAAGCAAAAAATTTCAGAATTGCACCTTGCAATGCGGAGAAATTACTGTTTGTGCATTTACAATATTCATTGATTTTTGCCATTGAAAAACGTCCAGAAATGATTGAAGCTACTGACTGAATGAAAGGAGCTGGCATCTCACTCTCTTTGAATCTTCTTTATCATGCTAAGAGGAGCAGGAAAAAGCAAAAAATTTCAGAATTGCACCTTGCAATGCGGAGAAATTACTGTTTGTGCATTTACAATATTCATTGATTTTTGCCATTGAAAAATGTCCAGAAATGATTGAAGCTACTGACTGAATGAAAGGAGCTGGCATCTCACTCTCTTTGAATCTTCTTTATCATGCTAAGAGGAGCAGGAAAAAGCAAAAAATTTCAGAACTGCGCCTTTCAATGCGGAGAAATTACTGTTTGTGCATTTACAAAATTCATTGATTTTTGCCATTGAAAAACATCATGTTATTCATATACCAGAAATGATTGAAGCTACTGACTGAAGGAAAGGAGCTGGCATCTCACTCTCTTTGAATCTTCTTTATCATGCTAAGAGGAGCAGGAAAAAGCAAAAAATATCAGAATTGCACCTTGCAATGCGGAGAAATTACTGTTTGTGCATTTACAATATTCATTGATTTTTGCCATTGAAAAACATCCAGAAATGATTGAAGCTACTGACTGAATGAAAGGAGCTGGCATCTCACTCTCTTTGAATCTTCTTTATCATGCTAAGAGGAGCAGGAAAAAGCAAAAAATTTCAGAATTGCACCTTGCAATGCGGAGAAATTACTGTTTGTGCATTTACAATATTCATTGATTTTTGCGATTGAAAAACATCATGTTATTCATATACCAGAAATGATTGAAGCTACTGACTGAATGAAAGGAGCTGGCATCTCACTCTCTTTGAATCTTCTTTATCATGCTAAGAGGAGCAGGAAAAAGTAAAAAATTTCAGAATTGCACCTTGCAATGCGGAGAAATTACTGTTTGTGCATTTACAATATTCAATGATTTTTGCCATTGAAAAACGTCCAGAAATGATTGAAGCTACTGACTGAATGAAAGGAGCTGGCATCTCACTCTCTTTGAATCTTGTTTATCATGCTAAGAGGAGCAGGAAAAAGCAAAAAATTTCAGAATTGCACCTTGCAATGCGGAGAAATTACTGTTTGTGCATTTACAATATTCATTGATTTTTGCCATTGAAAAACGTCCAGAAATGATTGAAGCTACTGACTGAATGAAAGGAGCTGGCATCTCACTCTCTTTGAATCTTCTTTATCATGCTAAGAGGAGCAGGAAAAAGCAAAAAATTTCAGAATTGCACCTTGCAATGCGGAGAAATTACTGTTTGTGCATTTACAATATTCATTGATTTTTGCCATTGAAAAACATCATGTTATTCATATACCAGAAATGATTGAAGCTACTGACTGAATGAAAGGAGCTGGCATCTCACTCTCTTTGAATCTTCTTTATCATGCTAAGAGGAGCAGGAAAAAGCAAAAAATTTCAGAATTGCACCTTGCAATGCGGAGAAATTACTGTTTGTGCATTTACAATATTCATTGATTTTTGCCATTGAAAAACGTCCAGAAATGATTGAAGCTACTGACTGAATGAAAGGAGCTGGCATCTCACTCTCTTTGAATCTTGTTTATCATGCTAAGAGGAGCAGGAAAAAGCAAAAAATTTCAGAATTGCACCTTGCAATACGGAGAAATTACTGTTTGTGCATTTACAATATTCATTGATTTTTGCCATTGAAAAACGTCCAGAAATGATTGAAGCTACTGACTGAATGAAAGGAGCTGGCATCTCACTCTCTTTGAATCTTCTTTATCATGCTAAGAGGAGCAGGAAAAAGCAAAAAATTTCAGAATTGCACCTTGCAATGCGGAGAAATTACTGTTTGTGCATTTACAATATTCATTGATTTTTGCTATTGAAAAACATCATGTTATTCATATACCAGAAATGATTGAAGCTACTGACTGAATGAAAGGAGCTGGCATCTCACTCTCTTTGAATCTTCTTTATCATGCTAAGAGGAGCAGGAAAAAGCAAAAAATTTCAGAATTGCACCTTGCAATGCGGAGAAATTACAGTTTGTGCATTTACAATATTCATTGATTTTTGCCATTGAAAAACGTCCAGAAATGATTGAAGCTACTGACTGAATGAAAGGAGCTGGCATCTCACTCTCTTTGAATCTTCTTTATCATGCTAAGAGGAGCAGGAAAAAGCAAAAAATTTCAGAATTGCACCTTGCAATGCGGAGAAATTACTGTTTGTGCATTTACAATATTCATTGATTTTTGCCATTGAAAAACGTCCAGAAATGATTGAAGGTACTGACTGAATGAAAGGAGCTGGCATCTCACTCTCTTTGAATCTTCTTTATCATGCTAAGAGGAGCAGGAAAAAGCAAAAAATTTCAGAATTGCACCTTGCAATGCGGAGAAATTACTGTTTGTGCATTTACAATATTCATTGATTTTTGCCATTGAAAAACGTCCAGAAATGATTGAAGCTACTGACTGAATGAAAGGAGCTGGCATCTCACTCTCTTTGAATCTTCTTTATCATGCTAAGAGGAGCAGGAAAAAGCAAAAAATTTCAGAATTGCACCTTGCAATGCGGAGAAATTACTGTTTGTGCATTTACAATATTCATTGATTTTTGCCATTGAAAAATGTCCAGAAATGATTGAAGCTACTGACTGAATGAAAGGAGCTGGCATCTCACTCTCTTTGAATCTTCTTTATCATGCTAAGAGGAGCAGGAAAAAGCAAAAAATTTCAGAATTGCGCCTTGCAATGCGGAGAAATTACTGTTTGTGCATTTACAAAATTCATTGATTTTTGCCATTGAAAAACATCATGTTATTCATATACCAGAAATGATTGAAGCTACTGACTGAAGGAAAGGAGCTGGCATCTCACTCTCTTTGAATCTTCTTTATCATGCTAAGAGGAGCAGGAAAAAGCAAAAAATTTCAGAATTGCACCTTGCAATGCGGAGAAATTACTGTTTGTGCATTTACAATATTCATTGATTTTTGCGATTGAAAAACATCTTGTTATTCATATACCAGAAATGATTGAAGCTACTGACTGAATGAAAGGAGCTGGCATCTCACTCTCTTTGAATCTTCTTTATCATGCTAAGAGGAGCAGGAAAAAGTAAAAAATTTCAGAATTGCACCTTGCAATGCGGAGAAATTACTGTTTGTGCATTTACAATATTCAATGATTTTTGCCATTGAAAAACGTCCAGAAATGATTGAAGCTACTGACTGAATGAAAGGAGCTGGCATCTCACTCTCTTTGAATCTTGTTTATCATGCTAAGAGGAGCAGGAAAAAGCAAAAAATTTCAGAATTGCACCTTGCAATGCGGAGAAATTACTGTTTGTGCATTTACAATATTCATTGATTTTTGCCATTGAAAAACGTCCAGAAATGATTGAAGCTACTGACTGAATGAAAGGAGCTGGCATCTCACTCTCTTTGAATCTTCTTTATCATGCTAAGAGGAGCAGGAAAAAGCAAAAAATTTCAGAATTGCACCTTGCAATGCGGAGAAATTACTGTTTGTGCATTTACAATATTCATTGATTTTTGCCATTGAAAAACATGTTATTCATATACCAGAAATGTTTGAAGCTCCTGACTGAATGAAAGGAGCTGGCACCTCACTCTCTTTGAATCTTCTTTATCATGCTAAGAGGAGCAGGAAAAAGCAAAAAATTTCAGAATTGCACCTTGCAATGCGGAGAAATTACTGTTTGTGCATTTACAATATTCATTGATTTTTGCCATTGAAAAACGTCCAGAAATGATTGAAGCTACTGACTGAATGAAAGGAGCTGTCATCTCACTCTCTTTGAATGTTCTTTATCATGCTAAGAGGAGCAGGAAAAAGCAAAAAATTTCAGAATTGCACCTTGCAATGCGGAGAAATTACTGTTTGTGCATTTACAATATTCATTGATTTTTGCCATTGAAAAATGTCCAGAAATGATTGAAGCTACTGACTGAATGAAAGGAGCTGGCATCTCACTCTCTTTGAATCTTCTTTATCATGCTAAGAGGAGCAGGAAAAAGCAAAAAATTTCAGAATTGCGCCTTGCAATGCGGAGAAATTACTGTTTGTGCATTTACAAAATTCATTGATTTTTGCCATTGAAAAACATCATGTTATTCATATGCCAGAAATGATTGACGCTACTGACTGAAGGAAAGGAGCTGGCATCTCACTCTCTTTGAATCTTCTTTATCATGCTAAGAGGAGCAGGAAAAAGCAAAAAATTTCAGAATTGCACCTTGCAATGCGGAGAAATTACTGTTTGTGCATTTACAATATTCATTGATTTTTGCCATTGAAAAACGTCCAGAAATGATTGAAGCTACTGACTGAATGAAAGGAGCTGGCATCTCACTCTCTTTGAATCTTCTTTATCATGCTAAGAGGAGCAGGAAAAAGCAAAAAATTTCAGAATTGCACCTTGCAATGCGGAGAAATTACTGTTTGTGCATTTACAATATTCATTGATTTTTGCGATTGAAAAACATCATGTTATTCATATACCAGAAATGTTTGAAGCTACTGACTTAATGAAAGGAGCTGGTATCTCACTCTCTTTGAATCTTCTTCATAATGCTAAGAGGAGCAGGAAAAAGCAAAAAATTTCAGAATTGCACCTTGCAATGCGGAGAAATTACTGTTTGTGCATTTACAATATTCATTGATTTTTGCCATTAAAAAACGTCCAGAAATGATTGAAGCTTCTGACAATGAAAGGAGCTGGCATCTCACTCTCTTTGAATCTTCTTTATCATGCTAAGAGGAGCAGGAAAAAGCAAAAAATTTCAGAATTGCACCTTGCAATGCTGAGAAATTACTGTTTGTGCATTTACAAAATTCATTGATTTTTGCCATTGAAAAACATCATGTTATTCATATACCAGAAATGATTGAAGCTACTGACTGAATGAAAGGAGCTGGCATCTCACTCTCTTTGAATCTTCTTTATCATGCTAAGAGGAGCAGGAAAAAGCAAAAAATTTCAGAATTGCACCTTGCAATGCGGAGAAATTACTGTTTGTGCATTTACAATATTCATTGATTTTTGCCATTGAAAAACATCATGTTATTCATATACCAGAAATGTTTGAAGCTACTGACTGAATGAAAGGAGCTGACATCTCACTCTCTTTGAATCTTCTTTATCATGCTAAGAGGAGCAGGAAAAAGCAAAAAATTTCAGAATTGCACCTTGCAATGCGGAGAAATTACTGTTTGTGCATTTACAATATTCATTGATTTTTGCCATTGAAAAACATCATGTTATTCATATACCAGAAATGTTTGAAGCTACTGACTTAATGAAAGGAGCTGGTATCTCACTCTCTTTGAATCTTCTTCATAATGCTAAGAGGAGCAGGAAAAAGCAAAAAATTTCAGAATTGCACCTTGCAATGCGGAGAAATTACTGTTTGTGCATTTACAATATTCATTGATTTTTGCCATTAAAAAACGTCCAGAAATGATTGAAGCTACTGACAATGAAAGGAGCTGGCATCTCAATCTCTTTGAATCTTCTTTATCATGCTAAGAGGAGCAGGAAAAAGCAAAAAATTTCAGAATTGCACCTTGCAATGCTGAGAAATTACTGTTTGTGCATTTACAAAATTCATTGATTTTTGCCATTGAAAAACATCATGTTATTCATATACCAGAAATGATTGAAGCTACTGACTGAATGAAAGGAGCTGGCATCTCACTCTCTTTGAATCTTCTTTATCATGCTAAGAGGAGCAGGAAAAAGCAAAAAATTTCAGAATTGCACCTTGCAATGCGGAGAAATTACTGTTTGTGCATTTACAATATTCATTGATTTTTGCCATTGAAAAACGTCCAGAAATGATTGAAGCTACTGACTGAATGAAAGGAGCTGGCATCTCACTCTCTTTGAATCTTCTTTATCATGCTAAGAGGAGCAGGAAAAAGCAAAAAATTTCAGAATTGCACCTTGCAATGCGGAGAAATTACTGTTTGTGCATTTACAATATTCATTGATTTTTGCCATTGAAAAACATGTTATTCATATACCAGAAATGTTTGAAGCTCCTGACTGAATGAAAGGAGCTGGCACCTCACTCTCTTTGAATCTTCTTTATCATGCTAAGAGGAGCAGGAAAAAGCAAAAAATTTCAGAATTGCACCTTGCAATGCGGAGAAATTACTGTTTGTGCATTTACAATATTCATTGATTTTTGCCATTGAAAAACATCATGTTATTCATATACCAGAAATGTTTGAAGCTACTGACTGAATGAAAGGAGCTGACATCTCACTCTCTTTGAATCTTCTTTATCATGCTAAGAGGAGCAGGAAAAAGCAAAAAATTTCAGAATTGCACCTTGCAATGCGGAGAAATTACTGTTTGTGCATTTACAATATTCATTGATTTTTGCCATTGAAAAACGTCCAGAAATGATTGAAGCTACTGACTGAATGAAAGGAGCTGGCATCTCACTCTCTTTGAATCTTCTTTATCATGCTAAGAGGAGCAGGAAAAAGCAAAAAATTTCAGAATTGCACCTTGCAATGCGGAGAAATTACTGTTTGTGCATTTACAATATTCATTGATTTTTGCCATTGAAAAACGTCCAGAAATGATTGAAGCTACTGACTGAATGAAAGGAGCTGGCATCTCACTCTCTTTGAATCTTCTTTATCATGCTAAGAGGAGCAGGAAAAAGCAAAAAATTTCAGAATTGCACCTTGCAATGCGGAGAAATTACAGTTTGTGCATTTACAATATTCATTGATTTTTGCCATTGAAGAACGTCCAGAAATGATTGAAGCTACTGACTGAATGAAAGGAGCTGGCATCTCACTCTCTTTGAATCTTCTTTATCATGCTAAGAGGAGCAGGAAAAAGCAAAAAATTTCAGAATTGCACCTTGCAATGCGGAGAAATTACTGTTTGTGCATTTACAATATTCATTGATTTTTGCCATTGAAAAACGTCCAGAAATGATTGAAGCTACTGAATGAATGAAAGGAGCTGGCATCTCACTCTCTTTGAATCTTCTTTATCATGCTAAGAGGAGCAGGAAAAAGCAAAAAATTTCAGAATTGCACCTTGCAATGCGGAGAAATTACTGTTTGTGCATTTACAATATTCATTGATTTTTGCCATTGAAAAACATGTTATTCATATACCAGAAATGTTTGAAGCTCCTGACTGAATGAAAGGAGCTGGCACCTCACTCTCTTTGAATCTTCTTTATCATGCTAAGAGGGGCAGGAAAAAGCAAATAATTTCAGAATTGCACCTTGCAATGCGGAGAAATTACTGTTTGTGCATTTACAATATTCATTGATTTTTGCCATTGAAAAACGTCCAGAAATGATTGAAGCTACTGACTGAATGAAAGGAGCTGGCATCTCACTCTCTTTGAATCTTCTTTATCATGCTAAGAGGAGCAGGAAAAAGCAAAAAATTTCAGAATTGCACCTTGCAATGCGGAGAAATTACTGTTTGTGCATTTACAATATTCATTGATTTTTGCCATTGAAAAATGTCCAGAAATGATTGAAGCTACTGACTGAATGAAAGGAGCTGGCATCTCACTCTCTTTGAATCTTCTTTATCATGCTAAGAGGAGCAGGAAAAAGCAAAAAATTTCAGAATTGCGCCTTGCAATGCGGAGAAATTACTGTTTGTGCATTTACAATATTCATTGATTTTTGCGATTGAAAAACATCATGTTATTCATATACCAGAAATGATTGAAGCTACTGACTGAATGAAAGGAGCTGGCATCTCACTCTCTTTGAATCTTCTTTATCATGCTAAGAGGAGCAGGAAAAAGTAAAAAATTTCAGAATTGCACCTTGCAATGCGGAGAAATTACTGTTTGTGCATTTACAATATTCAATGATTTTTGCCATTGAAAAACGTCCAGAAATGATTGAAGCTACTGACTGAATGAAAGGAGCTGGCATCTCACTCTCTTTGAATCTTGTTTATCATGCTAAGAGGAGCAGGAAAAAGCAAAAAATTTCAGAATTGCACCTTGCAATGCGGAGAAATTACTGTTTGTGCATTTACAATATTCATTGATTTTTGCCATTGAAAAATGTCCAGAAATGATTGAAGCTACTGACTGAATGAAAGTAGCTGGCATCTCACTCTCTTTGAATCTTCTTTATCATGCTAAGAGGAGCAGGAAAAAGCAAAAAATTTCAGAATTGCACCTTGCAATGCGGAGAAATTACTGTTTGTGCATTTTCAATATTCATTGATTTTTGCCATTGAAAAACGTCCAGAAATGATTTAAGCTACTGACTGAATGAAAGGAGCTGGCATCTCACTCTCTTTGAATCTTCTTTATCATGCTAAGAGGAGCAGGAAAAAGCAAAAAATTTCAGAATTGCACCTTGCAATGCGGAGAAATTACTGTTTGTGCATTTACAATATTCATTGATTTTTGCCATTGAAAAATATGTTATTCATATACCAGAAATGTTTGAAGCTCCTGACTGAATGAAAGGATCTGGCACCTCACTCTCTTTGAATCTTCTTTATCATGCTAAGAGGAGCAGGAAAAAGCAAAAAATTTCAGAATTGCACCTTGCAATGCGGAGAAATTACTGTTTGTGCATTTACAATATTCATTGATTTTTGCCATTGAAAAACGTCCAGAAATGATTGAAGCTACTGACTGAATGAAAGGAGCTGTCATCTCATTCTCTTTGAATCTTCTTTATCATGCTAAGAGGAGCAGGAAAAAGCAAAAAATTTCAGAATTGCACCTTGCAATGCCGAGAAATTACTGTTTGTGCATTTACAATATTCATTGATTTTTGCCATTGAAAAATGTCCAGAAATGATTGAAGCTACTGACTGAATGAAAGGAGCTGGCATCTCACTCTCTTTGAATCTTCTTTATCATGCTAAGAGGAGCAGGAAAAAGCAAAAAATTTCAGAATTGCGCTTTGCAATGCGGAGAAATTACTGTTTGTGCATTTACAAAATTCATTGATTTTTGCCATTGAAAAACATCATGTTATTCATATGCCAGAAATGATTGACGCTACTGACTGAAGGAAAGGAGCTGGCATCTCACTCTCTTTGAATCTTCTTTATCATGCTAAGAGGAGCAGGAAAAAGCAAAAAATTTCAGAATTGCACCTTGCAATGCGGAGAAATTACTGTTTGTGCATTTACAATATTCATTGATTTTTGCCATTGAAAAACGTCCAGAAATGATTGAAGCTACTGACTGAATGAAAGGAGCTGGCATCTCACTCTCTTTGAATCTTCTTTATCATGCTAAGAGGAGCAGGAAAAAGCAAAAAATTTCAGAATTGCACCTTGCAATGCGGAGAAATTACTGTTTGTGCATTTACAATATTCATTGATTTTTGCGATTGAAAAACATCATGTTATTCATATACCAGAAATGATTGAAGCTACTGACTGAATGAAAGGAGCTGGCATCTCACTCTCTTTGAATCTTCTTTATCATGCTAAGAGGAGCAGGAAAAAGTAAAAAATTTCAGAATTGCACCTTGCAATGCGGAGAAATTACTGTTTGTGC
Source organism: Phyllobates terribilis (assembly GCF_046119375.1). NCBI lineage: Eukaryota > Metazoa > Chordata > Amphibia > Anura > Dendrobatidae > Phyllobates > Phyllobates terribilis. The sequence continues at coordinate 321,281 of NW_027363936.1, forward strand.
ATTTACAATATTCAATGATTTTTGCCATTGAAAAACGTCCAGAAATGATTGAAGCTACTGACTGAACGAAAGGAGCTGGCATCTCACTCTCTTTGAATCTTCTTTATCATGCTAAGAGGAGCAGGAAAAAGCAAAAAATTTCAGAATTGCACCTTGCAATGCGGAGAAATTACTGTTTGTGCATTTACAATATTCATTGATTTTTGCCATTGAAAAACATCATGTTATTCATATACCAGAAATGTTTGAAGCTACTGACTTAATGAAAGGAGCTGGTATCTCACTCTCTTTGAATCTTCTTCATAATGCTAAGAGGAGCAGGAAAAAGCAAAAAATTTCAGAATTGCACCTTGCAATGCGGAGAAATTACTGTTTGTGCATTTACAATATTCATTGATTTTTGCCATTGAAAAACGTCCAGAAATGATTGAAGCTACTGACAATGAAAGGAGCTGGCATCTCACTTTCTTTGAATCTTCTTTATCATGCTAAGAGGAGCAGGAAAAAGCAAAAAATTTCAGAATTGCACCTTGCAATGCTGAGAAATTACTGTTTGTGCATTTACAAAATTCATTGATTTTTACCATTGAAAAACATCATGTTATTCATATACCAGAAATGATTGAAGCTACTGACTGAATGAAAGGAGCTGGCATCTCACTCTCTTTGAATCTTCTTTATCATGGCTAAGAGGAGCAGGAAAAAGCAAAAAATTTCAGAATTGCACCTTGCAATGCGGAGAAATTACTGTTTGTGCATTTACAATATTCATTGATTTTTGCCATTGAAAAACATCATGTTATTCATATACCAGAAATGTTTGAAGCTACTGACTGAATGAAAGGAGCTGACATCTCACTCTCTTTGAATCTTCTTTATCATGCTAAGAGGAGCAGGAAAAAGCAAAAAATTTCAGAATTGCACCTTGCAATGCGGAGAAATTACTGTTTGTGCATTTACAATATTCATTGATTTTTGCCATTGAAAAACGTCCAGAAATGATTGAAGCTACTGACTGAATGAAAGGAGCTGGCATCTCACTCTCTTTGAATCTTCTTTATCATGCTAAGAGGAGCAGGAAAAAGCAAAAAATTTCAGAATTGCACCTTGCAATGCGGAGAAATTACTGTTTGTGCATTTACAATATTCATTGATTTTTGCCATTGAAAAACGTCCAGAAATGATTGAAGCTACTGACTGAATGAAAGGAGCTGGCATCTCACTCTCTTTGAATCTTCTTTATCATGCTAAGAGGAGCAGGAAAAAGCAAAAAATTTCAGAATTGCACCTTGCAATGCGGAGAAATTACAGTTTGTGCATTTACAATATTCATTGATTTTTGCCATTGAAAAACGTCCAGAAATGATTGAAGCTACTGACTGAATGAAAGGAGCTGGCATCTCACTCTCTTTGAATCTTCTTTATCATGCTAATAGGAGCAGGAAAAAGCAAAAAATTTCAGAATTGCACCTTGCAATGCGGAGTAATTACTATTTGTGCATTTACAAAATTCATTGATTTTTGCCATTGAAAAACATCATGTTATTCATATGCCAGAAATGATTGACGCTACTGACTGAAGGAAAGGAGCTGGCATCTCACTCTCTTTGAATCTTCTTTATCATGCTAAGAGGAGCAGGAAAAAGCAAAAAATTTCAGAATTGCACCTTGCAATGCGGAGAAATTACTGTTTGTGCATTTACAATATTCATTGATTTTTGCCATTGAAAAACGTCCAGAAATGATTGAAGCTACTGACTGAATGAAAGGAGCTGGCATCTCACTCTCTTTGAATCTTCTTTATCATGCTAAGAGGAGCAGGAAAAAGCAAAAAATTTCAGAATTGCACCTTGCAATGCGGAGAAATTACTGTTTGTGCATTTACAATATTCATTGATTTTTGCGATTGAAAAACATCATGTTATTCATATACCAGAAATGATTGAAGCTACTGACTGAATGAAAGGAGCTGGCATCTCACTCTCTTTGAATCTTCTTTATCATGCTAAGAGGAGCAGGAAAAAGTAAAAAATTTCAGAATTGCACCTTGCAATGCGGAGAAATTACTGTTTGTGCATTTACAATATTCAATGATTTTTGCCATTGAAAAACGTCCAGAAATGATTGAAGCTACTGACTGAACGAAAGGAGCTGGCATCTCACTCTCTTTGAATCTTCTTTATCATGCTAAGAGGAGCAGGAAAAAGCAAAAAATTTCAGAATTGCACCTTGCAATGCGGAGAAATTACTGTTTGTGCATTTACAATATTCATTGATTTTTGCCATTGAAAAACATCATGTTATTCATATACCAGAAATGTTTGAAGCTACTGACTTAATGAAAGGAGCTGGTATCTCACTCTCTTTGAATCTTCTTCATAATGCTAAGAGGAGCAGGAAAAAGCAAAAAATTTCAGAATTGCACCTTGCAATGCGGAGAAATTACTGTTTGTGCATTTACAATATTCATTGATTTTTGCCATTGAAAAACGTCCAGAAATGATTGAAGCTACTGACAATGAAAGGAGCTGGCATCTCACTTTCTTTGAATCTTCTTTATCATGCTAAGAGGAGCAGGAAAAAGCAAAAAATTTCAGAATTGCACCTTGCAATGCTGAGAAATTACTGTTTGTGCATTTACAAAATTCATTGATTTTTACCATTGAAAAACATCATGTTATTCATATACCAGAAATGATTGAAGCTACTGACTGAATGAAAGGAGCTGGCATCTCACTCTCTTTGAATCTTCTTTATCATGGCTAAGAGGAGCAGGAAAAAGCAAAAAATTTCAGAATTGCACCTTGCAATGCGGAGAAATTACTGTTTGTGCATTTACAATATTCATTGATTTTTGCCATTGAAAAACATCATGTTATTCATATACCAGAAATGTTTGAAGCTACTGACTGAATGAAAGGAGCTGACATCTCACTCTCTTTGAATCTTCTTTATCATGCTAAGAGGAGCAGGAAAAAGCAAAAAATTTCAGAATTGCACCTTGCAATGCGGAGAAATTACTGTTTGTGCATTTACAATATTCATTGATTTTTGCCATTGAAAAACGTCCAGAAATGATTGAAGCTACTGACTGAATGAAAGGAGCTGGCATCTCACTCTCTTTGAATCTTCTTTATCATGCTAAGAGGAGCAGGAAAAAGCAAAAAATTTCAGAATTGCACCTTGCAATGCGGAGAAATTACTGTTTGTGCATTTACAATATTCATTGATTTTTGCCATTGAAAAACGTCCAGAAATGATTGAAGCTACTGACTGAATGAAAGGAGCTGGCATCTCACTCTCTTTGAATCTTCTTTATCATGCTAAGAGGAGCAGGAAAAAGCAAAAAATTTCAGAATTGCACCTTGCAATGCGGAGAAATTACAGTTTGTGCATTTACAATATTCATTGATTTTTGCCATTGAAAAACGTCCAGAAATGATTGAAGCTACTGACTGAATGAAAGGAGCTGGCATCTCACTCTCTTTGAATCTTCTTTATCATGCTAATAGGAGCAGGAAAAAGCAAAAAATTTCAGAATTGCACCTTGCAATGCGGAGTAATTACTATTTGTGCATTTACAATATTCATTGATTTTTGCCATTGAAAAACGTCCAGAAATGATTGAAGCTACTGACTGAATGAAAGGAGCTGGCATCTCACTCTCTTTGAATCTTCTTTATCATGCTAAGAGGAGCAGGAAAAAGCAAAAAATTTCAGAATTGCACCTTGCAATGCGGAGAAATTACTGTTTGTGCATTTACAATATTCATTGATTTTTGACATTGAAAAACATGTTATTCATATACCAGAAATGTTTGAAGCTCCTGACTGAATGAAAGGAGCTGGCACCTCACTCTCTTTGAATCTTCTTTATCATGCTAAGAGGAGCAGGAAAAAGCAAAAAATTTCAGAATTGCACCTTGCAATGCGGAGAAATTACTGTTTGTGCATTTACAATATTCATTGATTTTTGCCATTGAAAAACGTCCAGAAATGATTGAAGCTACTGACTGAACGAAAGGAGCTGGCATCTCACTCTCTTTGAATCTTCTTTATCATGCTAAGAGGAGCAAGAAAAAGCAAAAAATTTCAGAATTGCACCTTGCAATGCGGAGAAATTACTGTTTGTGCATTTACAATATTCATTGATTTTTGCCATTGAAAAACATCATGTTATTCATATACCAGAAATGTTTGAAGCTACTGACTGAATGAAAGGAGCTGGTATCTCACTCTCTTTGAATCTTCTTCATAATGCTAAGAGGAGCAGGAAAAAGCAAAAAATTTCAGAATTGCACCTTGCAATGCGGAGAAATTACTGTTTGTGCATTTACAATATTCATTGATTTTTGCCATTGAAAAACGTCAAGAAATGAATGAAGCTACTGACAATGAAAGGAGCTGGCTTCTCACTCTCTTTGAATCTTCTTTATCATGCTAAGAGGAGCAGGAAAAAGCAAAAAATTTCAGAATTGCACCTTGCAATGCTGAGAAATTACTGTTTGTGCATTTACAAAATTCATTGATTTTTGCCATTGAAAAACATCATGTTATTCATATACCAGAAATGATTGAAGCTACTGACTGAATGAAAGGAGCTGGCATCTCACTCTCTTTGAATCTTCTTTATCATGCTAAGAGGAGCAGGAAAAAGCAAAAAATTTCAGAATTGCACCTTGCAATGCGGAGAAATTACTGTTTGTGCATTTACAATATTCATTGATTTTTGCCATTGAAAAACATCATGTTATTCATATACCAGAAATGTTTGAAGCTACTGACTGAATGAAAGGAGCTGACATCTCACTCTCTTTGAATCTTCTTTATCATGCTAAGAGGAGCAGGAAAAAGCAAAAAATTTCAGAATTGCACCTTGCAATGCGGAGAAATTACTGTTTGTGCATTTACAATATTCATTGATTTTTGCCATTGAAAAACGTCCAGAAATGATTGAAGCTCCTGACTGAATGAAAGGAGCTGGCATCTCACTCTCTTTGAATCTTCTTTATCATGCTAAGAGGAGCAGGAAAAAGCAAAAAATTTCAGAATTGCACCTTGCAATGCGGAGAAATTACTGTTTGTGCATTTACAATATTCATTGATTTTTGCCATTGAAAAACGTCCAGAAATGATTGAAGCTACTGACTGAATGAAAGGAGCTGGCATCTCACTCTCTTTGAATCTTCTTTATCATGCTAAGAGGAGCAGGAAAAAGCAAAAAATTTCAGAATTGCACCTTGCAATGCGGAGAAATTACTGTTTGTGCATTTACAATATTCATTGATTTTTGCCATTGAAAAACGTCCAGAAATGATTGAAGCTACTGACTGAATGAAAGGAGCTGGCATCTCACTCTCTTTGAATCTTCTTTATCATGCTAAGAGGAGCAGGAAAAAGCAAAAAATTTCAGAATTGCACCTTGCAATGCGGAGAAATTACTGTTTGTGCATTTACAATATTCATTGATTTTTGCCATTGAAAAACATGTTATTCATATACCAGAAATGTTTGAAGCTCCTGACTGAATGAAAGGAGCTGGCACCTCACTCTCTTTGAATCTTCTTTATCATGCTAAGAGGAGCAGGAAAAAGCAAAAAATTTCAGAATTGCACCTTGCAATGCGGAGAAATTACTGTTTGTGCATTTACAATATTCATTGATTTTTGCCATTGAAAAACGTCCAGAAATGATTGAAGCTACTGACTGAATGAAAGGAGCTGGCATCTCACTCTCTTTGAATCTTCTTTATCATGCTAAGAGGAGCAGGAAAAAGCAAAAAATTTCAGAATTGCACCTTGCAATGCGGAGAAATTACTGTTTGTGCATTTACAATATTCATTGATTTTTGCCATTGAAAAATGTCCAGAAATGATTGAAGCTACTGACTGAATGAAAGGAGCTGGCATCTCACTCTCTTTGAATCTTCTTTATCATGCTAAGAGGAGCAGGAAAAAGCAAAAAATTTCAGAATTGCGCCTTGCAATGCGGAGAAATTACTGTTTGTGCATTTACAAAATTCATTGATTTTTGCCATTGAAAAACATCATGTTATTCATATACCAGAAATGTTTGAAGCTACTGACTGAATGAAAGGAGCTGGTATCTCACTCTCTTTGAATCTTCTTCATAATGCTAAGAGGAGCAGGAAAAAGCAAAAAATTTCAGAATTGCACCTTGCAATGCGGAGAAATTACTGTTTGTGCATTTACAATATTCATTGATTTTTGCATTGGAAAACGTCCAGAAATGATTGAAGCTACTGACAATGAAAGGAGCTGGCATCTCACTCTCTTTGAATCTTCTTTATCATGCTAAGAGGAGCAGGAAAAAGCAAAAAATTTCAGAATTGCACCTTGCAATGCTGAGAAATTACTGTTTGTGCATTTACAAAATTCATTGATTTTTGCCATTGAAAAACATCATGTTATTCATATACCAGAAATGATTGAAGCTACTGACTGAATGAAAGGAGCTGGCATCTCACTCTCTTTGAATCTTCTTTATCATGCTAAGAGGAGCAGGAAAAAGCAAAAAATTTCAGAATTGCACCTTGCAATGCGGAGAAATTACTGTTTGTGCATTTACAATATTCATTGATTTTTGCCATTGAAAAACATCATGTTATTCATATACCAGAAATGTTTGAAGCTACTTACTGAATGAAAGGAGCTGACATCTCACTCTCTTTGAATCTTCTTTATCATGCTAAGAGGAGCAGGAAAAAGCAAAAAATTTCAGAATTGCACCTTGCAATGCGGAGAAATTACTGTTTGTGCATTTACAATATTCATTGATTTTTGCCATTGAAAAACGTCCAGAAATGATTGAAGCTACTGACTGAATGAAAGGAGCTGGCATCTCACTCTCTCTGAAACTTCTTTATCATGCTAAGAGGAGCAGGAAAAAGCAAAAAATTTCAGAATTGCACCTTGCAATGCGGAGAAATTACTGTTTGTGCATTTACAATATTCATTGATTTTTGCCATTGAAAAACGTCCAGAAATGATTGAAGCTACTGACTGAATGAAAGGAGCTGGCATCTCACTCTCTTTGAATCTTCTTTATCATGCTAAGAGGAGCAGGAAAAAGCAAAAAATTTCAGAATTGCACCTTGCAATGCGGAGAAATTACAGTTTGTGCATTTACAATATTCATTGATTTTTGCCATTGAAAAACGTCCAGAAATGATTGAAGCTACTGACTGAATGAAAGGAGCTGGCATCTCACTCTCTTTGAATCTTCTTTATCATGCTAAGAGGAGCAGGAAAAAGCAAAAAATTTCAGAATTGCACCTTGCAATGCGGAGAAATTACTGTTTGTGCATTTACAATATTCATTGATTTTTGCCATTGAAAAACGTCCAGAAATGATTGAAGCTACTGACTGAATGAAAGGAGCTGGCATCTCACTCTCTTTGAATCTTCTTTATCATGCTAAGAGGAGCAGGAAAAAGCAAAAAATTTCAAAATTGCACCTTGCAATGCGGAGAAATTACTGTTTGTGCATTTACAATATTCATTGATTTTTGCCATTGAAAAACATGTTATTCATATACCAGAAATGTTTGAAGCTCCTGACTGAGTGAAAGGAGCTGGCACCTCACTCTCTTTGAATCTTCTTTATCATGCTAAGAGGAGCAGGAAAAAGCAAAAAATTTCAGAATTGCACCTTGCAATGCGGAGAAATTACTGTTTGTGCATTTACAATATTCATTGATTTTTGCCATTGAAAAACGTCCAGAAATGATTGAAGCTACTGACTGAATGAAAGGAGCTGGCATCTCACTTTCTCTGAATCTTCTTTATCATGCTAAGAGGAGCAGGAAAAAGCAAAAAATTTCAGAATTGCACCTTGCAATGCGGAGAAATTACTGTTTGTGCATTTACAATATTCATTGATTTTTGCCATTGAAAAATGTCCAGAAATGATTGAAGCTACTGACTGAATGAAAGGAGCTGGCATCTCACTCTCTTTGAATCTTCTTTATCATGCTAAGAGGAGCAGGAAAAAGCAAAAAATTTCAGAATTGCACCTTGCAATGTGGAGAAATTACTGTTTGTGCATTTACAATATTCAATGATTTTTGCCATTGAAAAACGTCCAGAAATGATTGAAGCTACTGACTGAATGAAAGGAGCTGGCATCTCACTCTCTTTGAATCTTCTTTATCATGCTAAGAGGAGCAGGAAAAAGCAAAAAATTTCAGAATTGCACCTTGCAATGCGGAGAAATTACTGTTTGTGCATTTACAATATTCATTGATTTTTGCGTTTGAAAAACATCATGTTATTCATATACCAGAAATGATTGAAGCTACTGACTGAATGAAAGGAGCTGGCATCTCACTCTCTTTGAATCTTCTTTATCATGCTAAGAGGAGCAGGAAAAAGTAAAAAATTTCAGAATTGCACCTTGCAATGCGGAGAAATTACTGTTTGTGCATTTACAATATTCAATGATTTTTGCCGTTGAAAAACGTCCAGAAATGATTGAAGCTACTGACTGAATGAAAGGAGCTGGCATCTCACTCTCTTTGAATCTTGTTTATCATGCTAAGAGGAGCACGAAAAAGCAAAAAATTTCAGAATTGCACCTTGCAATGCGGAGAAATTACTGTTTGTGCATTTACAATATTCATTGATTTTTGCCATTGAAAAACGTCCAGAAATGATTGAAGCTACTGACTGAATGAAAGGAGCTGGCATCTCACTCTCTTTGAATCTTCTTTATCATGCTAAGAGGAGCAGGAAAAAGCAAAAAATTTCAGAATTGCACCTTGCAATGCGGAGAAATTACTGTTTGTGCATTTACTATATTCATTGATTTTTGCCATTGAAAAACATCATGTTATTCATATACCAGAAATGATTGAAGCTACTGACTGAATGAAAGAGCTGGCATCTCACTCTCTTTGAATCTTCTTTATCATGCTAAGAGGAGCAGGAAAAAGTAAAAAATTTCAGAATTGCACCTTGCAATGCGGAGAAATTACTGTTTGTGCATTTACAATATTCATTGATTTTTGCCATTGAAAAACATCATGTTATTCATATACCAGAAATGATTGAAGCTACTGACTGAATGAAAGGAGCTGGCATCTCACTCTCTTTGAATCTTCTTTATCATGCTAAGAGGAGCAGGAAAAAGTAAAAAATTTCAGAATTGCACCTTGCAATGCAGAGAAATTAATGTTTGTGCATTTACAATATTCAATGATTTTTGCCATTGAAAAACGTCCAGAAATGATTGAAGCTACTGACTGAACGAAAGGAGCTGGCATCTCGCTCTCTTTAAATCTTCTTTATCATGCAAAGAGGAGCAGGAAAAAGCAAAAAATTTCAGAATTGCACCTTGCAATGCGGAGAAATCACTGTTTGTGCATTTAAAATATTCATTGATTTTTGCCATTGAAAAACATCATGTTATTCATATACCAGAAATGTTTGAAGCTACTGACTGAATGAAAGGAGCTGGCATCTCACTCTCTTTGAATCTTCTTTATCATGCTAAGAGGAGCAGGAAAAAGCAAAAAATTTCAGAATTGCACCTTGCAATGCGGAGAAATTACTGTTTGTGCATTTACAATTCATTGATTTTTGCCATTGAAAAACGTCCAGAAATTATTGAAGCTACTGACTGAATGAAAGGAGCTGGCATCTCACTCTCTTTGAATCTTCTTTATCATGCTAAGAGGAGCAGGAAAAAGCAAAAAATTTCAGAATTGCACCTTGCAATGCGGAGAAATTACTGTTTGTGCATTTACAAAATTCATTGATTTTTGCCATTGAAAAACATCATGTTATTCATATACCAGAAATGATTGAAGCTACTGACTGAATGAAAGGAGCTGGCATCTCACTCTCTTTGAATCTTCTTTATCATGCTAAGAGGAGCAGGAAAAAGCAAAAAATTTCAGAATTGCACCTTGCAATGCGGAGAAATTACTGTTTGTGCATTTACAATATTCATTGATTTTTGCCATTGAAAAACGTCCAGAAATGATTGAAGCTACTGACTGAATGAAAGGAGCTGGCATCTCACTCTCTTTGAATCTTCTTTATCATGCTAAGAGGAGCAGGAAAAAGCAAAAAATTTCAGAATTGCACCTTGCAATGCGGAGAAATTACTGTTTGTGCATTTACAATATTCATTGATTTTTGCCATTGAAAATCATCATGTTATTCATATACCAGAAATGTTTGAAGCTACTGACTGAATGAAAGGAGCTGGCATCTCACTCTCTTTGAATCTTCTTTATCATGCTAAGAGGAGCAGGAAAAAGCAAAAAATTTCAGAATTGCACCTTGCAATGCGGATAAATTACTGTTTGTGCATTTACAATATTCATTGATTTTTGCCATTGAAAAACATCATGTTATTCATATACCAGAAATGATTGAAGCTACTGACTGAATGAAAGAGCTGGCATCTCACTCTCTTTGAATCTTCTTTATCATGCTAAGAGGAGCAGGAAAAAGTAAAAAATTTCAGAATTGCACCTTGCAATGCGGAGAAATTACTGTTTGTGCATTTACAATATTCATTGATTTTTGCCATTGAAAAACATCATGTTATTCATATACCAGAAATGATTGAAGCTACTGACTGAATGAAAGGAGCTGGCATCTCACTCTCTTTGAATCTTCTTTATCATGCTAAGAGGAGCAGGAAAAAGTAAAAAATTTCAGAATTGCACCTTGCAATGCGGAGAAATTAATGTTTGTGCATTTACAATATTCAATGATTTTTGCCATTGAAAAACGTCCAGAAATGATTGAAGCTACTGACTGAACGAAAGGAGCTGGCATCTCACTCTCTTTAAATCTTCTTTATCATGCAAAGAGGAGCAGGAAAAAGCAAAAAATTTCAGAATTGCACCTTGCAATGCGGAGAAATCACTGTTTGTGCATTTAAAATATTCATTGATTTTTGCCATTGAAAAACATCATGTTATTCATATACCAGAAATGTTTGAAGCTACTGACTGAATGAAAGGAGCTGGCATCTCACTCTCTTTGAATCTTCTTTATCATGCTAAGAGGAGCAGGAAAAAGCAAAAAATTTCAGAATTGCACCTTGCAATGCGGAGAAATTACTGTTTGTGCATTTACAATTCATTGATTTTTGCCATTGAAAAACGTCCAGAAATGATTGAAGCTACTGACTGAATGAAAGGAGCTGGCATCTCACTCTCTTTGAATCTTCTTTATCATGCTAAGAGGAGCAGGAAAAAGCAAAAAATTTCAGAATTGCACCTTGCAATGCGGAGAAATTACTGTTTGTGCATTTACAAAATTCATTGATTTTTGCCATTGAAAAACATCATGTTATTCATATACCAGAAATGATTGAAGCTACTGACTGAATGAAAGGAGCTGGCATCTCACTCTCTTTGAATCTTCTTTATCATGCTAAGAGGAGCAGGAAAAAGCAAAAAATTTCAGAATTGCACCTTGCAATGCGGAGAAATTACTGTTTGTGCATTTACAATATTCATTGATTTTTGCCATTGAAAAACGTCCAGAAATGATTGAAGCTACTGACTGAATGAAAGGAGCTGGCATCTCACTCTCTTTGAATCTTCTTTATCATGCTAAGAGGAGCAGGAAAAAGCAAAAAATTTCAGAATTGCACCTTGCAATGCGGAGAAATTACTGTTTGTGCATTTACAATATTCATTGATTTTTGCCATTGAAAATCATCATGTTATTCATATACCAGAAATGTTTGAAGCTACTGACTGAATGAAAGGAGCTGGCATCTCACTCTCTTTGAATCTTCTTTATCATGCTAAGAGGAGCAGGAAAAAGCAAAAAATTTCAGAATTGCACCTTGCAATGCGGATAAATTACTGTTTGTGCATTTACAATATTCATTGATTTTTGCCATTGAAAAACATCATGTTATTCATATACCAGAAATGATTGAAGCTACTGACTGAATGAAAGGAGCTGGCATCTCACTCTCTTTGAATCTTCTTTATCATGCTAAGAGCAGCAGGAAAAAGCAAAAAATTTCAGAATTGCACCTTGCAATGCGGAGAAATTACTGTTTGTGCATTTACAATATTCATTGATTTTTGCCATTGAAAAACATCATGTTATTCATATACCAGAAATGATTGAAGCTACTGACTGAATGAAAGTAGCTGGCATCTCACTCTCTTTGAATCGTCTTTATCATGCTAAGAGGAGCAGGAAAAAGCAAAAAATTTCAGAATTGCACCTTGCAATGCGGAGAAATTACTGTTTGTGCATTTACAATATTCATTGATTTTTGCAATTGAAAAACGTCCAGAAATGATTGAAGCTACTGACTGAATGAAAGGAGCTGGCATCTCACTCTCTTTGAATCTTCCTTATCATGCTAAGAGGAGCAGGAAAAAGCAAAAAATTTCAGAATTGCACCTTGCAATGCGGAGAAATTACTGTTTGTGCATTTACAATATTCATTGATTTTTGCCATTGAAAAACATCATGTTATTCATATACCAGAAATGTTTGAAGCTACTGACTGAATGAAAGGAGCTGGCATCTCACTCTCTTTGAATCTTCTTTATCGTGCTAAGAGGAGCAGGAAAAAGCAAAAAATTTCAGAATTGCACCTTGCAATGCGGAGAAATTACTGTTTGTGCATTTACAATATTCATTGATTTTTGCCTTTGAAAAACGTCCAGAAATGATTGAAGCTACTGACTGAATGAAAGGAGCTGGCATCTCACTCTCTTTGAATCTTGTTTATCATGCTAAGAGGAGCAGGAAAAAGCAAAAAATTTCAGAATTGCACCTTGCAATGCGGAGAAATTACTGTTTGTGCATTTACAATATTCATTGATTTTTGCCATTGAAAAACGTCCAGAAATGATTGAAGCTACTGACTGAATGAAAGGAGCTGGCATCTCACTCTCTTTGAATCTTCTTTATCATGCTAAGAGGAGCAGGAAAAAGCAAAAAATTTCAGAATTGCTCCTTGCAATGCGGAGAAATTACTGTTTGTGCATTTACAATATTCATTGATTTTTGCCATTGAAAAACATCATGTTATTCATATACCAGAAATGTTTGAAGCTACTGACTGAATGAAAGGAGCTGGCATCTCACTCTCTTTGAATCTTTTTATCATGCTAAGAGGAGCAGGAAAAAGCAAAAAATTTCAGACTTGCACCTTGCGATGCGGAGAAATTACTGTTTGTGCATTTACAATATTCATTGATTTTTGCCATTGAAAAACATCATGTTATTCATATACCAGAAATGTTTGAAGCTACTGACTGAATAAAAGGAGCTGGCATCTCACTCTCTTTGAATCTTCTTTACCATACTAAGAGGAGCAGGAAATAGCAAAAAATTTCAGAATTGCACCTTGCAATGCGGAGAAATTACTGTTTGTGCATTTACAATATTCATTGATTTTTGCCATTGAAAAACGTCCAGAAATGATTGAAGCTACTGACTGAATGAAAGGAGCTGGCATCTCACTCTCTTTGAATCTTCTTTATCATGCTAAGAGGAGCAGGAAAAAGCAAAAAATTTCAGAATTGCACCTTGCAATGCGGAGAAATTACAGTTTGTGCATTTACAATATTCATTGATTTTTGCCATTGAAAAACGTCCAGAAATGATTGAAGCTACTGACTGAATGAAAGGAGCTGGCATCTCACTCTCTTTGAATCTTCTTTATCATGCTAAGAGGAGCAGGAAAAAGCAAAAAATTTCAGACTTGCACCTTGCAATGCGGAGAAATTACTGTTTGTGCATTTACAATATTCATTGATTTTTGCCATTGAAAAACATCATGTTATTCATATACCAGAAATGTTTGAAGCTACTGACTGAATGAAAGGAGCTGGAATCTCACTCTCTTTGAATCTTCTTTACCATGCTAAGAGGAGCAGGAAAAAGCAAAAAATTTCAGAATTGCACCTTGCAATGCGGAGAAATTACTGTTTGTGCATTTACAATATTCATTGATTTTTGCCATTGAAAAACGTCCAGAAATGATTGAAGCTACTGACTGAATGAAAGGAGCTGGCATCTCACTCTCTTTGAATCTTCTTTATCATGCTAAGAGGAGCAGGAAAAAGCAAAAAATTTCAGAATTGCACCTTGCAATGCGGAGAAATTACAGTTTGTGCATTTACAATATTCATTGATTTTTGCCATTGAAAAACGTCCAGAAATGATTGAAGCTACTGACTGAATGAAAGGAGCTGGCATCTCACTCTCTTTGAATCTTCTTTATCATGCTAAGAGGAGCAGGAAAAAGCAAAAAATTTCAGAATTGCACCTTGCAATGCGGAGAAATTACTGTTTGTGCATTTACAATATTCATTGATTTTTGCCATTGAAAAACGTCCAGAAATGATTGAAGCTACTGACTGAATGAAAGGAGCTGGCATCTCACTCTCTTTGAATCTTCTTTATCATGCTAAGAGGAGCAGGAAAAAGCAAAAAATTTCAGAATTGCACCTTGCAATGCGGAGAAATTACTGTTTGTGCATTTACAATATTCATTGATTTTTGCCATTGAAAAACATGTTATTCATATACCAGAAATGTTTGAAGCTACTGACTGAATGAAAGGAGCTGGCACCTCACTCTCTTTGAATCTTCTTTATCATGCTAAGAGGAGCAGGAAAAAGCAAAAAATTTCAGAATTGCACCTTGCAATGCGGAGAAATTACTGTTTGTGCATTTACAATATTCATTGATTTTTGCCATTGAAAAACGTCCAGAAATGATTGAAGCTACTGACTGAATGAAAGGAGCTGGCATCTCACTCTCTTTGAATCTTCTTTATCATGCTAAGAGGAGCAGGAAAAAGCAAAAAATTTCAGAATTGCACCTTGTAATGCGGAGAAATTACTGTTTGTGCATTTACAATATTCATTGATTTTTGCCATTGAAAAACGTCCAGAAATGATTGAAGCTACTGACTGAATGAAAGGAGCTGGCATCTCACTCTCTTTGAATCTTCTTTATCATGCTAAGAGGAGCAGTAAAAAGCAAAAAATTTCAGAATTGCGCCTTGCAATGCGGAGAAATTACTGTTTGTGCATTTACAAAATTCATTGATTTTTGCCATTGAAAAACATCATGTTATTCATATACCAGAAATGATTGAAGCTACTGACTGAATGAAAGGAGCTGGCATCTCACTCTCTTTGAATCTTCTTTATCATGCTAAGAGGAGCAGGAAAAAGTAAAAAATTTCAGAATTGCACCTTGCAATGCGGAGAAATTACTGTTTGTGCATTTACAATATTCATTGATTTTTGCCATTGAAAAACGTCCAGAAATGATTGAAGCTACTGACTGAATGAAAGGAGCTGGCATCTCACTCTCTTTGAATCTTCTTTATCATGCTAAGAGGAGCAGGAAAAAGCAAAAAATTTCAGAATTGCACCTTGCAATGCGGAGAAATTACTGTTTGTGCATTTACAATATTCATTGATTTTTGCGATTGAAAAACATCATGTTATTCATATACCATAAATGATTGAAGCTACTGACTGAATGAAAGGAGCTGGCATCTCACTCTCTTTGAATCTTCTTTATCATGCTAAGAGGAGCAGGAAAAAGTAAAAAATTTCAGAATTGCATCTTGCAATGCGGAGAAATTACTGTTTGTGCATTTACAATATTCAATGATTTTTGCCATTGAAAAACGTCCAGAAATGATTGAAGCTACTGACTGAACGAAAGGAGCTGGCATCTCACTCTCTTTGAATCTTCTTTATCATGCTAAGAGGAGCAGGAAAAAGCAAAAAATTTCAGAATTGCACCTTGCAATGCGGAGAAATTACTGTTTGTGCATTTACAATATTCATTGATTTTTGCCATTGAAAAACATCATGTTATTCATATACCAGAAATGTTTGAAGCTACTGACTGAATGAAAGGAGCTGGCATCTCACTCTCTTTGAATCTTCTTCATAATGCTAAGAGGAGCAGGAAAAAGCAAAAAATTTCAGAATTGCACCTTGCAATGCGGAGAAATTACTGTTTGTGCATTTACAATATTCATTGATTTTTGCCATTGAAAAACGTCCAGAAATGATTGAAGCTACTGACTGAATGAAAGGAGCTGGCATCTCACTCTCTTTGAATCTTCTTTATCATGCTATGAGGAGCAGGAAAAAGCAAAAAATTTCAGAATTGCACCTTGCAATGCGGAGAAATTACTGTTTGTGCATTTACAATATTCATTGATTTTTGCCATTGAAAAACGTCCAGAAATGATTGAAGCTACTGACTGAATGAAAGGAGCTGGCATCTCACTCTCTTTGAATCTTCTTTATCATGCTAAGAGGAGCAGGAAAAAGCAAAAAATTTCAGAATTGCACCTTGCAATGCGGAGAAATTACTGTTTGTGCATTTACAATATTCATTGATTTTTGCCATTGAAAAACATCATGTTATTCATATACCAGAAATGTTTGAAGCTACTGACTGAATGAAAGGAGCTGGCATCTCACTCTCTTTGAATCTTCTTTATCATGCTAAGAGGAGCAGGAAAAAGCAAAAAATTTCAGAATTGCACCTTGCAATGCGGATAAATTACTGTTTGTGCATTTACAATATTCATTGATTTTTGCCATTGAAAAACATCATGTTATTCATATACCAGAAATGATTGAAGCTACTGACTGAATGAAAGGAGCTGGCATCTCACTCTCTTTGAATCTTCTTTACCATGCTAACAGGAGCAGGAAAAAGCAAAAAATTTCAGAATTGCACCTTGCAATGCGGAGAAATTACTGTTTGTGCATTTACAATATTCATTGATTTTTGCAATTGAAAAACGTCCAGAAATGATTGAAGCTACCGACTGAATGAAACGTGCTGGCATCTCACTCTCTTTGAATCTTCTTTATCATGCTAAGAGGAGCAGGAAAAAGCAAAAAATTTCAGAATTGCACCTTGCAATGCGGAGAAATTACTGTTTGTGCATTTACAATATTCATTGATTTTTGCCATTGAAAAACATCATGTTATTCATATACCAGAAATGTTTGAAGCTACTGACTGAATGAAAGGAGCTGGCATCTCACTCTCTTTGAATCTTCTTTATCATGCTAAGAGGAGCAGGAAAAAGCAAAAAATTTCAGAATTGCACCTTGCAATGCGGAGAAATTACTGTTTGTGCATTTACAAAATTCATTGATTTTTGCCATTGAAAAACATCATGTTATTCATATACCAGAAATGACTGAAGCTACTGACTGAATGAAAGGAGCTGGCATCTCACTCTCTTTGAATCTTCTTTATCATGCTAAGAGGAGCAGGAAAAAGCAAAAAATTTCAGAATTGCACCTTGCAATGCGGAGAAATTACTGTTTGTGCATTTACAATATTCATTGATTTTTGCCATTGAAAAACGTCCAGAAATGATTGAAGCTACTGACTGAATGAAAGGAGCTGGCATCTCACTCTCTTTGAATCTTCTTTATCATGCTAAGAGGAGCAGGAAAAAGCAAAAAATTTCAGAATTGCACCTTGCAATGCGGAGAAATTACTGTTTGTGCATTTACAATATTCATTGATTTTTGCCATTGAAAAACATCATGTTATTCATATACCAGAAATGTTTGAAGCTACTGACTGAATGAAAGGAGCTGGCATCTCACTCTCTTTGAATCTTCTTTATCATGCTAAGAGGAGCAGGAAAAAGCAAAAAATTTCAGAATTGCACCTTGCAATGCGGATAAATTACTGTTTGTGCATTTACAATATTCATTGATTTTTGCCATTGAAAAACATCATGTTATTCATATACCAGAAATGATTGAAGCTACTGACTGAATGAAAGGAGCTGGCATCTCACTCTCTTTGAATCTTCTTTATCATGCTAACAGGAGCAGGAAAAAGCAAAAAATTTCAGAATTGCACCTTGCAATGCGGAGAAATTACTGTTTGTGCATTTACAATATTCATTGATTTTTGCAATTGAAAAACGTCCAGAAATGATTGAAGCTACCGACTGAATGAAAGGAGCTGGCATCTCACTCTCTTTGAATCTTCTTTATCATGCTAAGAGGAGCAGGAAAAAGCAAAAAATTTCAGAATTGCACCTTGCAATGCGGAGAAATTACTGTTTGTGCATTTACAATATTCATTGATTTTTGCCATTGAAAAACATCATGTTATTCATATACCAGAAATGTTTGAAGCTACTGACTGAATAAAAGGAGCTGGCATCTCACTCTCTTTGAATCTTCTTTATCATGCTAAGAGGAGCAGGAAAAAGCAAAAAATTTCAGAATTGCACCTTGCAATGCGGAGAAATTACTGTTTGTGCATTTACAATATTTAATGATTTTTGCCATTGAGAAACGTCCAGAAATGATTGAAGCTACTGACTGAACGAAAGGAGCTGGCATCTCACTCTCTTTGAATCTTCTTTATCATGCTAAGAGGAGCAGGAAAAAGCAAAAAATTTCAGAATTGCACCTTGCAATGCGGAGAAATTACTGTTTGTGCATTTACAATATTCATTGATTTTTGCCATTGAAAAACATCATGTTATTCATATACCAGAAATGTTTGAAGCTACTGACTGAATGAAAGGAGCTGGCATCTCACTCTCTTTGAATCTTCTTCATAATGCTAAGAGGAGCAGGAAAAAGCAAAAAATTTCAGAATTGCACCTTGCAATGCGGATAAATTACTCTTTGTGCATTTACAATATTCATTGATTTTTGCCATTGAAAAACATCATGTTATTCATATACCAGAAATGATTGAAGCTACTGACTGAATGAAAGGAGCTGGCATCTCACTCTCTTTGAATCTTCTTTATCATGCTAAGAGGAGCAGGAAAAAGCAAAAAATTTCAGAATTGCACCTTGCAATGCGGAGAAATTACTGTTTGTGCATTTACAATATTCATTGATTTTTGCCATTGAAAAACATCATGTTATTCATATACCAGAAATGATTGAAGCTACTGACTGAATGAAAGGATCTGGCATCTCACTCTCTTTGAATCTTCTTTATCATGCTAAGAGGAGCAGGAAAAAGCAAAAAATTTCAGAATTGCACCTTGCAATGCGAAGAAATTACTGTTTGTGCATTTACAATATTCATTGATTTTTGCCATTGAAAAACATCATGTTATTCATATACCAGAAATGTTTGAAGCTACTGACTGAATGAAAGGAGCTGGCATCTCACTCTCTTTGAATCTTCTTCATAATGCTAAGAGGAGCAGGAAAAAGCAAAAAATTTCAGAATTGCACCTTGCAATGCGAAGAAATTACTGTTTGTGCATTTACAATATTCATTGATTTTTGCCATTGAAAAACGTCCAGAAATGATTGAAGCTACTGACTGAATGAAAGGAGCTGGCATCTCACTCTCTTTGAATCTTCTTTATCATGCTAAGAGGAGCAGGAAAAAGCAAAAAATTTCAGAATTGCACCTTGCAATGCGGAGAAATTACTGTTTGTGCATTTACAATATTCATTGATTTTTGCCATTGAAAAACATCATGTTATTCATATACCAGAAATGTTTGAAGCTACTGACTGAATGAAAGGAGCTGGCATCTCACTATCTTTCAATCTTTTTATCATGCTAAGAGGAGCAGGAAAAAGCAAAAAATTTCAGAATTGCACCTTGCAATGCGGATAAATTACTGTTTGTGCATTTACAATATTCATTGATTTTTGCCATTGAAAAACATCATGTTATTCATATACCAGAAATGATTGAAGCTACTGACTGAATGAAAGGAGCTGGCATCTCACTCTCTTTGAATCTTCTTTATCATGCTAAGAGGAGCAGGAAAAAGCAAAAAATTTCAGAATTGCACCTTGCAATGCGGAGAAATTACTGTTTGTGCATTTACAATATTCATTGATTTTTGCCATTGAAAAACATCATGTTATTCATATACCAGAAATGATAGAAGCTACTGACTGAATGAAAGGAGCTGGCATCTCACTCTCTTTGAATCTTCTTTATCATGCTAAGAGGAGCAGGAAAAAGCAAAAAATTTCAGAATTGCACCTTGCAATGCGGAGAAATTACTGTTTGTGCATTTACAATATTCATTGATTTTTGCAATTGAAAAACGTCCAGAAATGATTGAAGCTACTGACTGAATGAAAGGAGCTGGCATCTCACTCTCTTTGAAACTTCTTTATCATGCTAAGAGGAGCAGGAAAAAGCAAAAAATTTCAGAATTGCACCTTGCAATGCGGAGAAATTACTGTTTGTGCATTTACAATATTCATTGATTTTTGCCATTGAAAAACATCATGTTATTCATATACCAGAAATGTTTGAAGCTACTGACTGAATGAAAGGAGCTGGCATCTCACTCTCTTTGAATCTTCTTTATCATGCTAAGAGGAGCAGGAAAAAGCAAAAAATTTCAGAATTGCACCTTGCAATGCGGAGAAATTACTGTTTGTGCATTTACAATATTCATTAATTTTTGCCATTGAAAAACGTCCAGAAATGATTGAAGCTACTGACTGAATGAAAGGAGCTGGCATCTCACTCTCTTTGAATCTTGTTTATCATGCTAAGAGGAGCAGGAAAAAGCAAAAAATTTCAGAATTGCACCTTGCAATGCGGAGAAATTACTGTTTGTGCATTTACAATATTCATTGATTTTTGCCATTGAAAAACGTCCAGAAATGATTGAAGCTACTGACTGAATGAAAGGAGCTGGCATCTCACTCTCTTTGAAACTTCTTTATCATGCTAAGAGGAGCAGGAAAAAGCAAAAAATTTCAGAATTGCACCTTGCAATGCGGAGAAATTACTGTTTGTGCATTTACAATATTCATTGATTTTTGCCATTGAAAAACGTCCAGAAATGATTGAAGCTACTGACTGAATGAAAGGAGCTGGCATCTCACTCTCTTTGAATCTTCTTTATCATGCTAAGAGGAGCAGGAAAAAGTAAAAAATTTCAGAATTGCACCTTGCAATGCGGAGAAATTACTGTTTGTGCATTTACAATATTCAATGATTTTTGCCATTGAAAAACGTCCAGAAATTATTGAAGCTACGGACTGAACGAAAGGAGCTGGCATCTCACTCTATTTGAATCTTCTTTATCATGCTAAGAGGAGCAGGAAAAAGCAAAAAATTTCAGAATTGCACCTTGCAATGCGGAGAAATTACTGTTTGTGCATTTACAATATTCATTGATTTTTGCCATTGAAAAACATCATGTTATTCATATACCAGAAATGTTTGAAGCTACTGACTGAATGAAAGGAGCTGGCATCTCACTCTCTTTGAATCTTCTTCATAATGCTAAGAGGAGCAGGAAAAAGCAAAAAATTTCAGAATTGCACCTTGCAATGCGGAGAAATTACTGTTTGTGCATTTACAATATTCATTGATTTTTGCCATTGAAAAACGTCCAGAAATGATTGAAGCTACTGACTGAATGAAAGGAGCTGGCATATCACTCTCTTTGAATCTTCTTTATCATGCTAAGAGGAGCAGGAAAAAGCAAAAAATTTCAGAATTGCACCTTGCAATGCGGAGAAATTACTGTTTGTGCATTTACAAAATTCATTGATTTTTGCCATTGAAAAACATCATGTTATTCATATACCAGAAATGACTGAGGCTACTGACTGAATGAAAGGAGCTGGCATCTCACTCTCTTTGAATCTTCTTTATCATGCTAAGAGGAGCAGGAAAAAGCAAAACATTTCAGAATTGCACCTTGCAATGCGGAGAAATTACTGTTTGTGCATTTACAATATTCATTGATTTTTGCCATTGAAAAACGTCCAGAAATGATTGAAGCTACTGACTGAATGAAAGGAGCTGGCATCTCACTCTCTTTGAATCTTCTTTATCATGCTAAGAGGAGCAGGAAAAAGCAAAAAATTTCAGAATTGCACCTTGCAATGCGGAGAAATTACTGTTTGTGCATTTACAATATTCATTGATTTTTGCCATTGAAAAACATCATGTTATTCATATACCAGAAATGTTTGAAGCTACTGACTGAATGAAAGGAGCTGGCATCTCACTCTCTTTCAATCTTCTTTATCATGCTAAGAGGAGCAGGAAAAAGCAAAAAATTTCAGAATTGCACCTTGCAATGCGGATAAATTACTGTTTGTGCATTTACAATATTCATTGATTTTTGCCATTGAAAAACATCATGTTATTCATATACCAGAAATGATTGAAGCTACTGACTGAATGAAAGGAGCTGGCATCTCACTCTCTTTGAATCTTCTTTATCATGCTAAGAGGAGCAGGAAAAAGCAAAAAATTTCAGAATTGCACCTTGCAATGCGGAGAAATTACTGTTTGTGCATTTACAATATTCATTGATTTTTGCCATTGAAAAACATCATGTTATTCATATACCAGAAATGATTGAAGCTACTGACTGAATGAAAGGAGCTGGCATCTCACTCTCTTTGAATCTTCTTTATCCTGCTAAGAGGAGCAGGAAAAAGCAAAAAATTTCAGAATTGCACCTTGCAATGCGGAGAAATTACTGTTTGTGCATTTACAATATTCAATGATTTTTGCCATTGAAAAACGTCCAGAAATTATTGAAGCTACTGACTGAACGAAAGGAGCTGGCATCTCACTCTCTTTGAATCTTCTTTATCATGCTAAGAGGAGCAGGAAAAAGCAAAAAATTTCAGAATTGCACCTTGCAATGCGGAGAAATTACTGTTTGTGCATTTACAATATTCATTGATTTTTGCCATTGAAAAACATCATGTTATTCATATACCAGAAATGTTTGAAGCTACTGACTGAATGAAAGGAGCTGGCATCTCACTCTCTTTGAATCTTCTTCATAATGCTAAGAGGAGCAGGAAAAAGCAAAAAATTTCAGAATTGCACCTTGCAATGCGGAGAAATTACTGTTTGTGCATTTACAATATTCATTGATTTTTGCCATTGAAAAACATCCAGAAATGATTGAAGCTACTGACTGAATGAAAGGAGCTGGCATCTCACTCTCTTTGAATCTTCTTTATCATGCTAAGAGGAGCAGGAAAAAGCAAAAAATTTCAGAATTGCACCTTGCAATGCGGAGAAATTACTGTTTGTGCATTTACAAAATTCATTGATTTTTGCCATTGAAAAACATCATGTTATTCATATACTAGAAATGACTGAAGCTACTGACTGAATGAAAGGAGCTGGCATCTCACTCTCTTTGAATCTTCTTTATCATGCTAAGAGGAGCAGGAAAAAGCAAAAAATTTCAGAATTGCACCTTGCAATGCGGAGAAATTACTGTTTGTGCATTTACAATATTCATTGATTTTTGCCATTGAAAAACGTCCAGAATTGATTGAAGCTACTGACTGAATGAAAGGAGCTGGCATCTCACTCTCTTTGAATCTTCTTTATCATGCTAAGAGGAGCAGGAAAAAGCAAAAAATTTCAGAATTGCACCTTGCAATGCGGAGAAATTACTGTTTGTGCATTTACAATATTCATTGATTTTTGCCATTGAAAAACATCATGTTATTCATATACCAGAAATGTTTGAAGCTACTGACTGAATGAAAGGAGCTGGCATCTCACTCTCTTTCAATCTTCTTTATCATGCTAAGAGGAGCAGGAAAAAGCAAAAAATTTCAGAATTGCACCTTGCAATGCGGATAAATTACTGTTTGTGCATTTACAATATTCATTGATTTTTGCCATTGAAAAACATCATGTTATTCATAAACCAGAAATGATTGAAGCTACTGACTGAATGAAAGGAGCTGGCATCTCACTCTCTTTGAATCTTCTTTATCATGCTAAGAGGAGCAGGAAAAAGCAAAAAATTTCAGAATTGCACCTTGCAATGCGGAGAAATTACTGTTTGTGCATTTACAATATTCATTGATTTTTGCCATTGAAAAACATCATGTTATTCATATACCAGAAATGATTGAAGCTACTGACTGAATGAAAGGAGCTGGCATCTCACTCTCTTTGAATCTTCTTTATCATGCTAAGAGGAGCAGGAAAAAGCAAAAAATTTCAGAATTGCACCTTGCAATGCGGAGAAATTACTGTTTGTGCATTTACAATATTCATTGATTTTTGCAATTGAAAAACGTCCAGAAATGATTGAAGCTACTGACTGAATGAAAGGAGCTGGCATCTCACTCTCTTTGAATCTTCTTTATCATGCTAAGAGGAGCAGGAAAAGGCAAAAAATTTCAGAATTGCACCTTGCAATGTGGAGAAATTACTGTTTGTGCATTTACAATATTCATTGATTTTGCCATTGAAAAACATCATGTTATTCATATACCAGAAATGTTTGAAGCTACTGACTGAATGAAAGGAGCTGGCATCTCACTCTCTTTGAATCTTCTTTATCATGCTAAGAGGAGCAGGAAAAAGCAAAAAATTTCAGAATTGCACCTTGCAATGCGGAGAAATTACTGTTTGTGCATTTACAATATTCATTGATTTTTGCCATTGAAAAACGTCCAGAAATGATTGAAGCTACTGACTGAATGAAAGGAGCTGACATCTCACTCTCTTTGAATCTTGTTTATCATGCTAAGAGGAGCAGGAAAAAGCAAAAAATTTCAGAATTGCACCTTGCAATGCGGAGAAATTACTGTTTGTGCATTTACAATATTCATTGATTTTTGCAATTGAAAAATGTCCAGAAATGATTGAAGCTACTGACTGAATGAAAGGAGCTGGCATCTCACTCTCTTTGAAACTTCTTTATCATGCTAAGAGGAGCAGGAAAAAGCAAAAAATTTCAGAATTGCACCTTGCAATGCGGAGAAATTACTGTTTGTGCATTTACAATATTCATTGATTTTTGCCATTGAAAAACGTCCAGAAATGATTGAAGCTACTGACTGAATGAAAGGAGCTGGCATCTCACTCTCTTTGAATCTTCTTTATCATGCTAAGAGGAGCAGGAAAAAGTAAAAAATTTCAGAATTGCACCTTGCAATGCGGAGAAATTACTGTTTGTGCATTTACAATATTCAATGATTTTTGCCATTGAAAAACGTCCAGAAATTATTGAAGCTACTGACTGAACGAAAGGAGCTGGCATCTCACTCTCTATGAATCTTCTTTATCATGCTAAGAGGAGCAGGAAAAAGCAAAAAATTTCAGAATTGCACCTTGCAATGCGGAGAAATTACTGTTTGTGCATTTACAATATTCATTGATTTTTGCCATTGAAAAACATCATGTTATTCATATACCAGAAATGTTTGAAGCTACTGACTGAATGAAAGGAGCTGGCATCTCACTCTCTTTGAATCTTCTTCATAATGCTAAGAGGAGCAGGAAAAAGCAAAAAATTTCAGAATTGCACCTTGCAATGCGGAGAAATTACTGTTTGTGCATTTACAATATTCATTGATTTTTGCCATTGAAAAACATCCAGAAATGATTGAAGCTACAGACTGAATGAAAGGAGCTGGCATCTCACTCTCTTTGATTCTTCTTTATCATGCTAAGAGGAGCAGGAAAAAGCAAAAAATTTCAGAATTGCACCTTGCAATGCGGAGAAATTACTGTTTGTGCATCATGTTATTGCACAAACAGTAATTTCTCCGCATTGCAAGGTGCAATTCTGAAATTTTTTGCTTTTTCCTGCTCCTCTTAGCATGGTAAAGAAGATTCAAAGAGAGTGAGATAACAGCTCCTTTCATTCAGTCAGTAGCTTCAATCATTTCTGGACGTTTTTCAATGGCAAAAATCAATGAATATTGTAAATGCACAAACAGTAATTTCTCCGCATTGCAAGGTGCAATTCTGAAATTTTTTGCTTTTTCCTGCTCCTCTTAGCATGATAAAGAAGATTCAAAGAGAGTGAGATGCCAGCTCCTTTCATTCAGTCAGTAGCTTCAATCATTTCTGGACGTTTTTCAATTGCAAAAATCAATGAATATTGTAAATGCACAAACAGTAATTTCTCCGCATTGCAAGGTGCAATTCTGAAATTTTTTGCTTTTTCCTGCTCCTCTTAGCATGATAAAGAAGATTCAAAGAGAGTGACATGCCAGCTACTTTCATTCAGTCAGTAGCTTCAATCATTTCTGGTATATGAATAACATGATGTTTTTCAATGGCAAAAATCAATGAATATTGTAAATGCACAAACAGTAATTTCTCCGCATTGCAAGGTGCAATTCTGAAATTTTTTGCTTTATCCTGCTCCTCTTAGCATGATAAAGAAGATTCAAAGAGAGTGAGATGCCAGCTCCTTTCATTCAGTCAGTAGCTTCAATCATTTCTGGTATATGAATAACATGATGTTTTTCAATGGCAAAAATCAATGAATATTGTAAATGCACAAACAGTAATTTATCCGCATTGCAAGGTGCAATTCTGAAATTTTTTGCTTTTTCCTGCTCCTCTTAGCATGATAAAGAAGATTCAAAGAGAGTGAGATGCCAGCTCCTTTCATTCAGTCAGTAGCTTCAAACATTTCTGGTATATGAATAACATGATGTTTTTCAATGGCAAAAATCAATGAATATTGTAAATGCACAAACAGTAATTTCTCCGCATTGCAAGGTGCAATTCTGAAATTTTTTGCTTTTTCCTGCTCCTCTTAGCATGATAAAGAAGATTCAAAGAGAGTGAGATGCCAGCTCCTTTCATTCAGTCAGTAGCTTCAATCATTTCTGGACGTTTTTCAATGGCAAAAATCAATGAATATTGTAAATGCACAAACAGTAATTTCTCCGCATTGCAAGGTGCAATTCTGAAATTTTTTGCTTTTTCCTGCTCCTCTTAGCATGATAAAGAAGATTCAAAGAGAGTGAGATGCCAACTCCTTTCATTCAGTCAGTAGCTTCAAACATTTCTGGTATATGAATAACATGATGTTTTTCAATGGCAAAAATCAATGAATATTGTAAATGCACAAACAGTAATTTTTCCGCATTGCAAGGTGCAATTCTGAAATTTTTTGCTTTTTCCTGCTCCTCTTAGCATGATAAAGAAGATTCAAAGAGAGTGAGATGCCAGCTCCTTTCATTCAGTCAGTAGCTTCAATCATTTCTGGACGTTTTTCAATGGCAAAAATCAATGAATATTGTAAATGCACAAACAGTAATTTCTCCGCATTGCAAGGTGCAATTCTGAAAATTTTTGCTTTTTCCTGCTCCTCTTAGCATGATAAAGAAGTTTCAAAGAGAGTGAGATGCCAGCTCCTTTCATTCAGTCAGTAGCTTCAATCATTTCTGGACGTTTTTCAATGGCAAAAATCAATGAATATTGTAAATGCACAAACAGTAATTTCTCCGCATTGCAAGGTGCAATTCTGAAATTTTTTGCTTTTTCCTGCTCCTCTTAGCATGATAAACAAGATTCAAAGAGAGTGAGATGCCAGCTCCTTTCATTCAGTCAGTAGCTTCAATCATTTCTGGACGTTTTTCAATGGCAAAAATCAATGAATATTGTAAATGCACAAACAGTAATTTATCCGCATTGCAAGGTGCAATTCTGAAATTTTTTGCTTTTTCCTGCTCCTCTTAGCATGATAAAGAAGATTCAAAGAGAGTGAGATGCCAGCTCCTTTCATTCAGTCAGTAGCTTCAAACATTTCTGGTATATGAATAACATGATGTTTTTCAATGGCAAAAATCAATGAATATTGTAAATGCACAAACAGTAATTTCTCCGCATTGCAAGGTGCAATTCTGAAATTTTTTGCTTTTTCCTGCTCCTCTTAGCATGATAAAGAAGATTCAAAGAGAGTGAGATGCCAGCTCCTTTCATTCCGTCAGTAGCTTCAATCATTTCTGGACGTTTTTCAATGGCAAAAATCAATGAATATTGTAAATGCACAAACAGTAATTTCTCCGCATTGCAAGGTGCAATTCTGAAATTTTTTGCTTTTTCCTGCTCCTCTTAGCATTATGAAGAAGATTCAAAGAGAGTGAGATGCCAGCTCCTTTCATTCAGTCAGTAGCTTCAAACATTTCTGGTATATGAATAACATGATGTTTTTCAATGGCAAAAATCAATGAATATTGTAAATGCACAAACAGTAATTTCTCCGCATTGCAAGGTGCAATTCTGAAATTTTTTGCTTTTTCCTGCTCCTCTTAGCATGATAAAGAAGATTCAAAGAGAGTGAGATGCCAGCTCCTTTCGTTCAGTCAGTAGCTTCAATCATTTCTGGACGTTTTTCAATGGCAAAAATCATTGAATATTGTAAATGCACAAACAGTAATTTCTCCGCATTGCAAGGTGCAATTCTGAAATTTTTTACTTTTTCCTGCTCCTCTTAGCATGATAAAGAAGATTCAAAGAGTGTGAGATGCCAGCTCCTTTCTTTCAGTCAGTAGCTTCAATCATTTCTGGTATATGAATAACATGATGTTTTTCAATGGCAAAAATCAATGAATATTGTAAATGCACAAACAGTAATTTCTCCGCATTGCAAGGTGCAATTCTGAAATTTTTTGCTTTTTCCTGCTCCTCTTAGCATGATAAACAAGATTCAAAGAGAGTGAGATAACAGCTCCTTTCATTCAGTCAGTAGCTTCAATCATTTCTGGACGTTTTTCAATGGCAAAAATCAATGAATATTGTAAATGCACAAACAGTAATTTCTCCGCATTGCAAGGTGCAATTCTGAAATTTTTTGCTTTTTCCTGCTCCTCTTAGCATGATAAAGAAGATTCAAAGAGAGTGAGATGCCAGCTCCTTTCATTCAGTCAGTAGCTTCAATCATTTCTGGACGTTTTTCAATTGCAAAAATCAATGAATATTGTAAATGCACAAACAGTAATTTCTCCGCATTGCAAGGTGCAATTCTGAAATTTTTTACTTTTTCCTGCTCCTCTTAGCATGATAAAGAAGATTCAAAGAGAGTGAGTTGCCAGCTTCTTTCATTCAGTCAGTAGCTTCAAACATTTCTGGGATATGAATAACATGATGTTTTTCAATGGCAAAAATCAATGAATATTGTAAATGCACAAACAGTAATTTCTCCGCATTGCAAGGTGCAATTCTGAAATTTTTTGCTTTTTCCTGCTCCTCTTAGCATGATAAAGAAGATTCAAAGAGAGTGAGATGCCAGCTCCTTTCATTCAGTCAGTAGCTTCAATCATTTCTGGATGTTTTTCAATGGCAAAAATCAATGAATATTGTAAATGCACAAACAGTAATTTCTCCGCATTGCAAGGTGCAATTCTGAAATTTTTTGCTTTTTCCTGCTCCTCTTAGCATGATAAAGAAGATTCAAAGAGAGTGAGATGCCAGCTCCTTTCATTCAGTCAGTAGCTTCAATCATTTCTGGACGTTTTTCAATGGCAAAAATCAATGAATATTGTAAATGCACAAACAGTAATTTCTCCGCATTGCAAGGTGCAATTCTGAAATTTTTTGCTTTTTCCTGCTCCTCTTAGCATGATAAAGAAGATTCAAAGAGAGTGAGATGCCAGCTCCTTTCATTCAGTCAGTAGCTTCAATCATTTCTGGTATATGAATAACATGATGTTTTTCAATGGCAAAAATCAATGAATATTGTAAATGCACAAACAGTAATTTCTCCGCATTGCAAGTTGCAATTCTGAAATTTTTTGCTTTTTCCTGCTCCTCTTAGCATGATAAAGAAGATTCAAAGAGAGTGAGATGCCAGCTCCTTTCATTCAGTCAGTAGCTTCAATCATTTCTGGACGTTTTTCAATGGCAAAAATCAATGAATATTGTAAATGCACAAACAGTAATTTCTCCGCATTGCAAGGTGCAATTCTGAAATTTTTTGCTTTTTCCTGCTCCTCTTAGCATGATAAAGAAGATTCAAAGAGAGTGAGATGCCAGCTCCTTTCATTCAGTCAGTAGCTTCAATCATTTCTGGACGTTTTTCAATGGCAAAAATCAATGAATATTGTAAATGCACAAACAGTAATTTCTCCGCATTGCAAGGTGCAATTCTGAAATTTTTTGCTTTTTCCTGCTCCTCTTAGCATGATAAAGAAGATTCAAAGAGAGTGAGATGCCAGCTCCTTTCATTCAGTCAGTAGCTTCAATCATTTCTGGTATATGAATAACATGATGTTTTTCAATGGCAAAAATCAATGAATATTGTAAATGCACAAACAGTAATTTCTCCGCATTGCAAGGTGCAATTCTGAAATTTTTTGTTTTTTCCTGCTCCTCTTAGCATGATAAAGAAGATTCAAAGAGAGTGAGATGCCAGCTCCTTTCATTCAGTCAGTAGCTTCAATCATTTCTTGACGTTTTTCAATGGCAAAAATCAATGAATATTGTAAATGCACAAACAGTAATTTCTCCGCATTGCAAGGTGCAATTCTGAAATTTTTTGCTTTTTCCTGCTCCTCTTAGCATGATAAAGAAGATTCAAAGAGAGTGAGATGCCAGCTCCTTTCATTCAGTCAGTAGCTTCAAACATTTCTGGTATAAACATTTCTGGACGTTTTTCAATGGCAAAAATCAATGAATATTGTAAATGCACAAACAGTAATATCTCCACATTGCAAGGTGCAATTCTCAAATTTTTTGCTTTTTCCTTCTAATCCTAGCATGATAAAGAAGATTCAAAGAGAGTGAGATGCCAGCTCCTTTCATTCAGTCAGTAGCTTCAAACATTTCTGGACGTTTTTCAATGGCATAAATCAATGAATATTGTAAATGCACAAACAGTAATATCTCCACATTGCAAGGTGCAATTCTGAAATTTTTTGCTTTTTACTGCTACTCCTAGCATGATAAAGAAGATTCAAAGAGAGTGAGATGCCAGCTCCTTTCATTCAGTCAGTAGCTTCAAACATTTCTGGACGTTTTTCAATGGCAAAAATCAATGAATATTGTAAATGCACAAACAGTAATATCTCCACATTGCAAGGTGCAATTCTGAAATTTTTTGCTTTTTCCTGCTAAACCTAGCATGATAAAGAAGATTCAAAGAGAGTAAGATGCCAGCTCCTTTCATTCAGTCAGTAGCTTCAAACATTTCTGGACGTTTTTCAATGGCAAAAATCAATGAATATTGTAAATGCACAAACAGTAATTTCTCCGCATTGCAAGGTGCAATTCTGAAATTTTTTGCTTTTTCCTGCTCCTCTTAGCATGATAAAGAAGATTCAAAGAGAGTGAGATGCCAGCTCCTTTCATTCAGTCAGTAGCTTCAATCATTTCTGGACGTTTTTCAATGGCAAAAATCAATGAATATTGTAAATGCACAAACAGTAATTTCTCCGCATTGTAAGGTGCAATTCTGAAATTTTTTGCTTTTTCCTGCTCCTCTTAGCATGATAAAGAAGATTCAAAGATAGTGAGATGCCAGCTTCTTTCATTCAGTCAGTAGCTTCAAACATTTCTGGTATATGAATAACATGATGTTTTTCAATGGCAAAAATCAATGAATATTGTAAATGCACAAACAGTAATTTCTCCGCATTGCAAGTTGCAATTCTGAAATTTTTTGCTTTTTCCTGCTCCTCTTAGCATGATAAAGAAGATTCAAAGAGAGTGAGATGCCAGCTCCTTTCATTCAGTCAGTAGCTTCAATCATTTCTGGACGTTTTTCAATGGCAAAAATCAATGAATATTGTAAATGCACAAACAGTAATTTCTCCGCATTGCAAGGTGCAATTCTGAAATTTTTTGCTTTTTCCTGCTCCTCTTAGCATGATAAAGAAGATTCAAAGAGAGTGAGATGCCAGCTCCTTTCATTCAGTCAGTAGCTTCAATCATTTCTGGTATATGAATAACATGATGTATTTCAATGGCAAAAATCAATGAATATTGTAAATGCACAAACAGAAATTTCTCCGCATTGCAAGTTGCAATTCTGAAATTTTTTGCTTTTCCTGCTCCTCTTAGCATGATAAAGAAGATTCAAAGAGAGTGAGATGCCAGCTCCTTTCATTCAGTCAGTAGCTTCAATCATTTCTGGACGTTTTTCAATGGCAAAAATCAATGAATATTGTAAATGCACAAACAATAATTTCTCCGCATTGCAAGGTGCAATTCTGAAATTTTTTGCTTTTTCCTGCTCGTCTTAGCATGATAAAGAAGATTCAAAGAGAGTGAGATGCCAGCTCCTTTCATTCAGTCAGTAGCTTCAATCATTTCTGGACGTTTTTCAATGGCAAAAATCAATGAATATTGTAAATGCACAAACAGTAATTTCTCCGCATTGCAAGGTGCAATTCTGAAATTTTTTGCTTTTTCCTGCTCCTCTTAGCATGATAAAGAAGATTCAAAGAGAGTGAGATGCCAGCTCCTTTCATTCAGTCAGTAGCTTCAAACATTTCTGGTATAAACATTTCTGGATGTTTTTCAATGGCAAAAATCAATGAATATTGTAAATGCACAAACAGTAATATCTCCACATTGCAAGGTGCAATTCTGAAATTTTTTGCTTTTTCCTGCTAATCCTAGCATGATAAAGAAGATTCAAAGAGAGTGAGATGCCAGCTCCTTTCATTCAGTCAGTAGCTTCAAACATTTCTGGACGTTTTTCAATGGCATAAATCAATGAATATTGTAAATGCACAAACAGTAATATCTCCACATTGCAAGGTGCAATTCTGAAATTTTTTGCTTTTTCCTGCTACTCCTAGCATGATAAAGAAGATTCAAAGAGAGTGAGATGCCAGCTCCTTTCATTCAGTCAGTAGCTTCAAACATTTCTGGACGTTTTTCAATGGCAAAAATCAATGAATATTGTAAATGCACAAACAGTAATATCTCCACATTGCAAGGTG
This sequence comes from Phyllobates terribilis, assembly GCF_046119375.1. Taxonomy (NCBI): domain Eukaryota; kingdom Metazoa; phylum Chordata; class Amphibia; order Anura; family Dendrobatidae; genus Phyllobates; species Phyllobates terribilis. The sequence continues at coordinate 353,967 of NW_027363936.1, forward strand.
CAATTCTGAAATTTTTTGCTTTTTCCTGCTAATCCTAGCATGATAAAGAAGATTCAAAGAGAGTAAGATGCCAGGTCCTTTCATTCAGTCAGTAGCTTCAAACATTTCTGGACGTTTTTCAAAGGCAAAAATCAATGAATATTGTAAATGCACAAACAGTAATTTCTCCGCATTGCAAGGTGCAATTCTGAAATTTTTTGCTTTTTCCTGCTCCTCTTAGCATGATAAAGAAGATTCAAAGAGAGTGAGATGCCAGCTCCTTTCATTCAGTCAGTAGCTTCAATCATTTCTGGACGTTTTTCAATGGCAAAAATCAATGAATATTGTAAATGCACAAACAGTAATTTCTCCGCATTGTAAGGTGCAATTCTGAAATTTTTTGCTTTTTCCTGCTCCTCTTAGCATGATAAAGAAGATTCAAAGATAGTGAGATGCCAGCTTCTTTCATTCAGTCAGTAGCTTCAAACATTTCTGGTATATGAATAACATGATGTTTTTCAATGGCAAAAATCAATGAATATTGTAAATGCACAAACAGTAATTTCTCCGCATTGCAAGTTGCAATTCTGAAATTTTTTGCTTTTTCCTGCTCCTCTTAGCATGATAAAGAAGATTCAAAGAGAGTGAGATGCCAGCTCCTTTCATTCAGTCAGTAGCTTCAATCATTTCTGGACGTTTTTCAATGGCAAAAATCAATGAATATTGTAAATGCACAAACAGTAATTTCTCCGCATTGCAAGGTGCAATTCTGAAATTTTTTGCTTTTTCCTGCTCCTCTTAGCATGATAAAGAAGATTCAAAGAGAGTGAGATGCCAGCTCCTTTCATTCAGTCAGTAGCTTCAATCATTTCTGGACGTTTTTCAATGGCAAAAATCAATGAATATTGTAAATGCACAAACAGTAATTTCTCCGCATTGCAAGTTGCAATTCTGAAATTTTTTGCTTTTTCCTGCTCCTCTTAGCATGATAAAGAAGACTCAAAGAGAGTGAGATGCCAGCTCCTTTCATTCAGTCAGTAGCTTCAATCATTTCTGGACGTTTTTCAATGGCAAAAATCAATGAATATTGTAAATGCACAAACAGTAATTTCTCCGCATTGCAAGGTGCAATTCTGAAATTTTTTGCTTTTTCCTGCTCCTCTTAGCATGATAAAGAAGATTCAAAAAGAGTGAGATGCCAGCTCCTTTCATTCAGTCAGTAGCTTCAATCATTTCTGGACGTTTTTCAATGGCAAAAATCAATGAATATTGTAAATGCACAAACAGTAATTTCTCCGCATTGCAAGGTGCAATTCTGAAATTTTTTGCTTTTTCCTGCTCCTCTTAGCATGATAAAGAAGATTCAAAGAGAGTGAGATGCCAGCTCCTTTCATTCAGTCAGTAGCTTCAATCATTTCTGGTATATGAATAACATGATGTTTTTCAATGGCAAAAATCAATGAATATTGAAAATGCACAAACAGTAATTTCTCCGCATTGCAAGGTGCAATTCTGAAATTTTTTGCTTTTTCCTGCTCCTCTTAGCATGATAAAGAAGATTCAAAGAGAGTGAGATGCCAGCTCCTTTCATTCAGTCAGTAGCTTCAATCATTTCTGGACGTTTTTCAATGGCAAAAATCAATGAATATTGTAAATGCACAAACAGTAATTTCTCCGCATTGCAAGGTGCAATTCTGAAATTTTTTGCTTTTTCCTGCTCCTCTTAGCATGATAAAGAAGATTCAAAGAGAGTGAGATGCCAGCTCCTTTCATTCAGTCAGTAGCTTCAAACATTTCTGGTATAAACATTTCTGGACGTTTTTCAATGGCAAAAATCAATGAATATTGTAAATGCACAAACAGTAATATCTCCACATTGCAAGGTGCAATTCTGAAATTTTTTGCTTTTTCCTGCTAATCCTAGCATGATAAAGAAGATTCAAATAGAGTGAGATGCCAGCTCCTTTCATTCAGTCAGTAGCTTCAAACATTTCTGGACGTTTTTCAATGGCAAAAATCAATGAATATTGTAAATGCACAAACAGTAATATCTCCACATTGCAAGGTGCAATTCTGAAATTTTTTGCTTTTTCCTGCTCCTCTTAGCATGATAAAGAAGATTCAAAGAGAGTGAGATGCCAGCTCCTTTCATTCAGTCAGTAGCTTCAAACATTTCTGGTATAAACATTTCTGGACGTTTTTCAATGGCAAAAATCAATGAATATTGTAAATGCACAAACAGTAATATCTCCACATTGCAAGGTGCAATTCTGAAATTTTTTGCTTTTTCCTGCTAATCCTAGCATGATAAAGAAGATTCAAATAGAGTGAGATGCCAGCTCCTTACATTCAGTCAGTAGCTTCAAACATTTCTGGACGTTTTTCAATGGCAAAAATCAATGAATATTGTAAATGCATAAACAGTAATATCTCCACATTGCAAGGTGCAATTCTGAAATTTTTTGCTTTTTCCTGCTAATCCTAGCATGATAAAGAAGATTCAAAGAGAGTGAGATGCCAGCTCCTTTCATTCAGTCAGTAACTTCAAACATTTCTGGACGTTTTTCAATGGCAAAAATCAATGAATATTGTAAATGCACAAACAGTAATATCTCCACATTGCAAGGTGCAATTCTGAAATTTTTTGCTTTTTCCTGCTACTCCTAGCATGATAAAGAAGATTCAAAGAGAGTGAGATGCCAGCTCCTTTCATTCAGTCAGTAGCTTCAAACATTTCTGGACGTTTTTCAATGGCAAAAATCAATGAATATTGTAAATGCACAAACAGTAATATGTCCACATTGCAAGGTGCAATTCTGAAATTTTTTGCTTTTTCCTACTAATCCTAGCATGATAAAGAAGATTCAAAGAGAGTAAGATGCCAGCTCCTTTCATTCAGTCAGTAGCTTCAAACATTTCTGGACGTTTTTCAATGGCAAAAATCAATGAATATTGTAAATGCACAAACAGTAATTTCTCCGCATTGCAAGGTGCAATTCTGAAATTTTTTGATTTTTCCTGCTCCTCTTAGCATGATAAACAAGATTCAAAGAGAGTGAGATGCCAGCTCCTTTCATTCAGTCAGTAGCTTCAATCATTTCTGGACGTTTTTCAATGGCAAAAATCAATGAATATTGTAAATGCACAAACAGTAATTTCTCCGCATTGTAAGGTGCAATTCTGAAATTTTTTGCTTTTTCCTGCTCCTCTTAGCATGATAAAGAAGATTCAAAGATAGTGAGATGCCAGCTTCTTTCATTCAGTCAGTAGCTTCAAACATTTCTGGTATATGAATAACATGATGTTTTTCAATGGCAAAAATCAATGAATATTGTAAATGCACAAACAGTAATTTCTCCGCATTGCAAGGTGCAATTCTGAAATTTTTTGCTTTTTCCTGCTCCTCTTAGCATGATAAAGAAGATTCAAAGAGAGTAAGATGCCAGCTCCTTTCATTCAGTCAGTAGCTTCAAACATTTCTGGACGTTTTTCAATGGCAAAAATCAATGAATATTGTAAATGCACAAACAGTAATTTCTCCGCATTGCAAGGTGCAATTCTGAAATTTTTTGCTTTTTCCTGCTCCTCTTAGCATGATAAAGAAGATTCAAAGAGAGTGAGATGCCAGCTCCTTTCAGTCAGTCAGTAGCTTCAATCATTTCTGGACGTTTTTCAATGGCAAAAATCAATGAATATTGTAAATGCACAAACAGTAATTTCTCCGCATTGTAAGGTGCAATTCTGAAATTTTTTGCTTTTTCCTGCTCCTCTTAGCATGATAAAGAAGATTCAAAGATAGTGAGATGCCAGCTTCTTTCATTCAGTCAGTAGCTTCAAACATTTCTGGTATATGAATAACATGATGTTTTTCAATGGCAAAAATCAATGAATATTGTAAATGCACAAACAGTAATTTCTCCGCATTGCAAGTTGCAATTCTGAAATTTTTTGCTTTTTCCTGCTCCTCTTAGCATGATAAAGAAGATTCAAAGAGAGTGAGATGCCAGCTCCTTTCATTCAGTCAGTAGCTTCAATCATTTCTGGACGTTTTTCAATGGCAAAAATCAATGAATATTGTAAATGCACAAACAGTAATTTCTCCGCATTGCAAGGTGCAATTCTGAAATTTTTTGCTTTTTCCTGCTCCTCTTAGCATGATAAAGAAGATTCAAAGAGAGTGAGATGCCAGCTCCTTTCATTCAGTCAGTAGCTTCAATCATTTCTGGTATATGAATAACATGATGTTTTTCAATGGCAAAAATCAATGAATATTGTAAATGCACAAACAGTAATTTCTCCGCATTGCAAGTTGCAATTCTGAAATTTTTTGCTTTTCCTGCTCCTCTTAGCATGATAAAGAAGATTCAAAGAGAGTGAGATGCCAGCTCCTTTCATTCAGTCAGTAGCTTCAATCATTTCTGGACGTTTTTCAATGGCAAAAATCAATGAATATTGTAAATGCACAAACAGTAATTTCTCCGCATTGCAAGGTGCAATTCTGAAATTTTTTGCTTTCTCCTGCTCCTCTTAGCATGATAAAGAAGATTCAAAGAGAGTGAGATGCCAGCTCCTTTCATTCAGTCAGTAGCTTCAATCATTTCTGGACGTTTTTCAATGGCAAAAATCAATGAATATTGTAAATGCACAAACAGTAATTTCTCCGCATTGCAAGGTGCAATTCTGAAATTTTTTGCTTTTTCCTGCTCCTCTTAGCATGATAAAGAAGATTCAAAGAGAGTGAGATGCCAGCTCCTTTCATTCAGTCAGTAGCTTCAATCATTTCTGGTATATGAATAACATGATGTTTTTCAATGGCAAAAATCAATGAATATTGTAAATGCACAAACAGTAATTTCTCCGCATTGCAAGGTGCAATTCTGAAATTTTTTGCTTTTTCCTGCTCCTCTTAGCACGATAAAGAAGATTCAAAGATAGTGAGATGCCAGCTTCTTTCATTCAGTCAGTAGCTTCAAACATTTCTGGTATATGAATAACATGATGTTTTTCAATGGCAAAAATCAATGAATATTGTAAATGCACAAACAGTAATTTCTCCGCATTGCAAGTTGCAATTCTGAAATTTTTTGCTTTTTCCTGCTCCTCTTAGCATGATAAAGAAGATTCAAAGAGAGTGAGATGCCAGCTCCTTTCATTCAGTCAGTAGCTTCAATCATTTCTGGACGTTTTTCAATGGCAAAAATCAATGAATATTGTAAATGCACAAACAGTAATTTCTCCGCATTGCAAGGTGCAATTCTGAAATTTTTTGCTTTTTCCTGCTCCTCTTAGCATGATAAAGAAGATTCAAAGAGAGTGAGATGCCAGCTCCTTTCATTCAGTCAGTAGCTTCAATCATTTCTGGTATATGAATAACATGATGTTTTTCAATGGCAAAAATCAATGAATATTGTAAATGCACAAACAGTAATTTCTCCGCATTGCAAGTTGCAATTCTGAAATTTTTTGCTTTTCCTGCTCCTCTTAGCATGATAAAGAAGATTCAAAGAGAGTGAGATGCCAGCTCCTTTCATTCAGTCAGTAGCTTCAATCATTTCTGGACGTTTTTCAATGGCAAAAATCAATGAATATTGTAAATGCACAAACAGTAATTTCTCCGCATTGCAAGGTGCAATTCTGAAATTTTTTGCTTTTTCCTGCTCCTCTTAGCATGATAAAGAAGATTCAAAGAGAGTGAGATGCCAGCTCCTTTCATTCAGTCAGTAGCTTCAATCATTTCTGGACGTTTTTCAATGGCAAAAATCAATGAATATTGTAAATGCACAAACAGTAATTTCTCCGCATTGCAAGGTGCAATTCTGAAATGTTTTGCTTTTTCCTGCTCCTCTTAGCATGATAAAGAAGATTCAAAGAGAGTGAGATGCCAGCTCCTTTCATTCAGTCAGTAGCTTCAATCATTTCTGGTATATGAATAACATGATGTTTTTCAATGGCAAAAATCAATGAATATTGTAAATGCACAAACAGTAATTTCTCCGCATTGCAAGGTGCAATTCTGAAATTTTTTGCTTTTTCCTGCTCCTCTTAGCATGATAAAGAAGATTCAAAGAGAGTGAGATGCCAGCTCCTTTCATTCAGTCAGTAGCTTCAATCATTTCTGGACGTTTTTCAATGGCAAAAATCAATGAATATTGTAAATGCACAAACAGTAATTTCTCCGCATTGCAAGGTGCAATTCTGAAATTTTTTGCTTTTTCCTGCTCCTCTTAGCATGATAAAGAAGATTCAAAGAGAGTGAGATGCCAGCTCCTTTCATTCAGTCAGTAGCTTCAAACATTTCTGGTATAAACATTTCTGGACGTTTTTCAATGGCAAAAATCAATGAATATTGTAAATGCACAAACAGTAATATCTCCACATTGCAAGGTGCAATTCTGAAATTTTTTGCTTTTTCCTGCTAATCCTAGCATGATAAAGAAGATTCAAAGAGAGTGAGATGCCAGCTCCTTTCATTCAGTCAGTAGCTTCAAACATTTCTGGACGTTTTTCAATGGCAAAAATCAATGAATATTGTAAATGCACAAACAGTAATATCTCCACATTGCAAGGTGCAATTCTGAAATTTTTTGCTTTTTCCTGCTCCTCTTAGCATGATAAAGAAGATTCAAAGAGAGTGAGATGCCAGCTCCTTTCATTCAGTCAGTAGCTTCAAACATTTCTGGTATAAACATTTCTGGACGTTTTTCAATGGCATAAATCAATGAATATTGTAAATGCACAAACAGTAATATCTCCACATTGCAAGGTGCAATTCTGAAATTTTTTGCTTTTTCCTGCTACTCCTAGCATGATAAAGAAGATTCAAAGAGAGTGAGATGCCAGCTCCTTTCATTCAGTCAGTAGCTTCAAACATTTCTGGACGTTTTTCAATGGCAAAAATCAATGAATATTGTAAATGCACAAACAGTAATATCTCCACATTGCAAGGTGCAATTCTGAAATTTTTTGCTTTTTCCTGCTAATCCTAGCATGATAAAGAAGATTCAAAGAGAGTAAGATGCCAGCTCCTTTCATTCAGTCAGTAGCTTCAAACATTTCTGGACGTTTTTCAATGGCAAAAATCAATGAATATTGTAAATGCACAAACAGTAATTTCTCCGCATTGCAAGGTGCAATTCTGAAATTTTTTGCTTTTTCCTGCTCCTCTTAGCATGATAAAGAAGATTCAAAGAGAGTGAGATGCCAGCTCCTTTCATTCAGTCAGTAGCTTCAATCATTTCTGGACGTTTTTCAATGGCAAAAATCAATGAATATTGTAAATGCACAAACAGCAATTTCTCCGCATTGTAAGGTGCAATTCTGAAATTTTTTGCTTTTTCCTGCTCCTCTTAGCATGATAAAGAAGATTCAAAGATAGTGAGATGCCAGCTTCTTTCATTCAGTCAGTAGCTTCAAACATTTCTGGTATATGAATAACATGATGTTTTTCAATGGCAAAAATCAATGAATATTGTAAATGCACAAACAGTAATTTCTCCGCATTGCAAGTTGCAATTCTGAAATTTTTTGCTTTTTCCTGCTCCTCTTAGCATGATAAAGAAGATTCAAAGAGAGTGAGATGCCAGCTCCTTTCATTCAGTCAGTAGCTTCAATCATTTCTGGACGTTTTTCAATGGCAAAAATCAATGAATATTGTAAATGCACAAACAGTAATTTCTCCGCATTGCAAGGTGCAATTCTGAAATTTTTTGCTTTTCCCTGCTCCTCTTAGCATGATAAAGAAGATTCAAAGAGAGTGAGATGCCAGCTCCTTTCATTCAGTCAGTAGCTTCAATCATTTCTGGACGTTTTTCAATGGCAAAAATCAATGAATATTGTAAATGCACAAACAGTAATTTCTCCGCATTGCAAGTTGCAATTCTGAAATTTTTTGCTTTTTCCTGCTCCTCTTAGCATGATAAAGAAGATTCAAAGAGAGTGAGATGCCAGCTCCTTTCATTCAGTCAGTAGCTTCAATCATTTCTGGACGTTTTTCAATGGCAAAAATCAATGAATATTGTAAATGCACAAACAGTAATTTCTCCGCATTGCAAGGTGCAATTCTGAAATTTTTTGCTTTTTCCTGCTCCTCTTAGCATGATAAAGAAGATTCAAAAAGAGTGAGATGCCAGCTCCTTTCATTCAGTCAGTAGCTTCAATCATTTCTGGACGTTTTTCAATGGCAAAAATCAATGAATATTGTAAATGCACAAACAGTAATTTCTCCGCATTGCAAGGTGCAATTCTGAAATTTTTTGCTTTTTCCTGCTCCTCTTAGCATGATAAAGAAGATTCAAAGAGAGTGAGATGCCAGCTCCTTTCATTCAGTCAGTAGCTTCAATCATTTCTGGTATATGAATAACATGATGTTTTTCAATGGCAAAAATCAATGAATATTGTAAATGCACAAACAGTAATTTCTCCGCATTGCAAGGTGCAATTCTGAAATTTTTTGCTTTTTCCTGCTCCTCTTAGCATGATAAAGAAGATTCAAAGAGAGTGAGATGCCAGCTCCTTTCATTCAGTCAGTAGCTTCAATCATTTCTGGACGTTTTTCAATGGCAAAAATCAATGAATATTGTAAATGCACAAACAGTAATTTCTCCGCATTGCAAGGTGCAATTCTGAAATTTTTTGCTTTTTCCTGCTCCTCTTAGCATGATAAAGAAGATTCAAAGAGAGTGAGATGCCAGCTCCTTTCATTCAGTCAGTAGCTTCAAACATTTCTGGTATAAACATTTCTGGACGTTTTTCAATGGCAAAAATCAATGAATATTGTAAATGCACAAACAGTAATATCTCCACATTGCAAGGTGCAATTCTGAAATTTTTTGCTTTTTCCTGCTAATCCTAGCATGCTAAAGAAGATTCAAATAGAGTGAGATGCCAGCTCCTTTCATTCAGTCAGTAGCTTCAAACATTTCTGGACGTTTTTCAATGGCAAAAATCAATGAATATTGTAAATGCACAAACAGTAATATCTCCACATTGCAAGGTGCAATTCTGAAATTTTTTGCTTTTTCCTGCTAATCCTAGCATGATAAAGAAGATTCAAAGAGAGTGAGATGCCAGCTCCTTTCATTCAGTCAGTAACTTCAAACATTTCTGGACGTTTTTCAATGGCAAAAATCAATGAATATTGTAAATGCACAAACAGTAATATCTCCACATTGCAAGGTGCAATTCTGAAATTTTTTGCTTTTTCCTGCTACTCCTAGCATGATAAAGAAGATTCAAAGAGAGTGAGATGCCAGCTCCTTTCATTCAGTCAGTAGCTTCAAACATTTCTGGACGTTTTTCAATGGCAAAAATCAATGAATATTGTAAATGCACAAACAGTAATATCTCCACATTGCAAGGTGCAATTCTGAAATTTTTTGCTTTTTCCTACTAATCCTAGCATGATAAAGAAGATTCAAAGAGAGTAAGATGCCAGCTCCTTTCATTCAGTCAGTAGCTTCAAACATTTCTGGACGTTTTTCAATGGCAAAAATCAATGAATATTGTAAATGCACAAACAGTAATTTCTCCGCATTGCAAGGTGCAATTCTGAAATTTTTTGCTTTTTCCTGCTCCTCTTAGCATGATAAACAAGATTCAAAGAGAGTGAGATGCCAGCTCCTTTCATTCAGTCAGTAGCTTCAATCATTTCTGGACGTTTTTCAATGGCAAAAATCAATGAATATTGTAAATGCACAAACAGTAATTTCTCCGCATTGTAAGGTGCAATTCTGAAATTTTTTGCTTTTTCCTGCTCCTCTTAGCATGATAAAGAAGATTCAAAGATAGTGAGATGCCAGCTTCTTTCATTCAGTCAGTAGCTTCAAACATTTCTGGTATATGAATAACATGATGTTTTTCAATGGCAAAAATCAATGAATATTGTAAATGCACAAACAGTAATTTCTCCGCATTGCAAGGTGCAATTCTGAAATTTTTTGCTTTTTCCTGCTCCTCTTAGCATGATAAAGAAGATTCAAAGAGAGTAAGATGCCAGCTCCTTTCATTCAGTCAGTAGCTTCAAACATTTCTGGACGTTTTTCAATGGCAAAAATCAATGAATATTGTAAATGCACAAACAGTAATTTCTCCGCATTGCAAGGTGCAATTCTGAAATTTTTTGCTTTTTCCTGCTCCTCTTAGCATGATAAAGAAGATTCAAAGAGAGTGAGATGCCAGCTCCTTTCAGTCAGTCAGTAGCTTCAATCATTTCTGGACGTTTTTCAATGGCAAAAATCAATGAATATTGTAAATGCACAAACAGTAATTTCTCCGCATTGTAAGGTGCAATTCTGAAATTTTTTGCTTTTTCCTGCTCCTCATAGCATGATAAAGAAGATTCAAAGATAGTGAGATGCCAGCTTCTTTCATTCAGTCAATAGCTTCAAACATTTCTGGTATATGAATAACATGATGTTTTTCAATGGCAAAAATCAATGAATATTGTAAATGCACAAACAGTAATTTCTCCGCATTGCAAGGTGCAATTCTGAAATTTTTTGCTTTTTCCTGCTCCTCTTAGCATGATAAAGAAAATTCAAAGAGAGTGAGATGCCAGCTCCTTTCATTCAGTCAGTAGCTTCAATCATTTCTGGACGTTTTTCAATGGCAAAAATCAATGAATATTGTAAATGCACAAACAGTAATTTCTCCGCATTGCAAGGTGCAATTCTGAAATTTTTTGCTTTTTCCTGCTCCTCTTAGCATCATAAAGAAGATTCAAAGAGAGTGAGATGCCAGCTCCTTTCATTCAGTCAGTAGCTTCAATCATTTCTGGACGTTTTTCAATGGCAAAAATCAATGAATATTGTAAATGCACAAACAGTAATTTCTCCGCATTGCAAGGTGCAATTCTGAAATTTTTTGCTTTTTCCTGCTCCTCTTAGCATGATAAAGAAGATTCAAAGAGAGTGAGATGCCAGCTCCTTTCATTCAGTCAGTAGCTTCAATTATTTCTGGTATATGAATAACATGATGTTTTTCAATGTCAAAAATCAATGAATATTGTAAATGCACAAACAGTAATTTCTCCGCATTGCAAGGTGCAATTCTAAAATTTTTTGCTTTTTCCTGCTCCTCTTAGCATGGTAAAGAAGATTCAAAGAGAGTGAGATGCCAACTCCTTTCATTCAGTCAGTAGCTTCAATCATTTCTGGACGTTTTTCAATGGCAAAAATCAATGAATATTGTAAATGCACAAACAGTAATTTCTCCGCATTGCAAGGTGCAATTCTGAAATTTTTTGCTTTTTCCTGCTCCTCTTAGCATGATAAAGAAGATTCAAAGAGAGTGAGATGCCAGCTCCTTTCATTCAGTCAGTAGCTTCAATCATTTCTGGACGTTTTTCAATGGCAAAAATCAATGAATATTGTAAATGCACAAACAGTAATTTCTCCGCATTGCAAGGTGCAATTCTGAAATTTTTTGCTTTTTCCTGCTCCTCTTAGCATGATAAAGAAGATTCAAAGAGAGTGAGATGCCAGCTCCTTTCATTCAGTCAGTAGCTTCAATCATTTCTGGGTATGAATAACATGATGTTTTTCAATGGCAAAAATCAATGAATATTGTAAATGCACAAACAGTAATTTCTCCGCATTGCAAGGTGCAATTCTGAAATTTTTTGCTTTTTCCTGCTCCTCTTAGCATGATAAAGAAGATTCAAAGAGAGTGAGATGCCAGCTCCTTTCATTCAGTCAGTAGCTTCAATCATTTCTGGACGTTTTTCAATGGCAAAAATCAATGAATATTGTAAATGCACAAACAGTAATTTCTCCGCATTGCAAGGTGCAATTCTGAATTTTTTTGCTTTTTCCTGCTCCTCTTAGCATGATAAAGAAGATTCAAAGAGAGTGAGATGCCAGCTCCTTTCATTCAGTCAGTAGCTTCAAACATTTCTGGTATAAACATTTCTGGACGTTTTTCAATGGCAAAAATCAATGAATATTGTAAATGCACAAACAGTAATATCTCCACATTGCAAGGTGCAATTCTGAAATTTTTTGCTTTTTCCTGCTAATCCTAGCATGATAAAGAAGATTCAAATAGAGTGAGATGCCAGCTCCTTTCATTCAGTCAGTAGCTTCAAACATTTCTGGACGTTTTTCAATGGCAAAAATCAATGAATATTGTAAATGCACAAACAGCAATATCTCCACATTGCAAGGTGCAATTCTGAAATTTTTTGCTTTTTCCTGCTAATCCTAGCATGATAAAGAAGATTCAAAGAGAGTGAAATGCCAGCTCCTTTCATTCAGTCAGTAGCTTCAAACATTTCTGGTATATGAATAACATGATGTTTTTCAATGGCAAAAATCAATGAATATTGTAAATGCACAAACAGTAATATCTCCACATTGCAAGGTGCAATTCTGAAATTTTTTGCTTTTTCCTGCTAATCCTAGCATGATAAAGAAGATTCAAAGAGAGTGAGATGCCAGCTCCTTTCATTCAGTCAGTAGCTTCAAACATTTCTGGACGTTTTTCAATGGAAAAAATCAATGAATATTGTAAATGCACAAACAGTAATATCTCCACATTGCAAGGTGCAATTCTGAAATTTTTTGCTTTTTCCTGCTACTCCTAGCATGATAAAGAAGATTCAAAGAGAGTGAGATGCCAGCTCCTTTCATTCAGTCAGTAGCTTCAAACATTTCTGGACGTTTTTCAATGGCAAAAATCAATGAATATTGTAAATGCACAAACAGTAATATCTCCACATTGCAAGGTGCAATTCTGAAATTTTTTGCTTTTTCCTGCTAATCCTAGCATGATAAAGAAGATTCAAAGAGAGTGAGATGCCAGCTCCTTTCATTCAGTCAGTAGCTTCAAACATTTCTGGACGTTTTTCAATGGCAAAAATCAATGAATATTGTAAATGCACAAACAGTAATATCTCCACATTGCAAGGTGCAATTCTGAAATTTTTTGCTTTTTCCTGCTAATCCTAGCATGATAAAGAAGATTCAAAGAGAGTGAGATGCCAGCTCCTTTCATTCAGTCAGTAGCTTCAATCATTTCTGGTATATGAATAACATGATGTTTTTCAATGGCAAAAATCAATGAATATTGTAAATGCACAAACAGTAATTTCTCCCCATTGCAAGGTGCAATTCTGAATTTTTTTGCTTTTTCCTGCTCCTCTTAGCATGATAAAGAAGATTCAAAGAGAGTGAGATGCCAGCTCCTTTCATTCAGTCAGTAGCTTCAAACATTTCTGGTATAAACATTTCTGGACGTTTTTCAATTGCAAAAATCAATGAATATTGTAAATGCACAAACAGTAATATCTCCACATTGCAAGGTGCAATTCTGAAATTTTTTGCTTTTTCCTGCTAATCCTAGCATGATAAAGAAGATTCAAATAGAGTGAGATGCCAGCTCCTTTCATTCAGTCAGTAGCTTCAAACATTTCTGGACGTTTTTCAATGGCAAAAATCAATGAATATTGTAAATGCACAAACAGTAATATCTCCACATTGCAAGGTGCAATTCTGAAATTTTTTGCTTTTTCCTGCTAATCCTAGCATGATAAAGAAGATTCAAAGAGAGTGAGATGCCAGCTCCTTTCATTCAGTCAGTAGCTTCAAACATTTCTGGTATATGAATAACATGATGTTTTTCAATGGCAAAAATCAATGAATATTGTAAATGCACAAACAGTAATATCTCCACATTGCAAGGTGCAATTCTGAAATTTTTTGCTTTTTCCTGCTAATCCTAGCATGATAAAGAAGATTCAAAGAGAGTGAGATGCCAGCTCCTTTCATTCAGTCAGTAGCTTCAAACATTTCTGGACGTTTTTCAATGGAAAAAATCAATGAATATTGTAAATGCACAAACAGTAATATCGCCACATTGCAAGGTGCAATTCTGAAATTTTTTGCTTTTTCCTGCTACTCCTAGCATGATAAAGAAGATTCAAAGAGAGTGAGATGCCAGCTCCTTTCATTCAGTCAGTAGCTTCAAACATTTCTGGACGTTTTTCAATGGCAAAAATCAATGAATATTGTAAATGCACAAACAGTAATATCTCCACATTGCAAGGTGCAATTCTGAAATTTTTTGCTTTTTCCTGCTAATCCTAGCATGATAAAGAAGATTCAAAGAGAGTGAGATGCCAGCTCCTTTCATTCAGTCAGTAGCTTCAAACATTTCTGGACGTTTTTCAATGGCAAAAATCAATGAATATTGTAAATGCACAAACAGTAATATCTCCACATTGCAAGGTGCAATTCTGAAATTTTTTGCTTTTTCCTGCTAATCCTAGCATGATAAAGAAGATTCAAAGAGAGTGAGATGCCAGCTCCTTTCATTCAGTCAGTAGCTTCAATCATTTCTGGTATATGAATAACATGATGTTTTTCAATGGCAAAAATCAATGAATATTGTAAATGCACAAACAGTAATTTCTCCGCATTGCAAGGTGCAATTCTGAAATTTTTTGCTTTTTCCTGCTCCTCTTAGCATGATAAATAAGATTCAAAGAGAGTGAGATGCCAGCTCCTTTCATTCAGTCAGTAGCTTCAAACATTTCTGGTATAAACATTTCTGGACGTTTTTCAATGGCAAAAATCAATGAATATTGTAAATGCACAAACAGTAATATCTCCACATTGCAAGGTGCAATTCTGAAATTTTTTGCTTTTTCCTGCTAATCCTATCATGATAAAGAAGATTCAAAGAGAGTGAGATGCCAGCTCCTTTCATTCAGTCAGTAGCTTCAAACATTTCTGGACGTGTTTCAATGGCAAAAATCAATGAATATTGTAAATGCACAAACAGTAATTTCTCCGCATTGCAAGGTGCAATTCTGAATTTTTTTGCTTTTTCCTGCTCCTCTTAGCATGATAAAGAAGATTCAAAGAGAGTGAGATGCCAGCTCCTTTCATTCAGTCAGTAGCTTCAAACATTTCTGGTATAAACATTTCTGGACGTTTTTCAATGGCAAAAATCAATGAATATTGTAAATGCACAAACAGTAATATCTCCACATTGCAAGGTGCAATTCTGAAATTTTTTGCTTTTTCCTGCTAATCCTAGCATGATAAAGAAGATTCAAAGAGAGTGAGATGCCAGCTCCTTTCATTCAGTCAGTAGCTTCAAACATTTCTGGTATATGAATAACATGATGTTTTTCAATGGCAAAAATCAATGAATATTGTAAATGTACAAACAGTAATATCTCCACATTGCAAGGTGCAATTCTGAAATTTTTTGCTTTTTCCTGCTAATCCTAGCATGATAAAGAAGATTCAAAGAGAGTGAGATGCCAGCTCCTTTCATTCAGTCAGTAGCTTCAAACATTTCTGGACGTTTTTCAATGGAAAAAATCAATGAATATTGTAAATGCACAAACTGTAATATCTCCACATTGCAAGGTGCAATTCTGAAATTTTTTGCTTTTTCCTGCTACTCCTAGCATGATAAAGAAGATTCAAAGAGAGTGAGATGCCAGCTCCTTTCATTCAGTCAGTAGCTTCAAACATTTCTGGACGTTTTTCAATGGCAAAAATCAATGAATATTGTAAATGCACAAACAGTAATATCTCCACATTGCAAGGTGCAATTCTGAAATTTTTTGCTTTTTCCTGCTAATCCTAGCATGATAAAGAAGATTCAAAGAGAGTGAGATGCCAGCTCCTTTCATTCAGTCAGTAGCTTCAAACATTTCTGGACGTTTTTCAATGGCAAAAATCAATGAATATTGTAAATGCACAAACAGTAATATCTCCACATTGCAAGGTGCAATTCTGAAATTTTTTGCTTTTTCCTGCTAATCCTAGCATGATAAAGAAGATTCAAAGAGAGTGAGATGCCAGCTCCTTTCATTCAGTCAGTAGCTTCAATCATTTCTGGTATATGAATAACATGATGTTTTTCAATGGCAAAAATCAATGAATATTATAAATGCACAAACAGTAATTTCTCCGCATTGCAAGGTGCAATTCTGAAATTTTTTGCTTTTTCCTGCTCCTCTTAGCATGATAAATAAGATTCAAAGAGAGTGAGATGCAAACATTTCTGGACGTTTTTCAATGGCAAAAATCAATGAATATTGCAAATGCACAAACAGTAATATCTCCACATTGCAAGGTGCAATTCTGAAATTTTTTGCTTTTTCCTGTTAATCCTAGCATGATAAAGAAGATTCAAAGAGAGTGAGATGCCAGCTCCTTTCATTCAGTCAGTAGCTTCAAACATTTCTGGTATATGAAAAACGTTTTTCAATGGCAAAAATCAATGAATATTGTAAATGCACAAACAGTAATATCTCCACATTGCAAGGTGCAATTCTGAAATTTTTTGCTTTTTCCTGCTAATCCTAGCATGATAAAGAAGATTCAAAGAGAGTGAGATGCCAGCTCCTTTCATTCAGTCAGTAGCTTCAAACATTTCTGGACGTTTTTCAATGGCAAAAATCAATGAATATTGCAAATGCACAAACAGTAATATCTCCACATTGCAAGGTGCAATTCTGAAATTTTTTGCTTTTTCCTGCTAATCCTAGCATGATAAAGAAGATTCAAAGAGAGTGAGATGCCAGCTCCTTTCATTCAGTCAGTAGCTTCAATCATTTCTGGTATATGAATAACATGATGTTTTTCAATGGCAAAAATCAATGAATATTGTAAATGCACAAACAGTAATTTCTCCGCATTGCAAGGTGCAATTCAGAAATTTTTTGCTTTTTCCTGCTCCTCTTAGCATGATAAATAAGATTCAAAGAGAGTGAGATGCCAGCTCCTTTCATTCAGTCAGTAGCTTCAAACATTTCTGGTATAAACATTTCTGGACGTTTTTCAATGGCAAAAATCAATGAATATTGTAAATGCACAAACAGTAATATCTTCACATTGCAAGGTGCAATTCTGAAATTTTTTGCTTTTTCCTGCTAATCCTATCATGATAAAGAAGATTCAAAGAGAGTGAGATGCCAGCTCCTTTCATTCAGTCAGTAGCTTCAAACATTTCTGGACGTGTTTCAATGGCAAAAATCAATGAATATTGTAAATGCACAAACAGTAATTTCTCCGCATTGCAAGGTGCAATTCTGAATTTTTTTGCTTTTTCCTGCTCCTCTTAGCATGATAAAGAAGATTCAAAGAGAGTGAGATGCCAGCTCCTTTCATTCAGTCAGTAGCTTCAAACATTTCTGGTATAAACATTTCTGGACGTTTTTCAATGGCAAAAATCAATGAATATTGTAAATGCACAAACAGTAATATCTCCACATTGCAAGGTGCAATTCTGAAATTTTTTGCTTTTTCCTGCTAATCCTATCATGATAAAGAAGATTCAAAGAGAGTGAGATGCCAGCTCCTTTCATTCAGTCAGTAGCTTCAAACATTTCTGGACGTGTTTCAATGGCAAAAATCAATGAATATTGTAAATGCACAAACAGTAATTTCTCCGCATTGCAAGGTGCAATTCTGAATTTTTTTGCTTTTTCCTGCTCCTCTTAGCATGATAAAGAAGATTCAAAGAGAGTGAGATGCCAGCTCCTTTCATTCAGTCAGCAGCTTCAAACATTTCTGGTATAAACATTTCTGGACGTTTTTCAATGGCAAAAATCAATGAATATTGTAAATGCACAAACAGTAATATCTCCACATTGCAAGGTGCAATTCTGAAATTTTTTGCTTTTTCCTGCTAATCCTAGCATGATAAAGAAGATTCAAAGAGAGTGAGATGCCAGCTCCTTTCATTCAGTCAGTAGCTTCAAACATTTCTGGACGTTTTTCAATGGAAAAAATCAATGAATATTGTAAATGCACAAACAGTAATATCTCCACATTGCAAGGTGCAATTCTGAAATTTTTTGCTTTTTCCTGCTACTCCTAGCATGATAAAGAAGATTCAAAGAGAGTGAGATGCCAGCTCCTTTCATTCAGTCAGTAGCTTCAAACATTTCTGGACGTTTTTCAATGGCAAAAATCAATGAATATTGTAAATGCACAAACAGTAATATCTCCACATTGCAAGGTGCAATTCTGAAATTTTTTGCTTTTTCCTGCTAATCCTAGCATGATAAAGAAGATTCAAAGAGAGTGAGATGCCAGCTCCTTTCATTCAGTCAGTAGCTTCAAACATTTCTGGACGTTTTTCAATGGCAAAAATCAATGAATATTGTAAATGCACAAACAGTAATATCTCCACATTGCAAGGTGCAATTCTGAAATTTTTTGCTTTTTCCTGCTAATCCTAGCATGATAAAGAATATTCAAAGAGAGTGAGATGCCAGCTCCTTTCATTCAGTCAGTAGCTTCAATCATTTCTGGTATATGAATAACATGATGTTTTTCAATGGCAAAAATCAATGAATATTGTAAATGCACAAACAGTAATTTCTCCGCATTGCAAGGTGCAATTCTGAAATTTTTTGCTTTTTCCTGCTCCTCTTAGCATGATAAATAAGATTCAAAGAGAGTGAGATGCCAGCTCCTTTCATTCAGTCAGTAGCTTCAAACATTTCTGGTATAAACATTTCTGGACGTTTTTCAATGGCAAAAATCAATGAATATTGTAAATGCACAAACAGTAATATCTCCACATTGCAAGGTGCAATTCTGAAATTTTTTGCTTTTTCCTGCTAATCCTATCATGATAAAGAAGATTCAAAGAGAGTGAGATGCCAGCTCCTTTCATTCAGTCAGTAGCTTCAAACATTTCTGGATGTGTTTCAATGGCAAAAATCAATGAATATTGTAAATGCACAAACAGTAATTTCTCCACATTGCAAGGTGCAATTCTGAATTTTTTTGCTTTTTCCTGCTCCTCTTAGCATAATAAAGAAGATTCAAAGAGAGTGAGATGCCAGCTCCTTTCATTCAGTCAGTAGCTTCAAACATTTCTGGTATAAACATTTCTGGACGTTTTTCAATGGCAAAAATCAATGAATATTGTAAATGCACAAACAGTAATATCTCCACATTGCAAGGTGCAATTCTGAAATTTTTTGCTTTTTCCTGCTAATCCTAGCATGATAAAGAAGATTCAAATAGAGTGAGATGCCAGCTCCTTTCATTCAGTCAGTAGCTTCAAACATTTCTGGACGTTTTTCAATGGCAAAAATCAATGAATATGAATGAAAGGAGCTGGCATCTCACTCTCTTTGAATCTTCTTTATCATGCTAGGATTAACAGGAAAAAGCTAAAAATTTCAGAATTGCACCGTGCAATGTGGAGATATTACTGTTTGTGCATTTACAATATTCATTGATTTTTGCCATTGAAAAACATGTTTTTCATATACCAGAAATGTTTGAAGCTACTGACTGAATGAAAGGAGCTGGCATCTCACTCTCTTTGAATCTTCTTTATCATGCTAGGATTAGCAGGAAAAAGCAAAAAATTTCAGAATTGCACCTTGCAATGTGGAGATATTACTGTTTGTGCATTTACAATATTCATTGATTTTTGCCATTGAAAAACATGTTTTTATATACCAGAAATGTTTGAAGCTACTGACTGAATGAAAGGAGCTGGCATCTCACTCTCTTTGAATCTTCTTTATCATGCTAGGATTAACAGGAAAAAGCTAAAAATTTCAGAATTGCACCGTGCAATGTGGAGATATTACTGTTTGTGCATTTACAATATTCATTGATTTTTGCCATTGAAAAACATGTTTTTCATATACCAGAAATGTTTGAAGCTACTGACTGAATGAAAGGAGCTGGCATCTCACTCTCTTTGAATCTTCTTTATCATGCTAGGATTAGCAGGAAAAAGCAAAAAATTTCAGAATTGCACCTTGCAATGTGGAGATATTACTGTTTGTGCATTTACAATATTCATTGATTTTTGCCATTGAAAAACATGTTTTTCATATACCAGAAATGTTTGAAGCTTCTGACTGAATGAAAGGAGCTGGCATCTCACTCTCTTTGAATCTTCTTTATCATGCTAGGATTAGCAGGAAAAAGCAAAAAATTTCAGAATTGCACCTTGCAATGTGGAGATATTACTGTTTGTGCATTTACAATATTCATTGATTTTTGCCATTGAAAAACATGTTTTTCATATACCAGAAATGTTTGAAGCTACTGACTGAATGAAAGGAGCTGGCATCTCACTCTCTTTGAATCTTCTTTATCATGCTAGGATTAACAGGAAAAAGCTAAAAATTTCAGAATTGCACCGTGCAATGTGGAGATATTACTGTTTGTGCATTTACAATATTCATTGATTTTTGCCATTGAAAAACATGTTTTTCATATACCAGAAATGTTTGAAGCTACTGACTGAATGAAAGGAGCTGGCATCTCACTCTCTTTGAATCTTCTTTATCATGCTAGGATTAGCAGGAAAAAGCAAAAAATTTCAGAATTGCACCTTGCAATGTGGAGATATTACTGTTTGTGCATTTACAATATTCATTGATTTTTGCCATTGAAAAACATCATGTTATTCATATACCAGAAATGATTGAAGCTACTGACTGAATGAAAGGAGCGGGCATCTCATTCTCTTTGAATCTTCTTCTTCATGCTAAGAGGAGCAGGAAAAAGCAAAAAATTTCAGAATTGCACCTTGCAATGCGGAGAAATTACTGTTTGTGCATTTACAATATTCATTGATTTTTGCCATTGAAAAACGTCCAGAAATGATTGAAGCTACTGACTGAATGAAAGGAGCTGGCATCTCACTCTCTTTGAATCTTCTTTATCATGCTAAGAGGAGCAGGAAAAAGCAAAAAATTTCAGAATTGCACCTTGCAATGCGGAGAAATTACTGCTTGTGCATTTACAATATTCATTGATTTTTGCCATTGAAAAACGTCCAGAAATGATTGAAGCTACTGACTGAATGAAAGGAGCTGGCATCTCACTCTCTTTGAATCTTTATCATGCTAAGAGGAGCAGGAAAAAGCAAAAAATTTCAGAATTGCACCTTGCAATGCGGAGAAATTACTGTTTGTGCATTTACAATATTCATTGATTTTTGCCATTGAAAAACGTCCAGAAATGTTTGAAGCTACTGACTGAATGAAAGGAGCTGGCATCTCACTCTCTTTGAATCCTCTTTATCATGCTAGGATTAGCAGGAAAAAGCAAAAAATTTCAGAATTGCACCTTGCAATGTGGAGATATTACTGTTTGTGCATTTACAATATTCATTGATTTTTGCCATTGAAAAACGTACAGAAATGTTTGAAGCTACTGACTGAATGAAAGGAGCTGGCATCTCACTCTCTTTGAATCTTCTTTATCATGCTAGGAGTAGCAGGAAAAAACAAAAAATTTCAGAATTGCACCTTGCAATGTGGAGATATTACTGTTTGTGCATTTACAATATTCATTGATTTTTGCCATTGAAAAACGTCCAGAAATGTTTGAAGCTACTGACTGAATGAAAGGAGCTGGCATCTCACTCTCTTTGAATCTTCTTTATCATGCTAGGATTAGCAGGAAAAAGCAAAAAATTTCAGAATTGCACCTTGCAATGTGGAGATATTACTGTTTGTGCATTTACAATATTCATTGATTTTTGCCATTGAAAAACATCATGTTATTCATATACCAGAAATGTTTGAGGCTACTGACTGAATGAAAGGACCTGGCAGCTCACTCTCTTTGAATCTTCTTTATCATGCTAGGATTAGCAGGAAAAAGCAAAAAATTTCAGAATTGCACCTTGCAATGTGGAGATATTACTGTTTGTGCATTTACAATATTCATTGATTTTTGCCATTGAAAAACGTCCAGAAATGTTTGAAGCTACTGACTGAATGAAAGGAGCTGGCATCTCACTCTATTTGAATATTCTTTATCATGCTAGGATTAGCAGGAAAAAGCAAAAAATTTCAGAATTGCACCTTGCAATGTGGAGATATTACTGTTTGTGCATTTACAATATTCATTGATTTTTGCCATTGAAAAACGTCCAGAAATGTTTATACCAGAAATGTTTGAAGTTACTGACTGAATGAAAGGAGCTGGCATCTCACTCTCTTTGAATCTTCTTTATCATGCTAAGAGGAGCAGGAAAAAGCAAAAAAATTCAGAATTGCACCTTGCAATGCGGAGAAATTACTGTTTGTGCATTTACAATATTCATTGATTTTTGCCATTGAAAAACGTCCAGAAATGATTGAAGCTACTGACTGAATGAAAGGAGCTGGCATCTCACTCTCTTTGAATCTTCTTTATCATGCTAAGAGGAGCAGGAAAAAGCAAAAAATTTCAGAATTGCACCTTGCAATGCGGAGAAATTACTGTTTGTGCATTTACAATATTCATTGATTTTTGCCATTGAAAAACGTCCAGAAATGATTGAAGCTACTGACTGAATGAAAGGAGCTGGCATCTCACTCTCTTTGAATCTTCTTTATCATGCTAAGAGGAGCAGGAAAAAGCAAAAAATTTCAGAATTGCACCTTGCAATGTGGAGAAATTACTGTTTGTGCATTTACAATATTCATTGATTTTTGCCATTGAAAAACATCATGTTATTCATACCCAGAAATGATTGAAGCTACTGACTGAATGAAAGGAGCTGGCATCTCACTCTCTTTGAATCTTGTTTATCATGCTAAGAGGAGCAAGAAAGAGCAAAACATTTCAGAATTGCACCTTGCAATGCGGAGAAATTACTGTTTGTGCATTTACAATATTCATTGATTTTTGCCATTGAAAAACGTCCAGAAATGATTGAAGCTACTGACTGAATGAAAGGAGCTGGCATCTCACTCTCTTTGAATCTTCTTTATCATGCTAAGAGGAGCAGGAAAAAGCAAAAAATTTCAGAATTGCACCTTGCAATGCGGAGAAATTACTGTTTGTGCATTTACAATATTCATTGATTTTTGCCATTGAAAAACGTCCAGAAATGATTGAAGCTACTGACTGAATGAAAGGAGCTGGCATCTCACTCTCTTTGAATCTTCTTTACCATGCTAAGAGGAGCAGGAAAAAGCAAAAAATTTCAGAATTGCACCTTGCAATGCGGAGAAATTACTGTTTGTGCATTTACAATATTCATTGATTTTTGCCATTGAAAAACATCATGTTATTCCTATACCAGAAATGATTGAAGCTACTGACTGAATGAAAGGAGCTGGCATCTCACTCTCTTTGAATCTTCTTTATCATGCTAAGAGGAGCAGGAAAAAGCAAAAAATTTCAGAATTGCACCTTGCAATGCGGAGAAATTACTGTTTGTGCATTTACAATATTCATTGATTTTTGCCATTGAAAAACGTCCAGAAATGATTGAAGCTACTGACTGAATGAAAGGAGCTGGCATGTAACTCTCTTTGAGTCTTCTTTATCATGCTAAGAGGAGCAGGAAAAAGCAAAAAATTTCAGAATTGCACCTTGCAATGCGGAGAAATTACTCTTTGTGCATTTACAATATTCATTGATTTTTGCCATTGAAAAACATCATGTTATTCATATACCAGAAATGTTTGAAGCTACTGACTGAATGAAAGAAGCTGGCATCTCACTATCTTTGAATCTTCTTTATCATGCTAAGAGGAGCAAGAAAAAGCAAAAAATTTCAGAATTCCACCTTTACAATGCGGAGAAATTACTGTTTGTGCATTTACAATATTCATTGATTTTTGCCATTGAAAAACGTCCAGAAAAGATTGAAGCTACTGACTGAATGAAAGGAGCTGGCATCTCACTCTCTTTGAATCTTCTTTATCATGCTAAGAGGAGCAGGA